>NC_139923.1:11828385-12134038 GCF_963514095.1 Eutrigla gurnardus | reverse complement strand
GTGCCAACCTTCCCTTAAACAGAAGCTTGATTCTAAAATGTATTGGAGAGACAGAAAAAATAAAATAAAATTAGCTTTCAAGTTATGATGGGTGTAAAAAAATGTCTTATCCAAGTAAGACTAAGCAGATGGACCAAGCAGATGGTCCAGAACCAGCGCCACACCCAGAGAGGGACAGACATACTTTATAGCATAACACTGAGTGAGGATGCTGGCTTATAATCATGGCTGATGCCCTCTGCTCCCTTTGATGAGAGCACGGGGGCTTCAAGATGAGGTGCTGGTGTGATGTGGACTATAAGAGGACCTGGAATCCTCACAGGGATAGCTGTCCACGACAAATATTGGATCAGCCAACAGAGGAAGGTTGGGAGGATTTATAGCAAGCCCTGACGCGAAGGAAGGCCACCATGTTGAGTGCACGACTGGATGGAAAGGAGAGTCGTAAAAGTATCGGAGAGAGATACATACACAGTGATGATGTTCACTTGTACATGCATGCAGCCCTGCTGCTGGAAAAGGAAATGTTTGTCCGACAGGCCCAGACTTTACATGGTAAGCAATGTGCAGGAGATTTGTAAACGTGACATTTTAAAGGTTATCCACAAATATCAAAGTGTTTATGGACACATATCTGTCGTGCATACAAACCCTTTATCTCTATATACTGAACAGTATTTCAAATCTGCTGTAACCAGTTTCCCAATTGGAATAAAGCAACAACGAATAACTTTGGCAGGTACCTGGGTCATCTGGCAAGTTGGCAGAGACATTTTCCAGTACACCACATTTAGAAGTTTTCTATTCTTTTGGCCCCTCAGATAATAATGTAAAGTTGTAATGGATATCACTGTTTTCTCTATTTTTTGGGGAGAGAAAAAAGGTTTGTGTAGATGTGCGATATAGTGCAGGGGACGTTTTACTCACATGTCCTCAGGTGTCCAATGTAGGAGGACCTTCACCTTGCCAGACCCCTCTTTCCTCCTGGCTAACACCTACACACAGAAATCCAAGCAAAAACAATAAAAGACACAATGAATGCAAAGAAAATGAAAAGTCCCATCTTTATGCTGTCAGTTGGTCTCTTCCGTACTCTTAGCATCTGGCATATGCATAGCCTAAGAGTAACCTGTAACCAGCTTCAATGGAAAGAATCTACCAAAAGAAGACATGTCATTTAGTCTATACTTTGTAAAATCACAAACTGTCTGGGAATTAACTAACATCAGATTTGCATAATGTGTTGGGTTTGAATCTTATTGCAGCATTCTCTCTTGTCTGCTGAGAACAGGCTTCAAAGACATGCCCCCTTGCCCGCCTCATCTCTCTGACGAATAATGAGGCAACATGCTTCAAACATCTCGCCCAGTGATACAGTGGCTGATGATTACACTAATAAGCAATGGGAGCACTCTTAATAATGCATGCAAGAGTTCAGTGAGATTTCTCTTTCCAACAGGATCCATCCCACATTCCCTGCAACGTACTGTAAGACCAAGCAGCCAGAACGGGCTAAGAAATAATAGGAGCTAAAGCCGAATGCCACGGACCAGTGAAAAAGTGAACCACCACATCACAAGTGTTAGTTCTCGCCACTGACATACTCAGGTTGTTATTATACGTGTCTGACAGCATTATGGAGAGCACCCTGCGGAAAAATACCTTTTTGTTAAAGAGTAAAATCTTTTTTTAAAACCAGAAACTGCAGCTCATCAAATAAACCGGACTCCATTGATAAAAAACAGCTATTTTCCTGTAAAAGCACATTTCATTCAAAGACAAACACAAAATAAAACTCACCAAAGCCACCCTAGTTAGTCCAACAATCACCAGCTCTGGTTTGGTCAAAATAAACTACTTACTCCCAACTTTAGATGTGAAAATATTCTGAACCCATCCAATCCTTGCTCCTCTCTTGATGTGGTCCAAAAAAATAAACTGAATTGATTTTTTTTCACTGCAGTTATGTATTTTCACATTAACCTGCACATTTATTTATTAATTGAGGCTTTCACTTCTACATTTCTTTCTTTATTATTTATTTATTGAGTAATTTATTCATTGAGTCATTTTTTTACACATTTATATAGAATTAAATGTTTAGTCCTCAATCGGATAGCTCTTATAGTGGATTAAGGCTTTAGACAGGAGGACCTCTTATGGAGACTGGAACCCACCGTCTGACATTCGCTGCAGTAACCTGGCGAGATGCGTTTATTTCATCTGTGCTTTGTTAACTGGTTTACCTGCTCAAGACATTTTCTGCCAACTCACATTAAAAGGCATTCGTTTTCTGATGGAAATACAGTTTAAAACAATACCATATCCTGTTTAGTTGGCCCGTTTCCTGCATAACATTTCATCCATCATGCTGTGTTGGTTTATAGTAAAGCTGTTCTGGAATTCACAGACATCTCGTCAGTAGGGGAAAGTAAAGCTAGAAAAATAACCAGGAGTGTCAGAAATAGCCAGAGATATAACCTCTTGCGTCAATTGGCTCTTCTTTGTTAGGAATGTCTATATTTAGGATCGGGAATGAGCTCACATGTGAAGAACTTCGCTTACGCACATGAATATCTGAAATTATTTCTGCGACTCCAGGGAGCGGCTGTGGCATTGATGGAAACTGGTTTGAGGACAGGAGGTACGGGGCTGCACTGAGACCAGAGACACACGGAGACAGAGACCTGGAATCATTCTCCTCAAAACATTTATTCGTTGGAACTTCAATTTGATTCCTCTTACTGATCTGACAAGTTCATGCTCAAGTCCATGTTTGTCTTCTGTCTAGCAACTTATGAGTCATCGCAGCAGTAACAGAATTGGTGCTGAAACAGAAACCAAATACTGTCTGAGAAATCTAAACCCTACCTAGGTCCTGTAAAAACACATACAGGTATTACAGTCTGATCTTGTAAGCAAAGAATAGTGATGATTTCTGTATCCGTTTCCCTGTAAGTGAGTCACAGAAAGGATGGGAAAGAGTGTTGGGCCGGTGCAAGTATGATGCCAGTGGTCAGACTGAGAACTACTCAGTTTGTCAATATTTTAATGTTATTTCAAAGATTCACTTTTACTTCAAATTGTTAATTATCACTCAAGCATACTGATTATTTTCAGTGCATTCTCAAATGTTATATTTTAATAATTTTTGCTAAAATGTCTATTCACCAACTGTATATCTCCACTTAGTTTGTTGCCTTTCCTTCCAATGTCTCTAATTAAGCCGTACGAAGAATCACACGTTTGGATTTACTGTTTAAGTACTTGAATGATTTCAAATCTTAAGCTTTTAATTAAAATACGTACATTGTCTTAATTCTTTGTTTTTGTTTTAGAGACTTTAAATGTGTAATTATTTCATATGTATAGAAATACAAAGTGGGGTATTTTTTTAACGTTTTGTTTTTAAGTATTTTTCAGTGACGCTTTAAAATGTGGTGTTATTTGAGTGTATATAAATACTGTAGAATATTTAAAGTGCGTTCTACTTGATGTAATTCCATGTTTGGTTAACTTCTTTACACCGTCTGATAAAAGTAACAATAGGATCTTTAAAAAGACCTACATGTAATGGTGTTTGTTAATCTGTGATTCAAAACACATGTCTGTCCTTGTTTATAGAGATGAACTTAAATGGCTATTAGAGAACCTCTTTAACGTTTCCAAATCAATCCATTAAAAAAAAACACATAAAAAGTCCTTCCAAGCTTTCAGAGCATTCATTTGCCTTTATCTGCTAGCTTCCCAGCAGGACATGGCTTGCTAGTGCTGCTCCACAGTGGACCCACACAAGGGAGAGGAGACAGCTTCACAAGAGTCAACAACAAGGCCTGGCTGCAGCATTAGCCTGAATCCTGCTGCGGCATTAGCCTGAATCCTGCTGCGGCATTAGCCTGAACCCTGCTGCTGCATTAGCCTGAATCAGCTGCGGCATTAGCCTGAATCCTGCTGCAGCATTAGCCTGAACCCTGCTGCGGCATTAGCCTGAATCCTGCTGCGGCATTAGCCTGAATCCTGCTGCAGCATTAGCCTGAACCCTGCTGCGGCATTAGCCTGAATCCTGCTGCAGCATTAGCCTGAACCCTGCTGCGGCATTAGCCTGAATCCTGCTGCGGCATTAGCCTGAACCCTGCTGCTGCATTAGCCTGAATCAGCTGCGGCATTAGCCTGAATCCTGCTGCAGCATTAGCCTGAATCCTGCTGCGGCATTAGCCTGAACCCTGCTGCGGCATTAGCCTGAATCCTGCTGCGGCATTAGCCTGAATCCTGCTGCAGCATTAGCCTGAACCCTGTGCTGGCTGCAGCATTAGCCTGAATCCTGCTGCAGCATTAGCCTGAATCCTGCTGCAGCATTAGCCCGGATCCTGCTGCAGCATTAGCCTGAACCCTGTGCTGGCTGCAGCATTAGCCTGAATCCTGTGCTAGCTGCAATGGGCCCTACAATGACCGTCTCAAGGCTGAGACTCAGTGCACCAGCAGCTGCTTCACTGCCCTTTTAATTAAAAATGCATAGCTGTTAAAACTGTGCTCTCGGGCTGCTCACAGCACCAGGTTAATAATCACAAGCTCCGGCTACACTTGAAGGGCCGTGACCATGTATGTGAAGCCTGACGATGAAGTGGACTTGTGTTTAAGCAGCATGAAGTGATTTGTGAGCTGAGTGGTTTGATGATGGCAGTTGGCGCTTTAAGGGACAGATCTTAATCCTCTACAGACCCAAGAGAGGGAGGTAAGAAAGAGCAGGAGGAAACAGGGAGTGAACAGTGGATATTAGTGTGGCTCCAAAACAAGGCAGTGAAAATTGCAGGACCAAAGCCGGGGGAGGGCAGGTCTGCTAAAACTGGGTGCCTGTCTAGTGTCAGGGGGTCAAGCTGTGGATGACGCAGATCGGTGCAATAACAAAAATATCCCATCATAAACATGGCTGAGCTGCTCCGACGGGTCAGCAGGCCCACTCGCCAAACTCCACAGACCCCCCTCCAGCTCTACTCCATCTCCCCAGGCCTGGGAGGGTCCGCTGGGGCCCGGGGTCTGACGCAGCGCCGCAGTCCTTCTTCACCACAATCCTCCAGGGATTACAACGAAGGGGAATGTATGCCCAACTGGCCAGATCTCCTTCCGATTCCATGACCCTGAACTTCACTTAACCTCCTTTTCTTATCCTCTCTCTCCAAGTCTCTGTTTCTCTCCCTCCCCTGGCTGGCTCTTCCTCCTTCTCAGTCTGTGGCCAAATATGCGGTTACCTCTCTTAACCTCTTCCCATGCTTTATCTTCACTTTTTTTCTGAGCTTTTCTTTTAAAATTCTTGGCTGCTGGTGAGCAGTTGAGGTTTGCACAGAGCAGAGCACAGCAGAAAATAATCGAAAGGGACTAAGTGAAGCGCTATAGTACTATATACTATAGTGAGAATAGAACCAGGGACAACAAAGAACATAAGCATTAACAGTGAGTTTGTCTACAATTGCACAAAAATGCTTAAAATATTAGCAGTGACAATCATTTTAATTGGAATAAGAGGCATTAAGTGGCTTCATGGCCATCTATTTGCCTGGTTAATATGTACATGCATTCACTAGTGACACATGTATAACCCTGCAGGTCTATCACACACATCATCTGTAAGTGTGTGATAGACCCGTGAGATCACCATACACACAATCCCAATTTTAATCAATAAACTTTATGATTTAATTCTATTTAATTTGACATTTCATGTAAGCTATACTTTAAATGAAACTAAATAGGTTATTGAAATAACAATATTTAACACAAAAGAAATTGATCTCATGTAAAAGGTGGATTCCTGTTCTTTGCTTCATTTAATGATATACTTTTGCAAAAGTAAAATAACAACTGACAACTACCTCCTTCCTGCATATGCATGTTTGTGGCTTCAAATGTAGGGTGTGTGGTTTAAATCTCATGTGAAGTGTTCTAGGAGATGTTTTAGGAGAGAAAATGTAGTTTGTCCCCCTGAGCAAACTAATTGTTTCTGTACGTTAGCAGTTAGTGACAGGCTGTAATAGCAGAGCATATTAACTGTGTAATGTATCAATCACTGGGGGGTAAACGGAATCACTTAGTGATAAAGAGCGTGTTTCTACAGGAATATAATGAGCGACTGTGCTGAGAAACAGCAGATGATGACCATTTCATTTTTCCACCGCCATGGGCTGCAAGGGTCTCAAACAGACGGCGCCCCCTAGTGGAATTGCTGAAGAAAAGCAGTCATTAAAAAAAATAATAATCTGCCATTCACCTCCAAAATGTCAATACAGTTAATCTGCCTTAATAACTTCTGCATTCTTCGAAGCAGCCGTCAATGAGAGATGGAGAATCTTTCACTGGAAAAGTTGTTTTGTTCCTTAGAGTGTTCATATGTGCCCTCAACAGTCAGTCAACGGCATTTTAGAGCTCATTAATAATGTATCGCCCACTGGGCTCAGAGTGGTCCAAGCACCATACACAAAAACAATCCAATTGTCTTTCCTGTGAAGCGCGATTCAGAGAAAAACAACATCAAGCCTTGGGGCGATTCACAAGGTTCACTTCAAGTGCACTGAGCAAAAATCAGCTTGTTCTGAATGTCTTAGTGATTCATTCATGCCCCCTGTTGTCTAAAAAGAAAATAACATGAACGACATTTGGAAGAAAAACCTCAAAAGGGTGCACAAATGTGACTACAAATGACCAGACAGATTGTCTTTTACTACACAAAATAGATTATGATTTAAAGTGAGCCAGTGCCAACAATGACCTCGATATAAGGTCTCAATAGAGATCCATTGATGCTTTGTTGTCAGTATTTATGAAACAAAGGAACACTGCTCCCACTGCTACTACATTACGCTGATAACTCGGACCTTTCAAGATATACCCGTAGAGATTAAAATGTGTTTATGAAGCAAGTCGTTTTTCAAATGTACATTTTTTAGCATAATAAAATTCAACTGTTTAGGCCTTTCTTACTTGAAAACAAAATGAAAATTGTCTGTAATGGGCCCATGCAAGTATATAATACTTAATATAAAACATGCCTGTCTGAATTCAGTTTTAAAATTTAGATTTCTTTGGTTAAATTCTGTTTTTGCAGTACAGTTCACCTTTCCACATGCTAATTAAAGAGCAGGAAAGAGAATTAGAGAAATGCATCTAGGGCTGAAACAATTCCTCGAGTAACTCTATTACAAAAGAATCATCAATTTAAATGATTTGCCTCCAAGCTTCGTTTAATCCAAATGACGTACTGCTCAGTGTATGTGTTCCGGTCTTTGCATCCAGTTCACAGAGGGAACGTTAGAGACGCAGTTAACGTACCATATGACTGCTTGATGAGATGAAGGCTACTGAAGAATGTTAATGTTACATTAATTATGGCTCGAAAATTACCACAGAACGAACGAACAAACGAATGAACGAACGAACACACACATTGTTTTTGCATTTCTGAAAATGATTTCTTTCAAACCCCAGAATTGCACTTTAATGCACTGGATGGGTTTAGTTTTGACTTATGTATGCAGTTCAATAGCAATAAAAATGTACTTTATTTTCTAAAAGGGAAGCCAGTGAGTTGTTCAGTTTAAGAGACATGTCTTCTTTTAGACATACATATATTTACTTGCTCTTTAATAGAAGGAGAAAGTAGGTTTCATCCGATTAATCGATGGGATAATCGGTAGAATACTCCATTACTACAGTAAACCATTGACTCAGACCTAAATGCACGTGGACTCACCGTGCTGTGGAAGACCACACTATGGCCATTGCCCACACTTTCGATGTGGGTGGCGAGGTTGAGACAGATGGCTCTGTGGCGAATGGCATCCATAGTTTGGGCATCGAAGAAGTCGTGGGGCCTCGCTGGAGGAGAAATACAGACTGGGATGAGAGCAGAGTCAAACAAACAGAACACCAGGGTTCCCACTGTGCTCCAATATAGAAAGACTTAAAACAACCATGGAAGCATTATATAACCATAGCTACGTGAGAATCATCTCATGGCAGAAAAATGCTATTGCTTTGTGTTTTTTACTGCTACTGACAAAAAGTCAAAATGTGTAAAAGAAATAGGTGCAACACACTGAAAGACTTTGAATTACTTCGCTGCACATATGCAGTGTTACGGATACTCAGACATTGTGACATTTTAACTAATAAAAAATATTTTATAAATATTTTTAAGGTCCCTGCACTGGATCTCACCGACACTGAATAGAATGACTCTAGACTCACAGGTGTAACACAAGTTTACCAACTTGTCATTGTTAAATGTCAAAGAGTCTCAGGATGTTCACAACGTATTGTATTAGAGATCATATGAAAGTCAGCAATGTAAAAAAAAAATGCATAAAAGATCTTCATTAATTGCAGGTGTTGCAGATTGTTTAGCCAGAGATGAAAGCTCAGTGAATGGACGGCATTGGATGGATACATAATACTCAAAACATCAGCTTTATCCCTGCTGACAACAATCAACAGGAAGTAGTGAATGCAAGCATATTAGCCTCAAGACAGCCAAGTGGTTTCCAGCCAATACACAACTTTCAGATATTTAGAATTTTTATATATATTTAAGTTACATTATCTGATTATTATGGAGTGGCAAGCTAACACTTTCATGAAATGTTGCTCCATTCAAGTCTAAGAGCTCTTCAAGTTGGACTTTTGTTTTAATAGATAGGGCTCAGACTCTGAGCCATTTAACTCATTTACTTTTATTGTGCACATATTGCCTCTACAAATATGGGCCGCTGAGAAAAACTATACAAATAGACTAAAAAGTTGCTCCGACATGTAGAACATTGCCATGGGGAGAATCTGTCTGTGTAACTGGCACAAGTTGCATTTTGTGTGAGTGCTGTCCAACTCCAAGCTTCTCCAAAAAAAGAGAGATGTGGGAGGCTAGAAGCTAGAAGCTAAAAACGTACATTTCAGCACAACAAACATGGTAGTACCTTAAAAAATGTGTTTGGCTTGTAATCTTTCCCAAGTAAAGAGAAATAACAAATGAGAAACACGGGGTTAGTTTGTGTGCCCGTTAGGTACGTACGTAGGGAGCACCTGCGTTTGTTCTTGAGTTTCTTCCTCTTGTTGAGTCCGGCCTTGGAGGGTGACTCCTCCTTAAGTTTGGCCTGGCTGGACATTTTGGAGGAGCTCTGCTGGCTGAAGTGGCTGGGGACATGACGAGCTAACCCTCCTTGGGAAGCAAAGCTGGCGTTGCAGCCTCCAACGACACACTGCAGCAGAGCAACAACAACAAAAAAAGAAAACAAAAAAGGACATTTGGTTTATTGTCCACTTAACAGATGACACGTTAAATAAACTACTGACACACTTCATTTTAGTTAATGGCAGAGTAGGTATTGGAATTAAGATGTGTTCAATGATACATTCCATCACTAACGTGCACATAAAGGGGACCGTCTTCTGCTACACAAGTGAAACAACTAGGGGTGACACCAACACCATTCAATCTAAGGAACACAAATCTCACAGCACATCATCCCAGTGACAGGACAATGTGGTAATAAAACAAAGGATCATTCAATCAACTTTAATTGCCAGATTTACTTACAGCAACACATACAACACAAAGACAATTAAAAAAGGCAATTATACCAGTGTTTCCACATGGGTGACTGGTATCGCACACAATCAGGATTTGACAACAGCATATATAACATGGCTATTTCAAAATTAGAGAATAAGCCTAGCCCTTAATCAAAAGTAGCCCAATCTGAGTTTTTTTTAATTCATGAATGATTCTCTACATCAGCTGGGGGAGGTGTACAGAAACAGCCGTTTGCGGCACTATCTGTGTGCGGCTTGCGTCTCTCCCTCTCTCCCATTGACCATCCCTGTGCTTCCCCGTTAGCCTTCCATCTGTGGACGTCTACAATCTGGGAAATGGAATTAGGATTGAATGTTCTATATACTGTACAACCATCAAAAGCAAGCAGGATAAGAAACCAATGCTGCCCTTCATGGAGTCACAGACTTTGATGGGCGTTCCCATTAAGTGCCTGAGGGCCTCAAATCGTGAAGTACGTGAGGGCTCGCTCGTGGAATTTTTCAGCCCTTTAAGCCCACTTTCTGTAAATCAACGTCGATGCTGACTTTGCCTGAGGGAATTACCCACAGTTCATAGCGTTGTGACGTGAAACCGGAGGAATTAAAAACAAGGTAAACAAAGAGGACGGCATATGTGTGGAATATTACATTTAACATTAAAGAGTTAACATGGAACATAAAATACTTGAAATCATAGGAACGTCATCATAGACTAAGACGACACACCTGGTTAAATCATCAACCAGTTATATTCATTTAGTTAATTTAAGCCGCTTTAACTGAATAGATAATATATCTCGTGTCATCAAAGTAAAGTGACATGCTGTCCCATTTGTATTTACCATTTCAAGCCCTCACAGCCTCTCACACTCAACCATTTACCAGGTGACTTCAGTTAAGTCCCTGAGGGTTCACGGCTTAGACCTTAGGGGGGACATTGGGATTTGACCCATGTCTCTATCGATTCCCACTCTGGACAACGCTACGGTGCTGCAACCACACACACAACCAATAATATTATTTTTACCATTTCCCTATGCATATCTAAAGCTTACACAGAGGAGGACCAATGAGCAAGACAAAAATGATTCGACAATCAGCAGATACATCTATGCAGTCACCCCTAAAAACAAATAAATAAGGTTAATTGATATTATAAATATTACACAGACAATTCAATTTGAATCATAATCAGATCATCAACAGCTGCAGATGTGCATTGTATTTGAGTAGTTTTTTTTTACCTTGAAGGGCTTATCTCCACTGTGGGTCAACATGTGTCTCTGGAGCCAACTTTGACTGGTAGATGGTGTGTTATACACCTTACAACCCTTCCATAGACACACAAACACCTGAGGGACAAAGAGACACAGATATGAAGAGAGGAGACGGAGCAAAGCAGAAAAACTACAGAAAAAAGTGGGGCTTGGTTAGTTGCCATGACAGCTTGGAGAGGTTTCGCTGGACAGAAAGACAAATAGAGAGGTCTCAAATTATATGTGTCCTGGTCCTTACTACCATTCTCTGAAGTCGGGGGACTTTCTTGAATGTTGCCTGGAGGTGGAAGTGATTTCTGGCATCTCTTGTCTGTGTATGACTGTGAACCTAAATCAATGCATTACATTAACGATCATTGTTTGCATTGCATGGTCTCCATACTGTGAACAATTTCAGCACATTCTTTAATCCATATATTGCACATTCCATCACCCCACACCACCTAAATTAAGTCAAAGTGTTATTTCATCAGTAGTGTTCACAACATTGATAAACTATATTTGAAAGTTCAACAGTACAACATCTCTTTCCAAAAACAGTGTCCCCATAATTCAAAGAATGTACTGTGAACAGCTCTCACAGGGAGTATTTCTTCAGCATAAAATAGTTCCAATACCTACAGTGATTTGAACCAATAATACTCAATGATTGCATGCAGTCCAATTGCAGCGAATCGTTCCACTCTCGATGTTATAACTGGCTACCTGTTAGACGGAATAAAAAGGAGAAATTAAATGAAGTTTGTCCAAAAGTCTCAGGTATACTAACCCCTCCTCTTTGTCCGTCCACATGGATTCCCCTGATATGCTCTGCCAGATCAGGACTTGAGTTGAAGCACTGTGGACAGAGGTCCCAGCAGCAGGGGTAAGCCACCGTCTTAGCCCCGGAGGAACTGGCACTGCTCTGTCCATTCATCATAGCAGGGGTGGAGCGCCCACTCGACACGGTGCTCTCCATCTCCATCAGGGTGCTACTGATACTGGAGAGAGAGGAGAGGTGCCATTAGGAACATCTTCATAGCTTAGACCAGGCTTTGTGCAGCTGCAAAACACAGGTATAACAAACCACATTAAACGGTCACTAAAGCCTTCAAGGCTGCAGCTGATTTTCCACGCATGCCACATTTACCACTCATCTCAAATCAATTATAGTGTTGTATCCAATGCTCCTAGGACTAGATTATCCACTTGCTGTCTTGACTCATAGGCAATAGTGTACTCACGTATTCAACAAGTAAGAATGACGCGTAACCATTTCCAATATTTTGGACGCAATAAGCAAAATTATTGCATTTATCTCTACCAATATATGTAATTTTGGATGTCTTACCTCCATTGTGCATAACATGTATGTGCAGAGTTTAAAGTTGTTTTCCCATTCACGGTGTAAAGTTTCTCTTTGCTTGCCTTGGATCTGAGTTGAGGACCTGTACGTTGAATATGGAACTTACTCATGTGTGATGGGGAAAACTTGCTGAATTTACTTTTTAGGGGACATCTCACATCGAGGGAAGTATACTTATACATCATGGTACATACTTTTGTATTTTCTTGCATATACATAGTGTGGATTTTCCATAGAGGAAAATTAATTTGTGATTGTTTGATAATATGACAAGTTAAAATTAAAATAAATGGGGGTATGATTTGATTAATGTAGCTACATATTTGGTTTGTAACATACTTGAGCAAGTGTGTTCATTAGCTCGTCTATTAACGACTAGAACTCTAATTGGCTAGTCAGGCGATGCCACTAAAGTAACTGCGTTACTACTGGAGACCGTTCACACCAGACACTCATCAAGCATGTCATCATCGTCATGCCCGACCAACCTGTCCTCAGAGTCCATACGGCTCAACGGTTCACCATCCGAGGATGATATCTCCACGCTCGGCCGCCTCTTGTCGCCCAGATCCCCGCCCCCGCCGCTGGGTTTCTCACCATCTTCACAAACTGTTTTGCTCTTTTCGCAGTTTCCCCCGGAACACCGGCTGTCCTCTCCCGGTTCCTCCTTGGCCTCTTTCAAAGCTTTACCGTCAGCCGGTTCGTCGTTACATTCTCCGGGGCTTTGCTGTGACTCCGGCTTTTGCTCCGGTTCTTCAGGAGCGGCTGGCGCCGCCTCGTTCACCGTTGCAGCATTGTCGTCTGTCACCGCCTCGCTCGCGGCCTTGTCTGCCGCTGCAGCGGGCTTCTCTTCGCCAGCCTCCGCGTCCACCTCTTCCATTTTCGTTTCTACACCACTGCCTGCTTCCTCTGCTTCCGGTTCGGCGAGGCCCTTACCTTTCTCCTCACTGTTGCTCTCACGTGTCTCTTCGGTCGCTACATCGTTGTCAACACTCAGTGCGGGGGTTTCTTCTCCAGCCGCAGCAGCCATTTCAGCGGCGGACGTGCCGTGGGATACTTTCGGTATTACAATTTACCCGTGGCACAGACGCTTCACTGCAGAGGAAGGGTTGGGTCAAATCACACTGTCTGCTCGCTGATTGGTCAGAGGCGGCACGCGGAGGAATAACTCTGACGTTGGTATTTAAACTTCCCATGTGTTTCCCAAATAGTACAGCTTCATTTAAATATGGAAGCCCATGCAGGTCCCCAAATTAAGGCCAGGGAAGCGTCCTTCATTTAACATGCACATTTACTCTCGTTTAGTATTAGTATCAAAACACTGGGAGATATTACACACAAATTGCTTTATTTGTGGTGTTTACAAACGCTCTAATAATGTTGCCTTCACGTGGTATCTGAATAATGGTAAATACAGTAGCAGACTCGGAAGTTGTAGTTACGAGAGATAATGATACCTTCACGTGCTGGTCGGAATATTACCCTTCCCACTTGTAAATTTGAATTACAAGGATATTATGTTGAAGTGCTTTGTTGTCAGGACGAATTGGAAATTGGCGGACGTCAGGTAACTTTGCATCGCGCTAGAAGGCTATAGTGACTAGTCTATGTGTTATGGATAGACAGATGAAAACATTGGTCTATATCAAGTTAAGTGTATATTACAGATTCAAATTATGTACACAAGCAAAAACTAATAATTGTTGCACTGTTAAAATTAAAGAATTACGTACCATCCATTGCTAAATTAGCATAAAAAGGATTTTCACCTTATGCAGGTAACAGCAAACCTTACGTCATACAGCATTTTTTCTTTCAATTCGTCCCGACAACAAAGCACTTGAACATGACATTCCTGTAATTCCGATATGACTAGTGGGAAGTAGGATCTTCCGACTAGCACGTGAAGGCAGCATAAGAAGAGCGTTTGGGTTGCCAGATTGTGACACATTCCTTTAGCTGGTGTTCGTGCTCCTCCAGCAGGACCACTTACTATATGGAAAAGCAAAGACTCTGGACCATAACCTATTTATTAGCATCTTATCAATACGTATAACTCCTTGGTGCCTCATTATAAAGTGTTAAATTAATAATTCATATATATGGATTACTTACCTATGATGGATTATCGAGTGGGCTATTGACCCGGGCTCCACTTTAAACTAAGAGCAAACACGCTTATTTGTTCACAGCTTTTAGGAATTTTGTTTATAATATTTTAATATATCAAATATACACTGGAGTCTTCCAATTTGTTTTGCAGCGGTAGAATAACCAACAGGGGGAGCCATAGTTCTATGTTTAAGATGACTGTCACTCATTGCAAGGACCTCAAACAAGACTTATCACATTAAATCACACCATTTTTACCTTAACCTGTATTTTACAAATTACCCATTTTACATTTGATTACTTTTGATGATGCCAATTATTTAAATCCACCATTTCAAGCATTAAAAATTATCCAAATGTTTAAACCTGAAATCGAAGATGTCATTTTCAATATTCGCAGGTTACACTTGAGCTGATGAACAAGAGTGAGGAGGTTTACATGGCTTTATTCTCACTTTGTCCATTACAGCTTCAGGACTGCTAAAGAAAAACAAAATGCAAACATTTGTTAAGAACAGCAACATTTATTTAACATGATATAAAACAGATGGGATATGAACATTTGCTAATCAAATCTATAATGTAACCATATGTTGGCTACATCATTCTATCCTGCTGTACCATGTACATTATATACACAGTAAACCTCTGATAATTACACTTTGTACACACACAAACAAAAAAAAAACCCATCCTGGATCCACAAAAGTTTTATTTTTTATTGCTTTTTACATGTGCTATTTTTATTTATTTTTTTAGCCAACATGTCATAAAATAGAACCAAACTCTGATTTTTTTTTCCCTTTCTTCTCTCGGTTTAAATATATCTCTCAGCAATACAAAACAAACTGAATAGTGACTTAAACATTCACATATGTGTCGGCAACAATGCGACAGGGACTGCAGAAGATCCCATTTTTAAATAATTACAACCCCAAACAGGAGAAATTACAAATAAAGTGGCTCCTCCTTATATTATAATGGAGGGATCTACATCTCTTATAAATTCATCTTTTGCATCGACAAATGTTCTTTACAATAAATGGATGAATATGAATGGTGAGCTAATGACCGATGCCTGATAAACAAGTGTGACTTATAAAAGAGTTAACCAAGCTAAAATTATGTGGAAAAATGTTTTGAAAGGTTTTTGGTGTATGGAAAATGTATGTTTATATATCTATATGTGATGTTGGTCTATATTCAAACAAGAACCTAATAAAAACATATAAATAATGAAAATATCCTTAAAAGCCTTCTACAAACTGAAAACGGTGCCCCAAAAGAGGGGGAAATAACAGAGAAGTGGTGTTGGTGGCATAAGAGCTTAAGACGTCACAGTGAGCATACAGAAGTCAGAGGTGAACACCCCAAAGTACGGAGTAGGCAGTTTCACTCTGTAGGCTGTTGCCTTGTGCTGATGTCCTCGGGGAAGTCTTCAGAGGCATCGTTACACCTCCACCACTGTTTCCTTCATGTGTAGGTTTTCACTGAGGCCAGAGCCTGTGCTGTAGAAAGAGAAGGGGAGGTTTTAGAATGGTAAAAATAATACCAGACAATGGATATGTAACATAGTTCCCTCATACACCCAGTGGCCACCTGTACAGTCCTATTCCAATACAACTGCCATGAAGACACCTTTAATTATGCCTATAATTTACATGAAGGCAATCACAATGTCCCCTCTAGAGCCTTAAAACCTGTACGTGTATGTATGTGTATATATATATATATATATATATATATATATATATATATATATATATATATATATATATATATATATATTCAGAGGTTTTCCTAATATCCTGTCCCCACATGTATGTAAATGTGAAAGACAATATAATTTAGGCCAGTACAACAACACCTGTAACTATGATGCCAGTAATAAAACTATAATTAAATTGAGTAATTTCTGTCAATGGCAACAAGACATGACCGCTATAAAGCTGTGTGGTGTGTATTATTATCATGACACAACAAATAGTGTACATGTGTTAAAATAATGGCCTTACAGCAACATTGACTTGAGTCATGTGACTACACAGACTAACAACAAAAGTGTGGGTTCTACAACAACACAGAACACATACAGTTCACCTGACTTTTCATCAATCCCTTCATTCTGACATGTTTTCTCCCCCCCAGAGACGACAAGTAACAGACACTTTAGCATTGTGAGTATGGACAAAACAGGTTGATGAAGGCCCTTACTGGTGTTACTACACACACATGAAGTGAGACCCATCAGTGAGTTGAGGGGGTGAGTTAGGAGGCTGTGGAAGGGGTGGGGAAGAGGACGACGGGCTTTTCACTGCAACGAAACAGAGCAACACACGCAGGCACACACAAAATAACAAAATCAAAATCAGTGGATGAATGGCCAAAACAACAATGATAAATGACTGAACACATTCACGATGGAAGCAGCTGCGGTTTGCTAAACCACAATGAAAATGAGTGATCTCTATGAACGGGCTCACACAAGCTTTTGTTTTATGACATGCATCATTTGATCTCATCCCCCTTCTCTCTAGAGATGTACCTGCTACCAGCTTGCTGCGTTTGGAGGCCTCTGCTGCCAGCTCGTAGGAGATATTAATCATCTTCTCTTTCTCCTGCACGGTAACCTCCACTTCAGTTTCCTCCTCTGGGCTCAGGGCCATGCTCGGCAGCCCCGTCTGCATGCTGGGAGGACACATACACATGAAATAGCGTCTGTAATACACATGCTACGAGCTGTAAACATTGTTTCAGAATAAACACAATTTCTTCCAGACAGAGAGGCTATCTGCTTTTAAATCAATTCAACGGGGTTGACATTTATACTAAAATGTCACGGTGGCAGGGAGATGCAGAAAGTAGGAGCTTTTTTGCACATCTAAGACACTGATCTGCATGGGAACAGCAGGCAGGCCTCTTTTTATCCATCTATTGTGATATCCTGCTATGACCCCCAACCTACAGATAGAATTTCACGCAAGACCACTGTCTGGAAAATATCGAGGTCACCTACAGAGATAGCCCTTTGACCAAAGGATCCTTACCTAACATCAAGGGCCTGAGCCGCCTTGTCCTTGCTAATAAAGTGGTGCTGGCACAGACAGATAATGGTGATGTGTGTACCTGTTTTTGGCTATGAGGGCTTTGATACGATCAACTTTCTTCTGCTTATCAGCCTCCTGCTCGGGGCTCAGAGGCTCCTCGGGGTCTGACTCCACATAACGCTCAGGAATCAGCACTTTGTCAGGCACAGAAAGCTGAGGAGACACACCACAAAGAAACACTTTATTTACATCGCACCCTTCATGCAAATTAATGGGATACTACATGATTTACAGATCAGACTAAAACAATAAAGATATTGTTATAAACAAATAACAGATGATCGTCATCATCAGTAGAATTAAGCTGCTCCACATTTTCATGTACAAACTAAATGGAGCATCACCGTAGGCTTTGTCCTGGAGCGAGAAACACTTAATGTGAGACATTCAGCAGCACGCAGAGATCCGATGGGAACATAAACTAAAGGGTTTATTGATGTAATCCAGAGAAAAGAGTATGAAATATTGTAAAAACAGCAAGAAGTTTGCTTACAGGCAGCCTGTGAAAAGTAGTAGTGTTAGAGGTAAATATAGTGTCATGCACATGCCTTTAGGAAAATTCCTGCTTTGCATTTTATAAGACTGATTTCTTGGTTGGGTTGATACGGACATATGGCGTCAAATGCATTGTGGTCCACAGAATGTCAAAGGATAAGTATTGTTTTCAAAATGTACCTGTCACACAGACACACTTTAGTACCGTTTCCTTGACACTTTTGCTATATATTTTATTAGTTTTCCTTAACTATTCTACTTAATAAAAAAACAGAGTAGTGGTAAAGAATCAAATCCACAATACTTGATGTGAGGTTGGTAAACATTTCAGAAATAATGTGCCTGTAATACTCTCAGTGTGATGAGTAAGACAGCCAACTGCTGTGCCTCACCTCTCGGTCCATATTTAAGTGGTCAGCCAGCGAAGCTTCTTTGAGACGAGCAATCTCCTCAGCGGGCGTCTCCTGCTCCCTCACCACCGCCTGCTGTCTGAGTGAGGCCTCCAGCTCCTGAATGTCACTGCATATCCCCCCATCTCTGCGCCTCACTTGGGACTAGAAGATAGACCGAAAAAAAGAGGACAAAAATGATAATATGACAGGATTCCAGGATTTGATAGCAGTCTACTCTGAACTTAAAGCACTAGTGTGTAGGATTTAGGTAGATTTATTGGCAGAAATGGAATATATACATTAATCATAAATAAGATTGTGTATTATCATCTGAAACTAATAATAATTGTGTTTTCATTAGCTTAAAATGAGCCCTTATCTACATAGGAAGCAGGTCCTTACACTGAGTCCAGATTCTGCCACACTGGAGGGAGGGGTTAGTGAAGGGGATTTTATTTAGTTGCAATCTTCAACCTCACCACTAGATGGCACTAAATCCTACACACTAATCTTTAAAAGTGTTGCCTTAGTGTCTGCTGCAGTCGCCCAATACCTGCATGTTGCGAAAATGATTTTCTTTTGTAAACGAGTGACTGCGAGAGGGCGTGTTCTCGTGGCTGCTGCTGCCCCGGATGTGGTGGCCTTTCTTTTTCTCCCTGAGGGCGCCCTGCTGGTGGCGCCGGATCCTCTCCAGCTGCTCTTCCACGCTCATCCTGGGCCGGCCGCTTTCCGCAGCACACAGCTGCTGTTCCACTGCGCTGCGTGGACGCTCCTGTTCGCCAGAGAGGACAGACATCCGCGCAGACCAAAGAAGGGACACAGAAACACAACAACACACACAGTAAACAGAAGTTAATAACACCGTAGCATGCAAGGAGACAAATGTCAGTATGGTGTTTTTTTTGCTACGCTGACCCACAGTTTGGGGCGTGTAGCTGAGTGCTTGCGTCAGATGTCAATGCAATACTCGTGGTTGTTGAAAACAGACTCAATTCAACCCAAGTGGAGTAATCACATCTTCTCTGGCAACACTGCACGCACTGGAAAAACGTTTTGGTTCTATAAACAAAGGTGTCAACGATTGACATAGTAACCACAATAATGGTTGTGAAACGGCTCGTTAATGTTCACTCTCTTTGAACCAAAACCTGACTGCATGCACATGCACACACACACACACACACGCTACTGCTGGCACACATGGGGCACTCAGAGAGCCTGGGGGCCTGTTAATGCCTGAGCAGGACAGGCTGATGCTGTGAAGTGAACTGAGGAGGAGTTTGGAGTTTAAGGCCATGCAGGAGGGGCTGGCAGATCTGGATTCAGTCCAGAGCCTGAGGAAGCAGCCTCCACTGTCCAGATTGTTTGAGAGGCTGGTATCCAAGGGCCCAAGCTGAACTCCAAAGGCCTGTGACACACTTGCCTACAGCCACAGGCTATATAGCCCACCAGGAAGTCTTTAGTGCCGTATGTTACCTCAGCTGATATTTCACAAAGTTCACGTAGGTTCATTTTTATACTATATGTTCATCTTTTTGTCCAAAGACAAACACATACAGACACACTAAAGAGGACACACCCTACAGTGCGGTACACTAATGACATGGTAAGTATATTTAAGTTGATAGTGTTTGAGGTTGGAAACTGTATAAACCGAGCTTGGCATCTATTTTATGACAGCCTGGTTTTAGGAGCATGAGTCACACCCTGGTCACGTGATAACTGCCACATGTTAACATTCAACCAACAGCTTTAATAAACCCAAACAACCAATTACGGTAGAAGTAATTGCAATACAAATGGTTGCCAGTTTGGTGCGACCACATGAGGTTTGCAAAGACGAGATAACAAGAAAAGTAATCACTGTTATCATTATTGATTTTCAAAGATTGTTTGCCACACAGGAAATGAGGTGCCCGACAGTTATAGTTACATTTTCAAGTTGGTTTCTTACAACTGAGAGTAATCTCTGGTGGTCCTGATGGTTAAACATACTGAAGACAACATACATTTACCATTAAACTCACCGCCCTGAGGTCAGGCCTCTTGCTCTTCCTTAAGGTAACATATGAAGCTATGGAGGAGGACTCAGGCACTGGAGATTTGGTCCTGGGTGGGACAACGCCAACTGGGTAGGACAACCCTAGCAGGTAAAAATAAAAAAGACACTTCAGTAAGCCCATTTTCCAATTAGTTTGATAATCCGTATTTTCTTGAATTTGTCAGATAAAATCCTCCGTGTATTAATGAGACCTTCAAGTTTAACCGTGGGAATGTAAAATCTGGTATCAAGCACGCTCTACCGACAATTACATTATTTCCTGCAGCATCAGCATGCTGCTACTATTGATTGTGTGGCGGTGAGGAACGTGTCAGTCGCTACAGCGTAATCATTCAACTTCAGAAGCCCTGCATTACGCTGTGCTAGCGGTTTCACCAAATTTAGGCCATTTGCTCTTTTCTAAAACACCTTTTCACAGAGAAGGTACAGTGAAATATGATCAGCATACATTTGAGTTAATATCAATCCGTCGTCTACCGCTAGATCACAAGTTTATTAGATCACAAGTCAATCATTTCTTCAGGCAATTTGTGTTTGTGTCAAGAAAATGGATGATTTATTAGAAAACTGCAGTTATCAGAAACTGGCATCACCTTTATTTCCAGAATGTTCTCTATCAGACGGGTGTTCAGATCTGTCCTCTCCATTGCTCTCATCCACTTCGGCCACTGTGGTGAGCTCTGGTTCACTCTTATACAGCCTGTAGTCTGGGCCCTGCTGATGAGAAAGAAAGAACAAGTTGAACACACACACGCACATTGATTTATAGACATGGAGAGTTTGGTTCCAAAGTGAGATAAAAGGCACATTTTCTCTTACAGAAGGATTTCAAAGACAGTGGCAAACAGACTGGGCAATTTCTAAACATAAATGTATCCAGTACAGCTTGAAGGAAAACTTGTTTGAGTATGACACACCATACTAGAGCCAAATGAAAAAGCAGGCAGCAGTCAGACGTGGCTTAGTTTACAACCAAGGACAGAACACAACAAAATACAACACAATTGTTACTTTTCAAAACACAGAAAGAAAAACACAAAGGAAGAAAATCAAACTGAAAAGAGGGAAGAAAAGAAAAGACACGTGAATGATGCTTCATCCAAGAAGCTGAAAATAAAGATGATGGAAGTATGGCATTGAGTAAATAAAGGGATAAGATCCAACCAAAAATGAATCCAAAAGACATGAGATGTCCGTCAGAATGAAAGTGAAGACCATCCAGCGGGCGATGGTGTGTGATGACACAGATGAGTGCAGGGTCGTCCATGAGGTCAACAATCAATTCGCTTACGCCGTGAGTGCCATTCCTGTGACTGGACTTCCTGTCCTCCGGCCTGTGGAGTGATGAAGGGCGCACGCCAGTATGAGAGGGCACAGGGGGCACGTTGGGGGGGTTGGGCTCATAGGACTCGGGTAGGGGTGGCCGTGGGGGTACCGAGTCCTCCTCCTGGGGATTAAACAGGGCATGACAGGACAGGAAGCAAGGTGACACATGGCGCCACCACGCATGCTCAGGGCAACGGCCATCTGGTACAGAGTAGCTCTGGCCCACAGGATGGATGAACCAGCTGATTAGCCAGACAGCGAGCTCCGTGTGCCGTTACATGGTTACTGACAGATCCACTCTGTCCATGAGCAGGGCTGGCAGTTTGAGCAGCTAAAACTGGTCAGAGTGATTGTTTTTTCTGGATTAAATGTTTACCTATTAAAGCAATTCTTACCTTTCTGGCTGAGTTTCAAAACCTAATGGATGTATTTTACATTTTAGTGTGCCATACGCTTATTAGGAGCATTTTAAGATTACAAAAGAAAGGTGTAAAAATGCCAGAAAGGTAAGAATTGCTTTAAATGTTAAAAGAGCAAAACATTCCCCCTGTGGTGGCATCTTCAAATTGCTTGTTTTGTCCCACAAACAGTCAAAAACCCAAAGATATTAAAAAGAGAAAAGAATCACATGTTAAAGACCAGCAAAACTTGGCTATTTTTGTTTGCTAAATGACTTACACCTGAGAGTGCTAGAGAACTATGGGACCAAGTATACCAAGCCTGTCAGTGGTGCCTCACCTCGTTTTTGTGCTTGCTGAAGTTGGTCTTGGGTCCATACAAGTTGGTAGCATCAGCAATTCTCTGAGCTCTGTTGTTATTGAGCGCCTCCATCACATCTTGAATCCTCCAAAGTTCTTTCTGGATGTGGACGTGCTGCTGGCTGGGAGGCTCCGTCTGGTTGTGTGCAGAAAACATACAGAGCACCAAATATTACCTGAAGATTAATTTAGCGATCTGAAGACAGGGAAAGGCAGAAGAGCAACAGACGTGTAGTTATCTCTAAACTGATGACAGGTTTTTATGAGAGTGAAGGGCACTTTAGCAGAGGATGTCCAGGCTCTCTGCAAGCCATCTGACTTCTCTACTCTGAATTAGCATTGGCTCCGACTCAGTCTCAAGCAGGAATATCTGTTAGAATAGATTCTCTCTGTCTCCACACTTCTCCCGCGATGAAGGACAAGATAAAAGACGGACTTAATTAAGACTTGCACTATCATTGCTACAGTCATCAATCACTCACTATGTAGCTTTGATCTCTCAGCTACCTTCCTCTTCGCTGCAGCTAAGGGCACTGCGGCACAGAAATCGTCTTTACTTTTTGCCCAAAGTCAAACAAAGTCTCTACAAAAAAGAATGACTAGGTGTTCAAAGGAATCTGCCACATTTAAGCTTTTTTTTTTTTTTAAAGCTTTGCAGCTTATATAGCCCAAACCAAAGTCTGACTATTATGCCATGCCAGTTTTAGACAGCACAAGCGGTGCAAGATTAA
Source organism: Eutrigla gurnardus (assembly GCF_963514095.1). Lineage (NCBI taxonomy): Eukaryota > Metazoa > Chordata > Actinopteri > Perciformes > Triglidae > Eutrigla > Eutrigla gurnardus. The sequence goes on along the minus strand of NC_139923.1, from coordinate 12,110,857 downwards.
AGAAGCGCAGCTTGATTCTCCAGAATGATCCTACCTGAGGACTTCCCAGTGCTTCAAGCTGTTCCAGGAGGTTGCTCTTAGCCAGAGTCACTTCTCCTTCCAGCTTGTCGTACTCCCTCCACGACCGCTCCAACTCCTGGTTTGGGAGAGATAAACTTTGTGAATGACAACGAAAAAGCAGGCAAAAACTATGTTACTAGTACTCCTGAAGAAAGAGAGCTTCAGTGTCCAGCATTAGTGAGCGTGAATGTACTGTATGACTCACGGCTGTAATTCTGGAGAGCTCCCTGCAGGTGCTCAGCAGGCCGCTTTGCAGCAAGTCTCTCTGCTGGACAACACTCTGCATGGCAGCGGGGCTATCAGAGCCCATCTCTATCTCCTGGCTAGCTGAAAGCAGCGCCGTCTCCAGGGTGTGCTGAAGGAACACGCAACATAATCAGTTCAGTTTTTAATAACGGATGATTTAAGGCTCTAGTTTTCTGGTCCATGGTTCCCGTTACATAGCTCCCATACTTCTTCCAAATATATTAAACAAAAAAAAAGTGTTGCTGCAAGTCAAGCTGCAACTATTTTTTAATCTGGTAAAACTGGGTCTTGTTTTTTTGTAATTAATCAGACTACCAAATATAAAATGACAAAAAATAGAAATAGAATGACAAATGCCTATCAACCAAATACAAACCCCTTTATAAATACATATAAAAATAGGCAAAACTCAAATTGGACCATAAAGCAGTTATTGTTTGGTATCCTTACTTGAGTAATTACTAATTAATAACCAAAACCGTCAATGTCTTGCCTGTCAAATCAATTAATGAACCAATCATTTCATTAATTTGAATGTTATGTTTTTTTCTTTTTTATGGGAATGGAGGTAACGCTAAATGGACTCCAAATTAGCCCACATTTCACGCTTTATTCATTTTAGAAACAAATAAAAATGTATGTAAGTAATCCCTGCTTCCAAAAGTGAGTGTGCAGTACTTGCAGCGTGTCCTTAATATTTTTCTCTGTAAGCATGTCAATACTGCAGTCTGCTGAAAGACTTAATGACAGTAGCTAGGCTGTATTTATGCATTCTAACTCAGTGTTGTGCATATGCACTTAAAGTAGGCTACTCGTATAAGTTAAACAGAGAATAAACAGTGTATTCTTTCCAGTTTATTTTCCACCAGACTCTTGTAAGCACTTCAAACAGTGTTTTTTGAGACTGTAATGATGACAGATGTGCAGTGTTAAGTCACCTTCTCTCTGTACAGCTGCTGAAGTTTGTCCTCCTGTGTCCTCACCACTTTATCCTGCTCACACAACCGGCTAAGTTTGGTCTGAAGAGAAAGCAGTAAAGACGTGTGAGTGACCCATCATGGATAGATGATGGCTGCATAGATGATGGTTGTGTGAGTGAGCGACACTGAACTTACATCGATGTCCACTTCTTCTGGCATACATGTATAGGCGTGCTCCCTGTAGTCTACAGGATTCAACTGTGAAGACAGACAGGACGTCAGCCAGAGACACCAAATATGCACATACACATTAGAATCGGGAGATCTAATGCAGTGTCACGACGAGGCTCTTTCACTGAGCCGTGGGATTTGTCCTTGTGTAGAAACTCAGATTTCACCGAATCACTGAAACTGACATCTAAGTTAGCAAACCGACGGTGGGAGAGCAGCCAGTCTAAATACAGACTCTTCTCTGATGGGCTCTGGTGCCTCGTGGTTCATCACCCACAATTGTTTGTCTCCATCAGCACAAAGCAGTGGTTTTATTGGAAAATGCAACGGGAAGGCATGTTAAACCATCTTGTTTACTAAACTCTAGTCCACAGCGCATAACCTTTCTCCACTAACTGTGTTTTCTCCAGCACGTGTCTATCTCCTAGCTGTGGCTAGGTAGCTGTGGTCAACTCAGTGTGTGTTGCCTTAACTGCGGTATTACTTTCAGATATTCTCAGAACAATAACATAACCACAGATATTCTTTATTTTTAACATGCAATAGTAATGCTCGGGTGATTATAAACAGCCATTTAATGAATTGCATCCAGGCTAAGATACAAAGCAGTTCAATGTCGGACTGCATTGCAATTACTTCTAGTTTATTTATGTTTATAATATATATTTTATGATACCTACATTCTTGTAGTAACAAAAGAAAAGAAAATAATGTCAAACTCAGCCTCCTATTCACTTGTATTATTTCCACTCTCTACATTTTTTAAAAGAAAAAAAAAAAGTCACAGTGCTTAAACAGAAAATTATTTCAACTGCATTGGATCCCATGTTTCCAGAATGTATTCATTCATCACATAATCCTTCATCATACCTCCACTCTTGTGAATCTCAACAAATACATGTGCAGTCCATAAATATTAGAACAGTGACATTTGTACTTTCCCCTTTAATTTACATCCCTATTGATTAATTGTAATATCAACACACAATTAAATCAAGTAATCATATTTGATATGTCTAGTCTACACCCATACATGTCTTCTTCTCCTGTCTTAAGTCTGGTCTCCTGCAAGTGAAACACATGATCACATTGCATTTAAGATCCCATAGAGTCTGCACTTTTACTTCAAAGATAATATTTAATTTAAAATCCAATGTGCTGGCCTACAGAGCCAAAACAATAAAAAAAATGACTCACTGTCCAAATATTTTTGGACGCAACTGACCAATGTTGCACACTCACACCATCACTCTTTCACACACATTTCTCTTAACACCTTTTTCCTCAGCTGAACCACACAGTACACTTTAAGCAGGTGTGACCTGAGAACCACATGGCATTCCACACAGAACATGCAGACTCTCCCACAGCGAGTGGGGGACTGTGGTGTAGTGTGGATTACGAGTCACATGGGGAGGAGGGACACAGACTTGAAACTGCTGTTGCCGATGAATGGGTGGAGGGGGGCAGGGACGGTCTTTGGCGGCACTTTTACACCTCAAGAGGCGTTCACAAAAGTGGCAAAGTGATGTCATAGCCATTGTCACACACAAGCCGGTCCTCGGCGGCACTTTTACACCTCAAGAAGCGGTCACAAAAGTGGCAAAGTGATGTCATAACCATTGTCACACACAAGCCGGTCCTCTTTATCCTTTCCACCAGAAGAATAACAAGAGGGTGAGAGGGAAGCAATGCAAACAGGTAAAAAGGGAAAGAGAGTTCAGCTAGAAAACATCGTCATTATCATCATCGTCTATTCCACAGCTGATGCTGTGTACTCAACCTTAGACCACTGACTCCTGACATAAAATAAATAAAGTAGCACTCAAAAGTATGACTTCAGTTTAGATATTTGTTTGAGGATAATGGGACGTCACTGTGTCCTGTTAAAACTGAAAACAAATGTATTGCATAATGCTTAAATTATGGAACTAAAACAATCCCCAACAATTCTATTTTTAAGTGACTCCAATTAGAGTCCCCCTGCCAAACTCAGGCGGCTCGTCTAATGAGAAGAAGAGCATTCTGCCGAGGGTTATGAAAAATCACATACTAACCTTCACTGGTTCGGGCACGAAACAAAACAAGTAAGTAGAGAGTAAAGACTAGAGGCTTTCCTACCTAAATGATCTGGGTCCAACCACAGCTTTAGCTTTTGATTTAGTCCTACAGCCGGCTGAGTGATTTCTAAACACCTAGCAACGTCTAGAGTAAACTGTATCCAGCCCTCTTACACAAACTTACTCAAAGACAGAGTGAGGAAGGGTTTTAACAGTGAAGGAAGCACATTGTACTACTCGTTTACAAGTCATGCCCATATTGGCATGACTTCTCACATTAAGAGAACAGTCAAAAGCAATGGATGAGGAGGTGCTGGCGATACAGACGATACAGGGAGACCAGTCTCAAGATGCCATGGGGACTTGGACACCGGAGGAGCATGGCAAAACAGACCAAATAACAACAGCGACCGGTGAGGATGAGGCGGAGCAAAGCCTTTGGCTGGCCTTACTTGCTGGTAAAGTTGAGGCCTTGCGGCAGAGTTTTCAATCAAAGTGTGAGTCATGGCGATTAAAGGGTCATTTTCCTTCATCTAGTCCAGTGTGGAGAGGAGGTGATATAGCAGGAGTCAGTTTCAGCTTCAGAGACAACAGCGGCAATGTTGTTACACCTCGCCCGCTCTCACTCTCTCTCTCTCAAGCAGACTCAAACAGTGACAGCAATGAGAGGCAGTCAAAGATGCTTAATAACAGGATCAGGAAGACATTGTAGTGCAGAGCTCTAAGATGCTTACTTGTTAGCCATGGAAAGCTCCTGTTAATCTTAGATTTATTATAATGACACAGAAATAACGGGCACTATTGTTGCGAAGCCTGTGGCAATAAATAGGAAATACTTCAGAGTGATGAGTAAAATTACTTAATCCTCACTGGTTACACAAATCTGAGGCTAGCTCATTTTAATTATCATCTCTACATACTGTATATAGCACAAATGTGTTATTGTGCCTCTGTACTATATATTGCACTTTTGCACTCAAACTCTCAATGCACTTTTGAGCAATAAAATAACAGCAGATGAAATTTCTTTGCAGGCACTTCACTGAGGCTGCCCTCTCTTAGTCGACTAGTTTTCTTCGTTGTTTTGGTCTACGTCGACTAAGATCTCTTTAGTCGATTCATCGTTCCTCATGCTTTTTCATGCTGAGTGACTAATTACCAAGAAACTTCTGAGTGCATCTCTTGGTAAACACAAGATTTGAAGTGGTGTTTTTGCCTGGTTCTTTGTGGAGAAACTCAGCACCACAGATCTGTCTAGTAAATCACCTAAATGACAAAATCGGATGAGTGTTAGTCGACTAAGAACTCCTTTGGTCGAGGACAGCCCTTCACTTAATTCAATGGCATGGGAGGCATTGAATTAAGTGTTGGGAGGCATCTCCAAACTGAATCGAGAATAGAGTGATGTCAAGATATTTAGTTAGTATAGACAGTGAGTTTAGGGTGCATATTCATAATAAAGAGTGGCCCATCTCGGGGCTGGCTAGCTAACTGGCTTAGGCTCGAAAATGCTGTAGAATGTGACATTGCTTCATGCTACGTAGTAAAGCCTATAACTAAATTAAATAAACAATTAAATGATAAGTTATCTAGGCATCATAAAGGAAATCAACTGATTGATTTAATAATAGCAAAGCAATAAATGTTCAATTCAGCTCATGACAGGAGGAGACAGGGTCATGCAGTCATGCATTACCCCACCTGATTGTCCAAATACATGAGGTTCCTTTGGAGGTGATGGGAGAGAATGTTGTTCTAACGTCAGCAGCAAAGAAGGAGAGGAAATAAAAGGCAACAGGAGAGTGAGAAAAACAAAAAGGATGCCACAGTCTTTCTCTGATCCTCTCTCTCTCTCACTTACTCTCTCTCTCGCTCACACAAACTCACTAGTATGTCCTGTACAGTGTACCCAAAGACAACGGAGAGAAAGGAAGGCAGGACAAGTCAAGGTGAAGAAATAAGATCAGCTAGCAGGTATCCTAAATAAAGTAAGAGTGAGTGTTTCTATAGAAAATAAAAGAATAGAGCTCCGCGATGACCAAACTGTACGGCCATGTCTTGACCAAATGCAGGAAAAACCTAAAGAAAGCTGAGGTTGAGATAATACTGAAATTATCATCACTTAACCTCCGTGTGAGTATGCTGATGCTAAACCCAGTATACTACGTAAGGTAAGGCAACCATCGTTGTCTATACTGGCACAAGGAGACATTAGTGCATGGTTATAAACCTAAACCCCTCATACCCAACCATTCTCCACCTCAGGCCTGGTTGACCTACATCAAGAACAGTCAAATCTGTTCTGGGACGTCTTAGGAGACTTAAAATGCAAAAAAATAAATAAACATTTACGTATGCCAGTGGCCTTAACCTCTTTAGCCGGTCACTTTTTAAGCTCACCAATGGCTTTAAGTTTCATTTCCGGCTAACATCTGTCTGGACTATTTAGGGAAGTAAAATGACTCAATCAACTGTATGCTCAACTTGAAATGGATCCAATGGGATGATCTAATGAACTATGTAATGTCGCAAATATTGTTGTAAAATAAGATTCTTTTTGTTTCCAGAAATTTCAGTCACTCTGCACAAAGTTGAAAGTGAGTTAGCAAATCCCTAAATATGATGAAGAGACAACTTCAAGTCAAAGCAAAGTCCTTCATGGAGTAAAGAGTAGCACATTTTCTCCTTAAATCAGCCATGTGTGAAGACTGTAAAAAACGGGCCTGGAGAGATGGATGATGGTATGGGTTGAAGATGGCATACACACCACACGCTAACACACAAGCCTGCAGGAGCATCTCTGGGGGCCTGACCTTTGGGTTGTCGCCATCCATGTTTAGTTGCATAAGCTGTGCTACAGTGTGCTCCCGGATACTGTTTAGCTCTGCCTGCTGCCGCCGCAGCTTTATCAGCTGCAGAGTCAGTTCCTCAGGCTGCAAGGGGGGGAGGAGGAAGGGAGGGAAATACAGCCACAATGAAATAGGGACACTCCGCAAAGGGAGTGGGAGAGGAAAGGAGAGAACACACCAGGACAGGAGATTTAGAGGTATCAGGCTCCCAATAGGTGAACAGTTGCTATATCCACATAGTGAGCTTTTCATGCAGCTCAGGACAGTGAGATTATCCAAAGTGCAATCGCTGTCAGCAGCATGCAAATTCTACACTCAAGACAGAAGAGCAGTTTAGCATGAATTACAGAATCCGGTTCACACTTTACCAGCTCCAGGAGGACATAGTACTGTGTACGGCTTTGACACAAATTCCTGATCTGGCTTAGAGAGTTGTGAGTGACAGGGTTTTTAAGTCTCCACTGATGGTGAAGCGAGTCAAAGGAGCTCCTGAAGTGAGCATACCCTAAATCCGACCACTTGGAACATACATCTGAGTTCTGTCGAAAACTGTCTCTAAAGATTCTGTCACAATGTCTTCTTGGAAGGGAATGAAGGGCAGAAAGAGGGAGAGGGAGAAAGGGAGGGTAGGTGGTGTTATAAAAATAGCCTTGTCTTCCAAGGAATTCCAATTAAACCCAAATGAATAAGTGTATGCTCTGCACACTTATTCAAGCATGAAATTACTGGGTGGTGTATTACAGAAATCCAGTTAGAAAAAAGTGATGGACAGAGAAGGCGACACCATAAGAACTTACTGTTTTGCCTTGGAGAGACTGGGCATTGATAGTCTGGACTGGGATCCCTACAGGCATAGACCTCCTGTCAGGTGGGTAGGCATACTGCAGGACACAGTGAATTAAAGACAAAACATCATTTTACACTACTGATTGGTTTAAATGCTCATTTACAACTGAATGCTTCAACCAAACTCAAAGAAACATTTTGTACATATCCTTAGGGGTGTTTAGTCATTGACATACTTTCTTTCTTTTTATCAAGTCTCCAGATATCCGTCCTGTCACCACAAATACAATGAAGATATAGGGAATTTTGTCTGTGCTCCTCAAAATATATTTTTAAAATAATTTTAATTGATTCACTGGTGACTTCTGGGAACAGTATATATCATACATAAGATAAGAAAGTGATTTTTTTTTTAAATTATTATTATGAGCGCCTTAACTGACCTTGTTGATCTGTGGCCTTTGCCGCCTGTCAATGCTCATGTCTCCTCTGTAAATGGGCGAGGATATCTCTGAACGAGCACTGTTCATGTTGTAGGATCGCATTGGTGAGTAGCCCCCGTACATAGAAAGGGAGCCGTGGGAGGGAGAGGGGGGGATGGAGTGGCTGGGAGCAGCATGCTCCGACAGGTTGATCATGGTTTTGGGACTGGCCATATTGCTGTAGAGCCCCGGCGGCCTGGGGTAGGCCTGTCTTTGCTGCCACTCAAATAACTGCCACATGGTATCGTCGCGCATGGAGCGGCGCTTGTCACCTGACGAGGGACCCAGGGCCTGGTCATACAGGGAAGGCGACATGCTGCAGATGCTGTCCCGCTGTGCCATGCTATTCCTGGGCATACTGCAGTAGCCATCGCCGTAGTGAGGCATATATGGTACCCGATGGCTTGGCATGTTTCTAGGCAGCGTCTGGTATGACGTAATGCTGGGGAGAAAAAGAAAAACAACTTGGAGAGAGGTAACCGGTTGGTCTGTGTACTCAACCATAGGTGAGTACACAGTTGAATGCACTTGGAAAACAGTGTGTGTGGGGGGAGACAGCATATCTCAACCACTTTAGGTCTTTGTCAGGGCATTTCGATTTATTAAGACCTACAGTGGTCAAAACGTGAAGATGAATGAAGATTTAGATTCTATAATAAAGGATTGTTAAATTCCGTCAAAGGAGATACAATAACACAATTCAACTACTGTATTATCTTATTTATTTATTTCCCTAAAATGTGATCGTGTGTCATGACTAATAGGCTCCACATGGCAGGTTCAAAGAAGAAGACGTGAAAAGAAATTGTTTGTTTACAGCCAATTAGACTTTCATTTTACTCCATTTATCAAAATCTTAAATAAAAACAAAAACACCCAATTATAAGTTGCCAGCTACCTCACACATCAAAGCAATGCCATGTTATGAAAAAGCATATCAGTGAACGTTTTTTGATTTGCCTATTAAAAGCTATCCTGTTGCAAAACACAGATGTGTCAGATTCAAACCGGACGCTTCACTCTCAAAAAGCCCAAATTTGGTCTTCTCAGTGACAACAAAGCAAGCTTCAAAAAGCTTCACTTCCCCAGTAAGTTCAGAATCGGTGCAGCTGTCATTGTCTTTAAAACTCAGTAGCATTTTTTAAAAAAAGACCTGTGACTAAATGGAAACTAAGCATCATTCTGGATGACACGCTGTTAATGACAAACAGAGACTGTTGAAAGAGCTGAATGGTGAGAATATGGAGAGGGAGTTTACATGCTTATCATGGAGGTCCCCTGTGGAAATAAGGCACAAGGACCTTACTGTGGTTTTTATCCTTAATACTCTTTTAAATTAATGTACTGCTCAAAGAAAGTAAGCACTTTTTTTTATAAACTAAGAAGCAAAGGCTGTGTCAACCATGAGCCAGGCGTGTTAAACAGATGGAGCGACGGAAACACTGACAGACGGGCAGACAGACAGACACAGTGAGAGAGCAAGTTTAATCTCAACCAATTAAAAATGGGACTCTCTCAGCAGGGCCTGGCAGTAACTCTGGCTAACAGCTCTGTCAGCAATTGTTTTTCCCCAGTTCTACTTAGCAGTACACTCAATAGCGTTCAAAGTGTTTAAATCAACGTGAGGTGTGTGTGAATCCTCTGACTTTAAACAACACAGCTTTAGAGAGAAATGGGACTAAGAAGCTTTGGAAAATCTGCATATGTACTTTATGTGGACACTCTGATGCTTAAGGAGAATCCCTTCTGTCTCAAGATGCTAAATCAGCATTTCTAGGTTAGCCAAGTTTCCCTTTTTGTTGTCAGAACAAGATTGGACTCTTGTGCAATAACCTAAGACAACTTGTGCAGGCCTGTTTTCTCCTCTTGCAGCACACATATTCTTGAGACCACACAATAAAATAACTGAAACATTAGGTAATATAATCAAACCAACCTCCTGGTGTCGTCGTCTTGATTGCGTCTTTGTGTGCGGACCCACTGCTCTAGTTGCTGCATAGAGCTGGTCCTACTCAGGGCGCGGTCTGGCTCAGGGCTGGGACTTCCCTGAGGAGGGACTCCAGTCCTATCAGCTGGACAATGCTCCCCGGATCCGTTAACGTGGGGCCCGCGGTGTGATCCCTCCATTTCTGTCGGAGTCTGCGGCGAGGCGATGTTAGCCTTGATGGCTGCCGCCTGGGCCGGCTGCAGCTTGATACTGTTGATCTTGGTGAGTGGACGCTCACGTTCCACCCCATCCTTCTGGAAGCCGTAGCGTTCGGCCTCTCGCTGCTTCCTTTCTTCATCCGCTGCGGCGGAGGTGGCTGCTGCAGTGCGCTCATGGTCAACCTCACGGTTGAGTTCATTGTTCTGGATTTCAGGCTGTGTGAGTGGAGGCTTGTGGTTGGCCACATGGTTGATCTCTTGTGGTCCACACTGCTCCACTTTTAGCCTGTCCAACCTGATGAAGACAAAGAGGCCTTATAATGAGAAACGTCTAAGACCCCGTGTTAGCCAAATAGGGGCTCTGAGTAGGGATAGAACAAGACAAGCACGCTTCACTTCTTCCTACTCCATTTGGGACATGAAATGTTAATGTAGGTTCATCATTGAAAGTCTGATATGTTCACTGTTATTTTTCTTTTGTTTTTACATACATATTTCATTTCTGTATTAAATATTTGAAATGAAGAATATTCAATTCATTTCAATTCAATTCAATTCTATCAAGACACAGGATCACCTGCGCAGAGATGGAAGGATGACAACTACATTAGATTCTATGGGCGGCTGGGATACTCATCTGTGTCATAGATCACCAATAAAAGGAGTTTGAAACATTGTATGGACAAAATATACTGCAGCCCTAATGCATGTGAACTCTGAAACGAGAGGAAAGTGCAAAGAAAATGGATGGCGGTGCACAATGTTTCTTCCAGCTGCCGGAGGAGGCCAGCCGTGTAAAAGGAAATCAGATACCGCCAATAAAACACCGCCTCTTCTGGGACATGTCACAAAGGTGCTGCTCAGACTCTGGTAATCCATTTGCAGCTCCCTTTTGCCTCCTCTCTAGAAGGCCTATATACAGCTCTGTTGTCCTTAGGGAGGTCTCCAGAGGTAATTGACACCACTACTCCTTGGCCTTAGACAGACTCAAGGTCACAGCTTCATAGTTGGGTGAATTCCCCTTACCAGCACGGCTCACTGGGTTAGTAATAGGAGGCCAGTAGGAAAGGCTTTCCTTCAAAGTTTCCACTTGTATCCTTTTAAATAGCAGCACTCGTCACATGATTTCTTCTCCAGCCATCTGCGGCTCCACCAGCCCAGTAGAGCACACATTTGGCCCTATGAAATCGCTGTGTATTTACTCTTACTTCTTTTGACAGGATTGTAAAAACACTTAAAGGGTAACATCTTTAACAGGTAAGGATTCAGGCTATGCAATAAGAAAAGTTGTGATAAAATCACACACTTTCCATACAATACAATCCACTAGATACTTTGAAATTAGGGTAGACTTTAGTGGAACTAGACATTACAATGCTGTTATACTGGATAACCTTATAAAAGCATCATGCTGTCAAATTCAACAGTGCTATTCAGTGGATTTAAGGCACTCCGCCTCTGTGCAGTTTCAAAGCACTTTACCACTACACCACTGTTCACCCAGTAAAGGGAGTGCATCATACTGGCAGGCTGCCAAACGACAGACATTTAACACAGTTTTTAAAATAGAAGGAAAAAAAACATCCTTATGAGTCAGTGATCATCATCAGCCGGCGAAGCTGTTCACAGTATCCCCTGATCAACCTGCACCATGCATTCACAGGGACTGTATGCCCACATGCACATGGCATTTGTGTGTTACTGCAATACACTTTAACAGTGATCAGAGTTAAAATAGTTTAAGATAGTCTAGAAGAAGCAGCTGGTGAGCTGTAACAGTCAGAGGGATTTAAAGGCCTTCACTGACAGAGCTAAAGCTAAAAAACAGGAAAATCATGATGAAAAGGAACCAAGTAACTAAATTGGACTTCGATTTCCATTCAAAAGCAAAACTACCCACTGCCATCTCCCATCCGCATCGCTAAAATACAGACTCCCTGTAAAAATGACTACCATCCTTTTACAAACCTTTTGACAGGCTCTGAATGCACAAGTGCAGCATCTGTCATTACTTTCATCCAAGACTCCATGTCTTTGGCTGCGTCAGAGCAAAAGTAGTATGTCCGCATGTTGGGATGCGTCGCCTGTTTTGACAATGGACAGGGAAAGTGACACATAGAGAAAGTTACCTGAAAGAGAGAAGAGAAAAGCATTTAGTCGAGTGGGATTTTTCAGCACTTTAGCATTTACCAGTGATTCAAGGTTGGTTGCTTTTGTGTAGGTGTATCACTAAATAAGAAGTATATAGAGCTGTTGACAATTTATGAGGTAAAAATTACATTAATGTATGTCATATATTTGATCAAATTGTGGTAAAAAATGCAATTGATTGTGAAACACTTATGTACTATCCACATACCTAAAATCAAACGATGAGTGACAGGAGTTTCATGCAAACCACTAAATTACAGAGGGAATCTGATGCAAAACTGTAGGACTTACCATGCAGTTCATTGTTAGGCAGACACATTGTTCCATAGTGACTCTGTTCCCTTGCAGTGAACAAACCAATTTATTGTTAAAGCCAGACACAGAAAGAGAAAAACAGAATGTTTAGTGAACAACCTCAATATCCTGTTTACCAGTGAAAAGAAGCACTGTCATTACTCGGGTTACTTCAGAAAAATCTTGAGAAATAAGGAACTTTTAATGGCACGGCCATGTAAGAGACAGGAAAAGTTTCAAATGAAAAAAAAATGCAGTCAAAAAGTCACCCGTTTCTAAGCAAATCACCGAAACTGAAGAGGTTGAGGGCCGCTCTCGTGTTTCTCTATTTACCTCAACTCTCTCTCTTTCAGTCTAAGCTGGAAAAGGAGTGGGCCGTGTGGTTGGAGAGACCTTGAGCAGACTCCTGGGCGTCTGTGTTTGGCTGTATTTGGCAGGACAACTTTGTTGTCTCTTAGGGTTTGTGAAGGACCCACAGTCAAATAGTGTACACACCACTGAGATCCCATAAAATATGCCTGTTGCCCTGTAACTTGGGGTTTCCGAGTCAACTCAGAGTAATGCAGTGCTCTAGTACTACACCACTGGCTGCAGCCAGCACAGACATATCACTGCTGTTACACACACACACACACACACACACACACACACACACACACACACACACACACACACACACACACACACACACACACACACACACACACACACACACACACACACACACACACACACACACACACACACACACACACACACACACACACACACTCTCTAACTTTCAAACTGTATATCAGTGATCAAAAGTACCGTTTAGGAGAATTGCACATTCATCAACTCAATTTATTAGAGCTTTAATTAATAGCAATGATTTACTTTTGCTCAAAAACGTCTGTATCCATAAATGTGGAGTCCAGTTTGAGATGAATGAAAACATGCACTGACCTTGAAGGCATATTTTCTGTTAATGTGATCATCCACAGACAGCATGGAAACACGAAAGCTTGGTAGGAGGATGCTGCCAAGTATTCCCTCTTCTTTTTCATCTGCAGAGAAAAACCAAAGTCAACACAAAGCATTGGGGGTTATTTTTTCTGTCAACTTCGAGTTTAAGTGATATTACATTAAAGTCTTATGTGGAAAACTCATTTGTAAACAAAAAAAAGAAGATAAACTGAGTGGACTGTGAGATAAACACTAAATGAGGAGTGTGTTGGTCAGATGAGCAGAGTCCAATCAGTAGAAATGATGAGCATTGATTCAATGTCCTGTGCAGCTAGGCCGCTCTAATCCTCATTAAGTTTGCAGACAGGGCTCTACATTAACAATGGAGCACTCTCCACAGGGGGGATTAGATTGAGTCCCGAGTTTTTAGCAGAGAATTGCTTAACCTCCTGATTTGTTATAAGCAATCTGCATTGCTTACCCAAAACAGTGCAGAGAAACAACATTTGTCAGGAAAAAAAAGTGACTGCTGCAATCCTACAAGTGCATTAATACATTAGTGCATATGTTTGTGGGTGTGTATTGATTGGGACTGTGTAAAAGTCAAAGTCTCTGAGGCATTTTGTTGGTAAGTGAGATAAACAAGACTCAGTGTGTAAACTATTTTTTGAAATAAAGGCTGCCAAACTTCAGCCTCTGGTGTGACAGTGTGTTTGAGCTCCGGTGGCAACGGGGCCCATTACTGCAGTCTGAAGGAGTGATGGATCGACCTTTTTGCCAGTATCTGTACCTGCAGCTCAGTGGGGGTCCTGAGCTCACAATAATGGTCTGATAACTACAGCAGATACCAGTTGTGCTTAGATGAGGGGCAGCACAGTTCATGACCTCTGCCCACTCAACATATCCAGCTGGATAAAGCCTTTGGGTCTGCTGTCTGTGGCTTTTATCAGTCAGTGGGCGGAAAGTAGGCGACAGGACTGGCAGACACCAGAAATAACACAGCCTAGATGTCATCCTGATCAGCAGAAATGACGACTGTATCCGCATCAAATGCGCAGGGGGACACTGGGATATGTGGACTTGTGCCAGACGAGACTTATAGTCTCTCCATAGCTGCAGCCTAACAGCAGACCCAGACTACAATTACCTCACAGCCTCACTGATTCACAGTATTCATTTCACCTTTTTTCCCCAGCAGGAAAGCTCTCAAACATTCTCTGGACACAGCTGTGTCAATATTTGATATGAACATTGGTACAGCATGCGAGAGGCTGAGATGCACAGTCAGTAGCAGCTCACTTCATAGCATCTTATAAAACAAAGATCATATCTAATAATTGTAAATGGGTTCCTACTGTGCAATAGTAGCAACGAGGAAGAGAGGAAAGGTTTAAGGGCAGCCAGATGTTAATAACTAAATGGAAATGTTTTAAACTGGACTGGGATTTCCACAATGAAAAAGCATGGCTAAGATTATGATATGATTAATGTGCTCGGGGCCATTTAAATAAAATAGCAGATCAAACAGACATCCATTCAAGTTTCCACAGTCTAAATAAAACTCTGTATTACTTGGTTATGAAAGTATAGGTTGTCTTCACTAAATTACAGAACCATGTTAATACCACGGTTTTCAAAAGGACGATCACAGTGCTAATATAATAGTGGTCCCTCTAATGTGGAATTAGACGTGGATCTTTAAACGCTAGCATATATGCTGTTGAATTGCGCTAGTATGCAACCAATGTATAAAAACAGCATCATCTCTGGAAACTTGTTTCATGACTTAACATTAGAGTGAAATGCAATTTCCCCGCTATGCTTTCTCTATCAACAGTATGGCTACATCCAAGCCTCATTTAAAACCCTGGCTTTCCTTAGGGGGAAATGATGATGTCTCAAATGGCAAATCAGATGACAGGAGGGGCATTTCAATTAACGCGTCTCCTCAGCTGGTCCTGTCAGGCTGCTTACCACAGGGACTTGGATCTAGATGCATTAGCAATCGCCAAGAACGCAGCTTAAGGCTCTGAAGGTCACAACAGCACTTTGAACTTCTCATTGAAAGTATTGTTGTAATCAGTGCAATGCTAATGAAACATGTTGCTAGCGGAGAGGAAACACACTCACCTCTGTAGTAGAAGAGACACAGGTCAGACAACACAAACCACCTCTTTTTCCAAAGCTTCATCCCTGTGCTATCCTGAAAAGACACGAGGGGAACAGGGAACAGTTACTCCACAAACTAGTGGGAATGTTTAGCCTGAGAAATGACTCCTATCCTCCTATTGAATATGTTACATTTATTCCATGTTTGCTATCTATAGCCTGAAATTCTGGGTTGCTAACTTTAAAAAGGACAGAACCCAATCAATTATGTTTTAATTCATTTTTTAAAGTTTGAATTATGCTATACACTCATTGACAACTTTCTATGCTATGCTTTCAACTCATTGACAGGTAAACTGCAAACCAGGTATGACCTCCTGTTTCGTCTTTCTCTACATCGACATGTCTTTGTGCTCTAAAATGTCTCCTTGGACTGTATTTTGTATATAGATACATTCCTTAATGGTGTGGAACTCATCCACTTTGTACTGCAACATCTCTGCCGCTCAAATGCTACATATTAGTTGGAGGTGGAATAAGGGTACTTTATGTGGTTCCTGGAATGGAATAACAATAATGAAGAGTGCTCCACTGTGTTTATTTCAACCAAATAAACAGCCCTTCCCCTTTTAAAAGGACGTATGTTGTTCAGTGGACAATGGAAATAATACTCCTTTGCTTAAATTGTTCTTTGGTATCACAATGCTGTGATCAAAGGGGTTTTCAGGCTGCTGCTTGAAGGGGATGAAGGGTGAGGAAAAGGGCATTAACTCCCCGTTCGCTTTATTGGAAAACTTGAGCAGAGTTTGTATTCGTGGATTCCACCCAGAGACCAGAGTAAGGGGAGGGACCTCAACAACTCTGTCATTATGGTCAAACAGCATGTGGGCTGCAGTTGACTTAAATGGAAATTCACTTCCATGGACCAGCATGTTTAACACATTAGTATCAAAAAGTCAGAATACCAGATGCTGCTCGCCGTGTTCATAATGGAGGCACATCAGAAATGTAACGGAAAGATTCAAATTCCCTCTGTTGAATCAAGGTCTTAACCACTCATTTTACAATGTGTTCATGAATAAACTTTATCAAAAGTTCTGTCAGATCTCGCTCAGTTCAGGAGGGAATAAAAAAACAAGGCTTTCACCATCACATCCATCACTGTGGCATTTTGTTCCCCCAATGGATCAACTGAAGGGCTGCAGCTTTTCCTCAGCCAAGGACTTCAATAGCTTCCAGGTTTCAATGAGGCAGGGAAATAAAAGTGCAAATCCAGCTTTTATTCAGGGTAGCAGATTTGTGATTCTTTTGCTTGATCTACGTCACCCTGATTGAGGTCCCCAAAGAAACTGCAGCTGGCAGCTGTACCAAAGGAAGCCATCATGTGTTCACAAAACTGTGCCAGGAGGCCGCAATCAAAACTAAATGAGTCTTCCACTTAGGAAGCATGAGAGGGTCCTGTCTGGCAAAGAGCTGCCTCAAGCACCCCCTTTTCTCCCTCCCGTAAGTAACCAGGGAGCTGTGATGAGGGATTGGTATTTAAACACTGCCCACACTGGATGACTGGCTGAGCAGACACACTGGACAAAGAACTGCTCAGGTCCTGTAAGACATCAAAAACCTTCCTTTGTGCTTAAGACTGGTAATGCAAATCTTACAGAGAGGGTGTGGGTAGGGGGACGACTTAACATTGTTATACGTGTAAAAATAAGGAAAGTTGTATAAACATCAAACTTGCATTCACAAGAATACGCTAAATGCACACACTTTCCCCAAATTTCTAAATAGCTATTACACTAGAAACACATGTATTAAACAAATGCCCAAACACATATAAGCAAACGTACAATAAACAAATACAAATATGCATATAACATTCATAACAACTTGCAGATAATAAGTAGAAGCGTGGACCCAATTCATGCACAACTTTTAGATTATTGTTGCATCAAAATGAGTAATTTCCTTTGGCAATAAATGGTGCCTTCTCAGCACATTATATGACTCATTGTAATGTTCTACTTTAGCCCTTTAATACTGCTCACCTGTTTATAAAGCCAGTCCCTCTTGATTACCGGGGCACTGGGATTCCTCCTAATGGAATTGGATCTCTTCCCGAAGTTGTGAATTTTTTTGGAAGGTCTTGATGGCTAGAAACACAGTATAATGAGAGAATGGCAACGTGAGCACAATCCGCAAAATAAAAGAAGACTTTTAGACTTCTAGATGAGTTTACCATTATTTTCCTAACTTAACACACATGCATGATTATGCTGTACTCGTGCGTGTCACTCACTCTTCCTGCTGGGCTACTGGGGTTTGCGGCGCAGTCCGGGCCGCCTGCGTAGTTGGACGCCTCGCTCATGGTGCTTACTGGCAAATTCTTCTTCTCATTCGCCGGCAATTTGGAGGCAGATCTAAAAAAGAAAAAGACACAAAGCCAAAAGGCAAATCATCAGTCAGAAATATAGACTGGTGATTAATGTCTACTGACCTTGATAAAAAAAAGGAGGAATCGGAGGAAGCAGACCTTATTGTCGGTTCCCTGTCCCTCTGAAGTTCAAACTTTCTGTTATAATGAGATCTCAACGTGGGCCTATGAATCAAGCCAATTGCTCCCACAATGTCACAGCAGATATATTCCCAGTTGTCTAACAGCTTTGAATGGGCTGCGAAGTCTGCCGTTCATATCAAAATGCAGCAGTAAATCAGGTCAGGGTTCCTTTAAAAGACAACAATATTTTAAAGCAAAAGTTGAAAGCACACAGAGTTCAATACATTTGCCACAGGACAAAGCACCTTGTGAAACAAGTTGTCTCTGGCCCACGGAGATGTACTATATTATTTAGGAAGGGAACAAGGTTGTCGTCCTGAGGGAGACAAGAAAACAAGAGTTGCGCAGAAATACTGCAGCACTGAAGGAAATTTCTCAGATATATTGGTTTCAGGTCACTGAATAAGGACAGAAACCACCAAACCTGCACTGCAAACTCTAACCCGCCCATTTGAAAAATGACCTAATGTACTGCCATTTAGCATTAGTGATGCATCATCCACATGTACTTCCCATCCATCCGTACCACCTAAATCAATCTTTCAATCAATCCATCTATAAGATGAATACAAGATTGTTAACACTCCAAAAAAGGAAACTCATTAATTTAGATTAATTACAAACGGTTTAACAATTCAGACTCCATGCTGTTATACTCAAGATGCATAAACACGACAGGGGATCACAAGGGATAACACTAGCTCGGCTCACGACATCAGGCAACACACATTCCCGTGCAGCACAGTGAACAGGCCTGATACTACCGGAGACGAAACAAAGACAATCACAGAGGAATCACTCTGTCTTACCTGTATTCAGAAGCAAAGTTACATTTGTTGCAAGGTAATTATTTCTTCCTATAAGAGTTGACTATAAGGGGGTTCTATATAGAGCTGACTCATCAAGGAAGTCATTGGCGTGACTAACGCTCCCTCGAGTTGAAGTGAACACTCTAAAATAACTTCTTGTGCAGAGTGATGAGCAGCCACTGAGATTTACCGTCTTCTCCATCTAATGACCCCTTCTGAAGAAAATGAGCTCCAAGGATTTTCAGTACTTCCAGTGACAGGAGAGATCCAAAGTGAATCATAATCAATGGTGTGTCGAGCAGCCATCAAAAACAAAACGGTTGGGAGGGGTGGAGAAAGTGGACTGACTTTGTTGTAAGAGGGATGTTGCTGCTCTATTAGGCCAGCAGACCATTTCCAGTCTCGGAGCTGCACAGTGTCTGTGTGTGTTGGGCTTTTGTTGATAATTAGTTTGGGGCTGATAATCAATCGGCATGCAGTGACATTGAAAAGTAATGAGTATAAGTGGCCTCTTTTGTGAAATAGCTGCTCTGTGATTATGAGCACAAGAGAAGAAAAAGTCCTCATGAACAATTTAAATAATTTAGATAGTACAATAGATACTGAATTTGGGTAGTTAAATGTTTGCTGAAAATGTTCAACAACGATCACTATTTACTATGATAAAATGAAAAGCAACCATCACAAAATTACAATGGAACTCTGTTATTAAATACAAAATGATAATATTAGAGAAACAAACTTGAAAACTGTTTTGTATCAAAATCCCAAAGATATTCGGTTTAATAAGACATAAAACACGAGCAGCAAATCCTAACAATTTGGAAGCTGCAACTAGGTCATTTCTGGCATTTGTGTGAAAAACTTGAAAAACAACATGAACAAAATCATTTAGTTGCTGATTAATTGACTAATCTCTTCAGCACTAGTTTCCACTTGTACTTACAGTGTAGGCTTGCTTCAATCCCAATTACAAAATTGTAATCCTGTGCTAATACAAAATAGTTGCAAACACTGTGAATAAAGCTGTGATGATATGAATTCAACTCGTTTAACTCTTCAAGGGATTCTCCATCTGGGCCTCTCCAGTATTTATTTCCCAACAACATTGTGAGTACAATGTACACACAATGGATACCACCAAATGCTTCACATGTATATTTTTGAATTAAACTTTGCTCGAACCCGCTTCCTCTAAAATGTTATCATGTACCTCCACAACATGCTGTTTTGAGATTTATTTTATACTAACCAGCATGTATTAAAGTGCCATATATCTGCCTGGCCTGGATTTTGAGTGCCTGTGTGAGTGTGCAGGTCTGTGTGTGCAAAAAGAGTGAGTGGGGATTACACTGCCACTGAAGCTTGGTGTTCTAAGCACACTGGGGGGAAACTGAACTGAGCAGCTGAGGGTGCATTTTTAAATGACCACACAGCATTTCTAAAGAAGGGTGCTTTCAAACACTTTTGTTTGGCAGTGGACCCGACCTTTATCTTTTTAACCAACAAAAGACTGGAAGACAAGGCATGCAGATCAAGATATCAGACATTTTTCACATGTTCAGAGATACAGTGAGAGCTGATAGGATAAACCAAAACAGATACCAACATTATATTACAACCTAATTTGACTCATTTCGCTATGTTCTTTAAAAATGTGATGCATTCAAGAGAAAAAAAGCCCTTCAAATTCTCACTCACACCTGGGTTCGAATCCGACTTAAAGATAAAATAAAATTCTCACTTTAACTCTATATTGTGTTTCAAAACCGGCACACATGGAACTTAAGAGTTAATGCAAAATTTTTGGTAGATAAGCATATTTAAAACTAAATTTCAGATAATGCAGACTTAGTTGTCCCGTTAAGTGAACATTTTATTTTTAATATTGTATTTTATCTATAATATTGTTATTTTAATCAAACATATTCGGTGATAACAAGTAAATATTTAAAGTTCTCAGGTTATTTACCTTTTTTTGTCATATCTCCCAGCTCCAGCTCAGCAAAGTATCAGAGTCAGGACTCTTACCTGTGTACATGAGGCTCGTACATCCATAGGACAGAGCATGTAAGGGTGTTCAACGTCAAGGTTTTTGACAGCTTGTCAAAACATAATGAACTCTTCACTGAGCTGTGCATCACTAAATACACAGTGATCACACCTTTTTGATGCCTTGTGTCCTATTATAAAGAAATCTTTTGTTAGGACCGTGGAACCCAATTTGAGAGCAGATGTAATACTTCCTGGGAAATCAGCAAACTGTCAACTAAGTGAACCGGGAAATTAATGATTTGTCAAAAAGCCTTTCTTTCAACAAAAGTGAGTAATACCTTTTCTGCAGTAGTTGTTCATTTAGGTTTAGATTAACACAACAGATGATTCAGACAGTGCACCTTACAAGACTTTGGAATGCAAATGCTACAGCTCGACAGGAAAAACACCATTCAAAACACCCACAGTCTGTTGTTAGTGTGCAACACAAGGGTAAGTGTTTTACATAAAATAAAAAAACAAATGGGGAGAACACGGTTATCAATTTGCATCTAATTTCGTATTACCTGCTAAACGCTGGGTGACACAATTTTCCACAATTCACACTACAAAACAGAGGAAAGACACATTTGTTGAGAATGAAGTCAAATGTTTTGAGCAGTAATGTGCTGTGAAGACTGGCTGCACATAGGCAGTATATTGGGTTCTAATGTACTATACATTTGAAGTATATCTACAATTCTAGATGCTTGTAACATTGATACAAAAAAATCCAACATATATCCAGACATATTAAAGAGCTACCAAATTATAAACTGCATGTTAAAGTCTGGATTTCATATTGTAACATCATCCAACCTGAAGTGCACTGAACACCATGGTCTCTAAATAAGTTTATTACTGCAGACGTGGTCAGATCATGTTTTGGTATACATGCGTTACATGTGAGTTACACAAATAAATCCTCTCAGCTTGCATATGGTCATGTGGACCACTAAAAATAGGGCGAGACATGTACTGTAATGACAACAGAATGCTGAGGCATTCACTGAGGTGGGAGAAGCAGTAACTCACGCATACCTGAGAGTATAAGTATGAGTGACAGATGTTTATTTAATACAGCCCTTTTATAACCCATAAGCTATGTTAAAGCAGATTATGCACAAGAAATAGCATAAATGAATAACAATCAAAGTTGTGTCTATTCTGTGCCATGCAATGATCCAACTGTGGGTTGTGTACCAAACTAAACGAAGGGACTGAACCTCGAAGTGGAGCGTACAATAAATGTGACAAGGGCAACAACAAAGGCCCGGCCATCACTGACTTGCCTTTCTGGTTGCATTCCAGGTCCTTTGTTTATCTTAGGATGTGATGGTGTCATCTTACTCAACAAATCGAGTAACTATACTTAACAAACGGTATTTGTCCACACCACTATGGGACAACTATTTTTGCCTCTCTTTTAGCCTGTTGTATGTTGCCTCTCCACTGCCCCAACCTCTCACAATTACACAATTCATCCTGGATGTGTAAATAAGTTTCACACATCATGGTTATCCCTTCCCCCCTCCCCCCTCCCCCCAAGACAACTGCAGTCACTTTGTCATTTCAAATCTGTTAGCTAATCAAGGTTTTTTTTTTATCTGAAAAACTCATATATCCTTGTTTGTGTTTTTATATTTATTATACTATGTTTTACCTTTGGTTGAGACTGTAAAATAATCATGCCAAATTTACACCAAATGTAGTGTTTTGGATTTACTTAAAGTACAGAGCAGATTAAGCAGTGATTTCCAGCCAGGCCTCTTTATCCCTGTGGCAGCTTAAATCCGTCTTTGCCTTTTATTACTTGTCCATGGTGAAGATTTATTTCCCCCCCTTATTCGTCTTTATAAAACAGAGCCAACTGTAGGATGAAATGCACTGTCATACACCTTCAAATTACAATGAGTCAAGGTGTGGGTTTATCACTTTGGTGTTGCTTCCCAAAATTATCTTCTAGTACTGTACTAGAAGTCAATGTACCAGTAGTACATCTGATACACGTTTTGCAGCTTATCTTCCAATGACAAAACACTAATTGCAGAATTAGAATTCATCTTGCAGCGGCATTTCTGTGCTTCTTAGTGTGAAAAACAGCAGAGATGTGAGAGTAACACAGAGAGGGGAGGAATGTGTCAAGAGAGTGCAGTGTGACACTTCTGGCACAACAACCATCCTCACAACTATTTTCCAGTGAATCCGTCTCTGCTGAACAAAATTCAGCTCACAAAAATATGGTGAGCCAAAACAGCTCAAGATATCGTATCATAGTAAATCCGGGTTTTTAATTTCTAAGGACAGTGGGAATTCCTCCAGTTATTGAGTTTTTGGAGTTATAACTGGGTTATTGGCCATCATTTCTAACATGGGAGTGAAATTCCATGTCTTGATGCAGAAAATGTTGCAATCAGCTTAAATTGCTCAATAAAATTAAACCCACCAGTTATGATGACATAACTTCAGTGCAACAATATAACATTATGGAGAATCTTCTATGACGGGGGTTTCTGAGGGAAGTGAGAGGCTGAGTGGAGCTGATACATGTCATGTAAGATTAAGCCAAGATGGCTCGGGTGGTAGATGAACGTCGGCTAGTGTTGTGTGCGTTGCAATGCAAACTGTCTTGTACATGTATATTTACGCTTACAAGAAGGAGGCCAAAGTTATAGATTGGCATTTGTCCTCTTTGTTCTGTGTTGGTGAAACCTGAAAAGCGGATAAACCTGAAAATGGGAGTCCTGGCAAATAATGAGATGAAAAGAAGTGTAGTCATATTCACAGGCTTGTTCCCCTTAAATTGAAAGGTCAAGACGACTGACCGTGAACAAGTCATATGGGCGGATATGTGAGTGTTAAAAACAATGTAGAAGATCACATGGACTAGGGCTGCCCCCTAATAGTCGACCAAAAGTAAGTTGACGATAAGAGTCTCCGTCAACCAAGTTTTTATTGGTCGGTTGTGATCACTCTCACAAGCTGCTCTTGCACGATGTAAATGCATCTCTGTCTATCACACTTCTGATGCTAATTAATATGAAGAGACGCCACTTGTTGGTGCGCGATGATGACAGCAGGACCGTGAAATCACTGAAGAGTTTCTAATAAAAGCAGCCTCCGATGACTCAAAATGACGATATTTGCGTCATCAGAGGCTCCTTTTCAGAATAGAAATAAGAAGATGAGGGAATGATGCACAACCATTCACAATTACTACCGGGTTTCCAACGAATCATTAATCAATCATCATTCCAATCATCATAAATGTGCGACGACTAGTCGACTAATGGCTTGTATTAAAAACTACTAGTCGACTAGCAACATCTTTGGTCAGGGCAGGCCATGGACTTAACATTGTTGTGGGACATATCTTTGTACTATGACAACTGAAAAGGACATGAACTCTTGTTCAGGTCAAAACAAGGGACCAACTGTGAATCATTGCATTCCAACTAGCTCATGTAAACATGATACAATGGCTTTCTTATTGTCAGCCCTAAGCATCAATGGCCTACAATGTCACTTGCAGATGAATTATGCAATAAATAAAACCTCTTTAATAAAATGAGTATCTAAGAAGCATCAAAACAGCGACATTTCCATTCAGAAGGTTAGTTCTCATTTCTAAGGAATGTGTTTGTGAACAGAAATAGATGAAGAAACACTGCACAGAAGAGACTTTGAACTGAACGAGCAGAACTGCAAATAGAGGGTGGCAAGGTGCAGACTTGTGCAACAGTAAATTGCAGTGCTGAAAAATGCTTTCCAGTGAAATTCTAAAAGCAAAGACAAGAGACTTACTGTTCGTTGACGACAAAGATGCAATTGTCTTGCGAGGGTAAGCTTGAGACAGGATGCTTGCAGGTCACCTTCCGCTCATTGTGACTAATGAGAATAGGGAGGGAGGGAAAAAAGGGTCATCAATGTTAAAAGAACAGCAAAAAATAGCACTTGATCCATCTTTAAAGAATTGTGAATTGATATGCTGCTTATTGCCTTGACAACCCAAACATACTGTCAAAGAACTGCAAAACCTTGAGAGAACTCTTCACCTCGAAAACATATATATATTAGATGGGTAGAAATGAAAAAAGAATGAGTGGAGACAGAACAGATGCACAATATGGAAAAAATGTTAGCACACTGTGGCAAAAACTGGTCCAATCTGTAAAATGGGTCCAACCAGACATACATTGGGTCTGTGGGACAACAGAACAAGGATTCAAGGTGCACCAAACAAAGTGACAAGTCCAAGTATGGCATGAGAGCCCCAAATGAAAACAGCAAGATGTTACAAGGGGTCCATTAATAAAAGAAAAACCCCTTTCCTTTTCATATAAGAACATCACAGCTTCAGCTTTTACAACAAACAATATACGAGAGGAGAAAAAAGCAATTTAGATGTATACTGAACAACAAAATAATTAAAAACCTTAAACTACGGGCTCCGGCAGGCTGTTGAGGCATCCTACACTCGACATCTAATGACAGTGGTAAAAGAAGATGCTACCCACCCATTCTGTTGGCCAATTATAGCAGCCTACAGTCATTTCCACCCTGACATGATTGGAGCACCAGGACACCGACCACACAGTCTTTGAAGAGGAGGAATCAAAGACTGGGGCCTTCACCACAACAGCAGCTTTCCAGTTAAGGCGAGCCTGGTCAGAGTTCTGGATGGTCTATGGCAGAAGGCTCAGTAAACTAGGAACAACAAGCTTCACTGTCCGTCACTATGAATGGTAAATCCTGAATCAAGTTTTTGTTTCAACAGCATCATTGGAATAGTGACTTATTGTCATTTGATTATACCATCAGTGAGTTACAGTGAGGAGTAGCAGTTAGTTTAGTAAGCCAGTTTAGTAGCAGTAGAAAGTATGAATATATCACGCAAATATATTTTAATTACTAAAAACGACATTGGACAATATGAGTTGCACGAGCTGCAGTGTCAACACACCTTTAAAGCTCCTACTGCCTTTAATGGACATTTATTCTATATTTCAACTCCAGCAAGCTGAACTATAAACAGAGGAGAGTCAAGCTACAGCCCAAAAATAACAGTTTTTAAACATGGGGTACTCGTGTTCTGAAAAGAGCAAATACCAAGCATGAAATGGGGGTTTTAGTTTCAGTTTAGCCTGGAGAGCAACAGTCTCCACAGCTCTGGCCTATAATTACTGGAGGCACTGTTGGCAGCAGAGCACTGTGCGGTCTTGGGGCAGATCAACGGCACCATTTGTCTTTGGTATCCCTTCACACATGCCTATAGTGTTCTGGATAGGTTGGCTACAGAAGAATGAGCGTCTGGATAGGTTTTTATGAGCATAGTAGTGGTATAGACGGATTGATGTTATGTAGAGCTGTGGATGCCATTTAATAATCGATCAACTATCCAACACTTGAGAACCTTTTAGTTCCAACACTCTTAATGCAGGCACCACTTGCTTTCATGTGGTACTTTAGCCGTGGCTAAAAGGAGGTTTTAAATATAAGGCTGCATTTTGACTACCTATTAATTGACAATACATGCCGTTTCAGCAGAGAAGAGTTTTTGAAGAAAAAAAAAATGGAAATAAATAATTAAAGGCAATGCTCTACTGTATCCACTTTGGAAGGTGAATCATCTCTTACCAAGTGACTGCAAAGTATCAAGTAACCCCATATGCTTACACTGCCTTTATATGCAATAAAATAGAGTGGTTTATGACCATATTTTACACATCTACAAATGCCATTATGCATAGTTTTAATAATGCAAAAAAACACATACATTTTAAAATAAGTAGCATCCCTTTGTATATATGCTGAATCAAATAAATTCATGCAGTATGGAAGGATTGTGACCAAAGTATTGCTTTTTCCACTGGGAATCAACACCAAGTCTGCAGCTCTATGCATTTTTCAGCTGCTTCTGGTTCATTGTTTTGGTTTGGCAGTCCATGGGGTTAAGTTCCAGTGGCTTCAAAAGATGGTACAGCAAGTATGTGCTCTCAGCACACGAAATGAGCTCACATGAGCTAATTGTACACTACTTGCATGGAAAATAAATACAGCCAAAGAAAATAAGTCAAACATCTACTGAAAAGACCAAGACCGTTTCTCAGAAGTACACAGCTAAGGCGACTAAACGGTTACATTCAACAGAGTGACAGCCCATACTCAGTGTATACTAAAAGAGGGCTCCAATGTGATGCCCACGTGGCTCTCTTTCTCTTTCTAACAGGTGTTTGCTAAAATACTAGCCGTAGGAACTCAATACTGGAACTTGGCATTGGCCCAAAACACAGTGATTAACAGAACACCCCCATTAGCAACACCTGTTCATCAAGTCCTTTTGATGGGACACTGAGTCAAAGACCATATTCAGGTTGATGTACTCCACTTCTTTGGGATCACAGTAATATTGGAAAGGTACTGGATCATTGTATTGCAAGGCTAACTGATATTTGTTTCACGACTCTGCCTCATTGATCATAAATCCCAACCAGTTCTAAAGCTCACTGCATCATTTCCTCTGTAAACATATATAAAATGCCAGATCAAATTAATTTGAACTTAAATTAAATGTTTGACTGTAATCAACTGAAAAACAAGTTGTATCCGTTTGTAAGCTACAAACTGAAGATTAACCTCAAGATGAACCCAAAATAAAAATGATGAAAATAAAAGTATTTAAAGCTACAGTATTAGTTAAAACATCAACTTCAAAATGAAGTTGACCAGGGGCCTAAGGGTTACACCCACAAACTTAAAAGAACCTCCTGATGTTAAGAATGTTTTTGCAGATGTGTTGACGGACACGTGTGCAAGATCCGTGATTTTAAGAGGGAGGTGTTTGACATCAAAGACTCCATATACCTATATGGACGGAAGCTATTTGAGAAGGTCCTAAACATTCCCAACATGACCCATGTGGTATGGGAGGATAGTGAGCTCTTAAACCTCAGTGGAAAATGTGGGGGCTATGAAGTAGCATGACGGCTGTGGTTGTGTGTAGGCCAAAATAAGCAGGATGAGTAAAAGCAACACATTTTTCCTGTTTAGTAGACACAAACAAAAGAAGTAGCCCAAGACAATCAGAACTACTCATTAAGCAATGTTGTTATCCTACTAACAATATACAGTAATGACATTTAGTGTACCACTGTGACAGGCCTAATGATGCTGAGAAAAAGGATGAAGGCATCCCACATTGCAGATATGGATTCGTTTCATTGTCTCCACATGGCATCAATAGCTTATTTTGCAAAACAGTGGGTTGGTTGCCTTGTCTCACACAACACAGGAACCCCATGAAAACATCACTAGATGATAATGCAATCAAAGTTGATGATGGCAGCCATTGTTGCAGCAAAAGAACAAGTGATGATGCACAGCTACCAGCTCAAAATTTATTTTTGAGCAAATATGTTTTTCAAGATATTGCTGCAAGTTAATTTTAGCTTATAACACCATTTTAATGGTCACACATGCTGTGGAGGATGTGGTCTGTGGTCACTACAGTCAAGATTAAGTCAGCATAAATCACAGGACTGCACAGTAAGGCAAGCATATGGTAACATTTGTGCTTCAGTTGAGGACAAAAACATTGTATTCTCTTCATTTAGGTTTTGGATTTCTTCTCATTTTCCAGAGGGAGATGTTGGTTTATTGGGTGGGAAGGGGGTGAAGGGCACCAGAAGGTTCCTTGCCTCTTGACCTCAGATGTATAGAAGTGAGGAACTAGGAGTGGGCGAACTGACCACCATGTAGTGAGGAGGGTTGGGCAATTCAGGATTGTCCTGTCCACAATAATTAGCAGTGAGCTGCAGTAATGAAGAGCTTAAGGTCTCGGGGTCATCACTCCACAGGCTTAGCTTTTATTGTTCTGGGTGGGTCTTTGATCCCTACGGTTTAACCACAAACAACTGAGGGGCTCCATGTAGGATCTTTACATTAGATAGAAGGGGAAAAGTCTTCCTGAGTTTGACAACATATTGTCAGGGTTTAACACCAGACTTCGGAGGGCCTACTAGAAGCTCCCTTATGTCATTATTTTACTTGAAAACCAAAACAAACCAGGATTTCAGATCTTCGCTTCATAAGTTCTTGAAGAAATGAGGTGGGGCAAATATTTGGTTTAGCATTCCACCTCATTCATGTTATCTGTGAAGCCAAAAACAGCTATTTGATGCACATTTTGAACCATTTTTACTAAAAAAAAGCTTGTTAGATATTCATTCAACAGTCTGAATTTGATTAAACACAAAAACCAAATTGACTGTGGAAGTTCTAAAATCTGAACCCAAAACCACCTCTCTCTCTCAATCTCTCCATTTATTTGAGAGTACAGTGATAAGAAGAGAAAATTATGGAAAATAATGTAAAAAAAAGACTTTTTTTAACCTAATGAGAGTCATTATGGGGATGACTATCATTATTATAGTCTTACTTTGTAGAGGCCAGATACATAAATAAAATAAAAACACTACTATTAGTCATTTGTTTTGACAACTGTTCGTGGAGTGAAAAAAACTGGAGGGGATTTTAAAAATAAATTATAAAAAAAGTGGTTAGTTATCATGAAGAGTCAATTTTCATAAACTGAATGTGAAGAGGAAATTTATGAAAAAAAAGCTTTTAAGACCAACTCTGCAACTTCATCACTTTTACAAAACAGGCAGATCGAGGGGAAAAGTTTCAGAAACAAAATTTTTCAAAACTATTTGACCGCTGTGTATTTTGTGGGATCGAAGCTGTGCTCTAAAAATGGGGCCAAGGATCCATTTATTTTGAAACACCTGTGCAGTGATGTGGAAACTGACTAGTTATTCCTTTTATTGAGGTATATATTTACTCTGAAACTTGATTTGTTGCTGTTGTTGAAGAAACAATTACTAGTATAAAGCAGCATGTCTTATGTTACAGGAACCTATTATCTGCACAACCGTGATGCCGCTAAAAGATTCAAGTTCTATCCTTTTATCTACTGTTAATTTTAACTTAGTAGAAACCTTTATGACTGTACCAAATTTTTAATGTTGAGATTCAAATTCTTAATCATCACATGAATGCTGCACAACTTTCTTTGTCTATTCATTCTGTTTTGTATTTCTGCACATTTGCAGATACATATTAGGCTATGCTAGTATTATTAGCATTATACCAGTCTTGGAACCCATTGGCTATCAGAGATCCAGGCCAAGACAACCTTTTTCAAGTGCTGCTTGTTGTCTACAGTCAGATTACCAACTGTAGTTGGAATTGAGAGACAACGTGTCTTGTATTTTAACTGATGTAATGTTATATCATCATTAGACGACAACCAGTAGTTCCGAGGGCACATGCCATGTCTTTAGAAATTAGCATGATACTGTTTGTAGAATAAGATTCCAGTGGCAGCTGTGTAGCATTGTTTCCAACCTGTGTGGTCCACATGTTCAGAGCATTGTATGTTCAGAGCAAATGTTTTGAAAGAAGATAACCGTTTTTACCTGAAAAAAATACTCTTCCTCAATCCATATTTGTTGGCATTTAGCCTTTCAAAACAACATTTTCACTGTTGTGAAAAAACTGTCCCGCTAACTAACTCATTTAATCCAGTGATCACTGTCTCTCTGTCTGTCCTCACAACCTGTCTGTCCTCTGTTTTTCCACAGCAAATCCTTATTATCTTTAATTGAATGCTCTTCCAGCTGCCTCAAGGCTTTTAGTGACCGGGCATCCCACCGTATAGATGTGAACAGTGCAGATCAGACCAATCAAGGCTTTCCCAGGATATGATCTAATAATCCCAGTGCTGTAGATGCTTGAATCACAGCCCTCACAGTAGCAGAAGTACGAAGATTTTAGCACACACTGCGTCGTAGTATGACACACTTACCCTATCAGTGCTGAGCTGGTGAAATCAAACCAGACTGCATGGTGCACATTTCATCCCCGGCCCCCTTATCCCATATCCATGTTATCACATTTAACTCTGCAGTTACACATGTGACTATTTGGTGACATTTAAAATGAACTCCATGTACCATCACTGTTTAAGTCCACGCACATTTTAGATAGATGCCAGTAAATCACAGGGAAACTCTACAAAAGTTCAGCAGGAAACTTCCTTGGTCCCTGAAACAAATCCCACAAATGACCAAGCAGAGCCTTTCAGCGATAACTAATTATCTTGTTAATGCTCATAAATTAATCTAATCCTATTACGCAGGAAGGAACTTGGACACGTAATGCAAGGCCAGTGATCGCTGAATGAAACTTTCACATTATCAGGTGAGTATTCTTAACTAGCATTAAAAAAAGGTTAGCTACAATGAAACTCTCAATACCTCATGGACACTGACTGGAGGTATGAATAGCCCAACTCACAAAAGCTGAGCTGAATAAGCAGAATAGGCAGTTTGTGAGTGGGGATGTGGGACGCAACAAAAGAAAAGACAAAACAGGGGCTTTGCAGACTCTAAGAGGCCACATGAAATGCAATGTGGCGACATAAAGCTATGTGCTGCCTCGAAATGTCAATATCTGCCATTATCATCATCATTTGGATGCATATTTTTAAGGCAATGCTGTGGAAACTTGCAGCACACAGAGAACACAGCCAGAAGCCTCAGTTTAGCCTGTCAAGCATTGACTTTCACCTTCGACCTTTTTACTTAACCACAGCAAACAGCTGCTCATTCGGGCTCCAAATCAAATTTTTTTCCACAAACAATTCAATTAGCAGCCCCCTTCTAAGCAGCTGCGATTTTATGCAAAGTGTGTCAAGGTGACACAGCTGAACGGACACCTCGAGAATATTTCAGAGGCATGAAAACACGCTGCCTTCTCAAGGAAAAATAAAACACAGATTGAAAAAAAGTTCAATTTCGTGGGGAAAATTCACAAAGTGAAACTACAGCACTTTGTAGTCACAAGCCAAGCTTCATTTTGACCTTCTCACCAGCGGACGACATGATACAACTGTTCCTCAATAGACCAAAGGTTTGGTTCCTTAAAAGGTCTATTTATGAAACAGAAATTCCAAGCATTAGTCCTCGTTTCTATCTTCAATTTCAATGTCTGTAAACTGACATTGTTAAAACAATTTCAGGCTTCATTAAAGACAACAGCAGGCTGGCATTCAATATACCTTTCATGGCAGATAAAGTACATGGGTGAATCCCAAAGGCAGTTTGTTGAAAGTCCTGTATCAAAAAACACCATGATGATGCTTGTGTTTTAGTGTCCTGAAAGTGAGACGGACATCTCATCCATACTGTGTAGCTACACATATAGGTCCATCTCTGCCAGGACTAAGAGGCTTCTAAAATAGTACTCTTCTTATCAAGGCCATCTCCTTAAAGAAATAGATGGATGAAAGGCTTCAGAGCTGCAGGGTTTTGGACCATTGACTACTGTTTTTTAAAAGATGTGTAAAAAAAAAAGGTTTTAATAAAATACCTTCGGCTCTATTTCATACCACCCAAGACTAGACCAGTATATGGAAGTAACAATTGCTTTCAGGTCTTTATTCCCCTTTCTTCTCAGTGAGAAGCTTTTCAATTCTTGCAAAGCTGAAAAACATGAGCTAGTGCCACAAACAAAATTCAGTTAGTGGGGGAACACTGGACACTGAGGACAATGACCACTGAATGAGCTCATGGCTAAAGTAAATACGTGATAACAGCATAGCTGTTCCTTCTCTCTCTGTGTTGGTTTGACAAGTGTTATCCCAATCGTTGGCTGTATACACTGATAGCAACACCACACACATGCTACTGCACACTATAATACATGTATTTAGATTCAATACATATATGGGGTTTTGGTTGGACATTACAAACAAATGTTCTGTGTGCAACCATCCACTTACTAGTTAATCAATCAGACTATACAGACAGGGTCTAGACCCCAAGCCCTAGCAGAAACACTTCAATCAAAACAAGGTTTTCACATTTGCCATATATTTACAGGCGGACACAAAAATAGTGACTTGCTTTACAAATGCTTGTGCGTGTTTTAAGGTTACACATGAGAGCAAAATTACATCAACATCAACACATCCTGGATCACTAGGAACATGTTCAACTGCTCGCTGTCTGTTTTCAGGAATTTCGGCAGTAACCACAAGATCAAACAAGCAAATACAATAAAATGCATGTTACTTAGCAGATCTAGTGGATGTGATCTAGTCTACATTAGTTATTTTAGAGAGGATGCAGTCCAGGTCACTGCAGGAGAGACAGCGGGCAATGCTAAAATCATGGCTTAACTGTGATTAACAGATAAAAGCTTTTAACGAACATCCAGAACCACACAACTGATGCAAAGTTATGGACTACGGTCATGGAGGGATAAACAGTGGCTCTTCGGGACTGCTTATGTTAAAACAATAGTCAACACTGAAAATGCTGTTTTCAATAACTGCAAACTGGGTGTTCAAATTGGCAGGACAAGCTCTCTTTTCTGATTGAAAATGCATCAAAACCAGACTGCACTGAATTCCATGACAAAAAAAACAGACAATACAGAAACTGAGAAAGAAAGTCAACAGTCTTCTCCCTCCAGGGGTTTGCTTTCACTGTTGGATCACATTGAATTGCCTGGGGCTCAGCTTTAACTGACCAACAGAATTTGAGATTTTAAAAAAAGATTTAAAAAAATGTAATTTAGGCCCAACTAAGTGGAGGAGAGGGGTGCTTGTTAAGCCAAGGTTGCACAATTCCTTTTGGATTGGAATAGTATTATTATTGTTATTGTTATTATAAATAGATCAAACATATCTGAAACTAATTACAGAAGAAGTCACTACATAAAGGTCCACATAGAACTCCAACTATTGAAATTGCTCAAACTTGACCAAACGGAGGTGCTATGACGAAAAACGGACAAAACAGGGGATCAGAGCCTGGAGGTGTTGAGTGCAGAAAGACGCTGTTTGCACATTAAGCCATGTGAGGGAACAAAACGCTGACTCGGAGCCAGACAGGAGCGGGTTAAGTGCAAACACACAAGGCGATCCCAGTAGCTACATCCATCCAAACTGCCTTAGGAACACGTCAACCATCATCGTTATTCCCACTGAACACCCCAAACACCTCAATCAGTATCGCGCTAGGAGCAAATCGCGTTCAATGTATGTAGCCTAATGTATGTCGCCGCGTCGACAGCACTGCAGGGTTTTTTACTTACAATGAAAAGCCTCCATGAATGCCCAGGCAGTTAAAAAAAAAACGATGAAGTCAAACGTGGAGAAAACAATCGCTTTATCCAGATGTGAACGTCAGACGTGAAACGACGCCGAGAGTTTCTCGTTACTTTGAAGAAAGCGTGTGTTTAGTGAAGTGCGCTCAGTCCGCTGCTGCTACTGCTGCTGTGCTCACGGGGCAGGAGCACTCGCGCCGACTGCTGCGCCGCGTGCGCCCCGTAGTAGAGACACACTGAAACCCGAGAGAGGCGGTGATGTCACGGTCCGGATGTAAAGAAAGCAAGGTGGCTGGCGGCGCTTTGATGACTCCCTCGCAGCACAAACGTGTGGCGATGATGTCTCGGTGACGTGAATTAAAACAAGACTAGCAGATTTTTCCTTTACAGTAGTCGCGCAGGAGTTCTTTTTTCCAGACTCGTGGAAGAACCATGGGGCATTCCAGCTAAAGGCTTTATTACAAACCGCATAGAAGGAACTATACTCCGTATTCCAGATTTAAAGTTTGCTTTATTTGGGATGTATCCAGGAAAGTCAACGATATAACACATGGATTTGAGTTGTATTTCCTCAGTCGGCCATGTGTCATTTACTACCTTAGGGCTACATATGCATGTGGGTGGCACACCTCCCTCAGCGCATTCTTTGGCAAGTCCTGACAAAGGGGGGCATGTTGAAAAATGAACTATCTCCGCAGTGGGATTTTATAAGACTCATCATGAAAGTATTTTTGAATCATCCTGATGACGTTGAATCCGTTGCAAATCGTGGCCCCAGTTCAAGGGATTGAAAAACTGCAGACCTGGTTTCAATTCGTGTCCATTCATGTTACTGGAGGTATGCTATCATGGTTGAAGCCTGTTAGTTTCAATAGGATGAAGTGAGAGAAAGAACTGAATACCAAGTAGGTTCAGCAGGGAGCCTGCAGCTATTGAAGACATGAAAGCCCGGACAATGACCTCGGCCCTAACCTAGAGGCCAAACCGCTCCTCTGCTCATCAGCCTGCTGGGTGTAGTCAATGGTGCGGGAAGACACTCAGATTCAGTCAATACGCTCAGTGGCTGCTTTTTCTCTCCCTGTTCCCTCCCTTTAGTGATACTTCAACGTTTCTTAAGAGTGTACTGTAGCTCTCAAAGGCATAGACTTTTAACAAAAACTGAACACAAAAACTAAATGCACTTCCTGTCAGTTGAAAACAGTTAAGAGGCATTAAAGAGATTAACATATTAATGACATCTGTAATGTGTGAACTCCCTTGACCAGCTCTACTCAATAAATAATGCATCACCTTCCATTATAAAGCTGAGGAAGGGGGGGATACACTAAAACTCAGTCCATCTATCCTTAGTCCTCCAGGGAGGGCCTCATGCTGGAGCCATACCAGGGGGTATGGCCACCACCTGGGGCACAGAATGGACAGCATACCCAGAGAGAAAGCAGTGAGAGGTGAATGAGGGGAGGATATGTGATATCATATTTAGTGACCCAATCCATGAAAGCTGCATCCGTGGCGAATACGGACCTTGTGCTCCAATGCCCACAACAAGGTCTCAGAGGGGAAGTCAAAGCAAGCTGTGAAGCCACATGTGTATGTGCTGTGTGATAGCACAGGAGAGCATGTTTTTATTGTTTTGTTTTTTTCATGAATAATTGATTAAATGTCTGCTCTCAGCATTCAAACAATAGTCCACTGTTGTAAAGCTAATTATTTCCACTGTCAAGCCCATCACATTGTTATATATAAAAAAAACAGAAAAAGGGCATCAGGTTCACAGGTTTGATCTTCACAACACCATGAACTATATCAAAGTCTAAACAATGTTCCTCACTGCTCAGTCAGTCGGAGGGCATTTAATAGATGATTAAAAGGTAAATGTCATAATCACAGCCACCAAGCCTCCCTGAATTACCTCAAGCATACTTCAGGCTGGGTTTAAAATCACAGACGCCATCATTTAAATTGCTCAAGGTGTTTGATATTTTGGTGCCTCGTGGTTAAAAATGCCTTGTGAGGAGACCAAAAGCATTGGTGAAATCAGTCAGGATTAACCCAGCATCTGAGCGATTATAGTGATTACAACTGTCAGCTATTTGTTGTTATTTCCTTTTAATAAATTAGGAAACATGCCAAACTCAGGCTTAATGTTGGAAAAAAATTGCTTGCTCATTCTTAAACTTGCTCATCAGGCATTCAGAAGGAGTGGAACTTCTGTTCCAAGAATTTGTTTAAGGGAGGTGTATGACCATACCAAGGTCAGACAAACTGTTTCATCTCAACTCAAAACTTAACAACACCCTGTTTTATGGCCACACAGCATTAAGCTTTATGACAGAGTAAGGACAACACGGGGGGCAAGCTCAGATGTGTTGATGTTATCGCAGCACAGAGTGGTCTAGCTCCACCACTCCCGTCTGGCCTTCAAAGCCTTGTTAAGTATCAATGCACCGTGTGAGAAGGCAGGTCAGGAGACTATGAACAATAGCAACACCTGTCCAACATAATGGAATCCAGTACAATAGCCCAGCAATACACACTACTATCTTTGAAAAGCTTATCATTTTCAATATTTGTTTAGTCTAGCGACTCCCACGCTGTCCTATCTCAATAAAGGTGAAAAGGCCCCAAAAATAACTTAAAAAAACATGCTGCACTAATAAATGTACTGTTGTGGTGTGTTTCTAACAGCATCCACACCTTGAATTGCATGATATTGTTGTGTGTCTAAAAACTGAACACATATGATAGTCTATGGATGAAGCTGATAAGCAACAATACATAAAAAAACAACCTTCTCCTGTACATTGTACCAACTATCAATGAGCAACAGAGCATTTCTTTTCAGCTACAGTTTGCACTTGAGGCTTCATCCGGTTCTCAGCTGACAGATGCCGAGGAGAAGCTTTCAGACTCATTAACTGCCCACACAGTCACAGAGAGACGGGAAGGGAGAGGGAATCGCTAAGTGTTCACATGTTTATCCGCTCTCGGAGGATCTTCTCCTACCTGCCCACACGCTCTCGTCTCTGACTCGTTCCTCTTCCACCTACACTCCCACGCTCTCTCCTTTGTCACTCAGGTGCAGGTTATTACCTGCTGGTGTACTGAACAGCTGCAGCGACAGTGGTTGCAAGCAGCAGTAGCCTGAGGTTGATGGCGAACAAGTAAGGCAAAATCAGAGCGTTTGCCAGCACTCTGCAGGGCCCTCTGTTCCAACTGACTGATAGCGAACGAATACTGCATGCATAAACACTTCCATTACCAGTATGTCTGCAGGGAGCCAGTGAGATGATGGGCCGAAATGGCCACCCTCCTGGTGCATTGGCGTGTGAGTGTATGGAGAGTGGGGGTCTCTTCTGCTCCAGTAATTAGCTATGTGTGTCAAATGGAGCTGAAAAACAACAACAGACTCTTGGGTGCCTGAGCGGTCATTATTCACAGACAAAAGACCACGATCTAGTCACCCCAGTGACATCAGTGAATTGGAAATTGGTCTTTTTCTCTTCACAAAAAGAGAGATTGTAGAGGTCAAATATAAAATGAATATTAACATCTGCTTTTTGCTACAAGCCATGGGATCACACACATGCCAGTTAGGATATTTTTATTTATCAAAACAATTCTGGAATTAAATAGTAGATAACTTGAAATGAATTCAAATGATTTTGAGCTAATTTAGGACAAGGCAACGGCATGCTCCAGGGAAGATACCAGTCATGACTGAAGCTATGTTACATGATGCCCAAAGAGCGGAGCAGCAGAAACAAACCTTTTGAGCTGCTTCCATCTCTACGATGGAGACAAGGTTCTTGGGAATTATGAAATCTCAGCACAAGACAGGTTATATTGTCTGCACTGACTACAGAGATGAAAGCATTTGGCTCTCATATTCAATTTACATTTACATTTAGGGCATTTAGCAGATGCTTTTGTCCAAAGCGACTTACAACAAGTACATTTGTCGAAAGCAAGAAACCACAACATATCATTGCCAATAAAGTAAGATTGTAAAACAGAAACAATTGATAGGTCCTCATCTGAGTAAAGTAATAGCTGTTCAGCAAGGATACCTTTTTTTGGGGGGGGGGGGGGGGGGGGGGGGGGGTCATGCTATGCAGAGTGGAGGTGAAATTTTTATTTAATATTCTATTTCTCTCAAAACTCCTAAAATGACTGTTGTATCACTGAATTGAATGAGAAGGACTGCCACAGAATGTAAAGACAGATAAGCAAGTGCTCTTATCAATTGTATCCATAACTATTTTTCCAAATGCCTTTTTCGAGGGGTTCAAATGAAAGGAAAAGGTGTTTACACTAGCAAAAGTGAGAAGGGACTAATTAGGAAAAGATCAAAAGGAAAAGGGCTGATTTTGCAGAGGCTAACAAAATGGACCAATCAATGAGGAAGTCAAACTCCCAGCCCCCCAGGCTGCCAGGAAGTTGAGGAGAGCTGAATTCTCTCGTGAATTACAGCACCCAACTGTCCATACAAGAGCTGGGGTAAAAATCACTGTACTAATGACACTTTGAAAATCAATAGGATGTGTCTATGATGTCTCTCACACGGGTACAAGGGCAGATATGCTCGTTTAAGGCACAGGCAATGTGCAGTTCAGGGATTGTTCCGAGATAGAGTTAGCGTCATGACAGTGATGAACCAAAAGAATGGGAGGAAAATTAGACCTGCAGATCAATGCATTCACAGTGTTTTTCAAGCACGACGACCCTAGTGGGTGACATCACAGCAGGTCAACAGAGAACAGAGGGGTCGGACAGACTCGCTTCACTGCTCAGGCTGCTTTGTGAGACTTGGCAGCACTGACAGTCACAAATTCCGAAGTAAGCAAGTCAAAACAGCAATAGCAATGCACTCTAGCATGAGCCCTCAGCCCAGCCCCCTTCAACACAACCCAGTCAACTCATGCTTGCTTGCTTGCTGAGAGGCTTAACTTCCTTTTTCCATTAAATTCAGTATCAGCAAAGGCTCCCAACTCCAGTTGTCCAAGAAATATTCGTAGACGTGTTACATCTCATATAATAAGCTGACAGCATCGGCTTGTAAATTTTGTGTTTACAAAACTGAGGCAACCAAACACAGAGGTAATCATTTAAAATAAGCCCAGCATCAATCTGTGTGGCATCCGTTTGTAAAAATGATGAGATAAGTAGCCTATGTTGTACTGCTCCCTACCTTTGACCCTAAATGGGCACTTAAATAGTGTCCACAAATGATTTTTCAAATATCATGAAATACAAGGTAAATCCGAGTCAGCCATTCATTTGAATGGATTAACATCTCTTGGATCACTTGAATGCAGGGTTGAGAGTACTCAAATGTAGACGGGTATTTCAATCAGAGATGGGAATTTTATTGATTTAAGCAACATTTAACCAAGAACCAAATTTAAACAAAAGGGCACGCAGAGTGAGTTGCTGAAACTGAGACATCATTAGCGTACATGTAATTCTGTGGGTTTACAGTAATGTACGCAAAAACTACAATTACAAGCCCAAGACTGAAAGCAGTAACTGGGTCAAACGTGGCTTGACATTCATGAGACCAGTTCAGCTGATATGTTTCATGTTTCTCATATGAAATGGGTGTATAACGCTTTATGGTGGTTTACTTTATAGCTACAGGCATAGCTAGGCATGCATTGTTTAATAATTATGCATGAGTTGAGTTGCAGAGCATAAAAAGATTATCAAGGACTTGTGGAAATAATTATCAAGTCATCCAATGACAGAATAGTCAATGAACCACATGGTTAGCTCCAGACATTGCTGTGGAACAACCATACAAACCCAAACTAAAATAGCTCTGAATGCATGACAAATCATGGCCTCTTATTCACACTGGTGGAAACACAATCCTGAAACTACACAGAACTTTTCCAATCCACTCACACTTCTTCCCGATTAGTGCTGAAGTGTTATAAGTCAGACCTCAATTGTATTTCAGCGTCGGATGCAGACAGTTCATTGTGAGCCTAATGAATGTGTCAACTCTTGTCTTTGGGTGTAATGAGCCTGTTGGGAGTGGATAATGTAGGCCACGTTGCTGATTTGATAGAGCCAATAACAACAACCCCTTAACATACACAGGGAGACTCCAACTACAAAACAGAATATTACACAGCAATGGAGAAGTACAGCACAGCATGTATCATCACCCCTTCCATCAGCTCATTTCCCTCCTCCGGAGATTACACTTTGGTTTCAGATTGATTATGGAAAACAGTCGTCAGATGCTGAATCTGCTTCTGTCGCACAAATGTCTACTGTACAGTACAACCATACAGCTGAGAAAAGATGTGTGCTATGAATGTGATCAACTCTGCTCCGCCAGACCTGAGGCAATATGTGTCTTTGTGTAATAAAACATTAGCTCATTCCCTTGTAAACAATCATAACGTTATGTTCTCAGTGAATGATCTGCATTGGATTTCCATTCATCACAGCCAGGAGAACAATTTATTCATTGCTAAAGAACTGAGTAAAAACTGTATTCAACTCAACTGTGCAGGGACTACAACACCATCACCCCCACTATAGAAGGTTTCACTGTCATTTTGTTGCTAGGGTAACAGCTTTGGTCCAAGTTTACCTCCTGTCAGCTACTGCATTGACAAACATTACAACAGGAAATGCAAAGGGATCCCTTTAGAATGCCTGTCGAGGTCTAGAAAAGGCTAAAGGTTTATGACACGCGTTCAACCGAAGACCAAGCTAACTGCCTAAATGCAAATGAATGGGAACAAAGTACTGAAATGGAAATGAAAGACATTCTTTTGAATGAGTTAGTCACAGTCCCAGAATTGCTCCAACAGATGCAACTACATTCTGGGACAAGATGACAGTATTATTAGAGAGTGAGTCAGAAGTAGTGTAAAGGTATAGCGATGGCTAGAGGGAGGGGTGTGCCTTATATTTCTTAGTTGTAACTGTCGGTTCTTAATACCCACTTACAAACATGCGTAGTAAAGGAACAAATTACTCTATTTATACTCATTTTAGAGCTCTTAAAACAAAAACAAAAAATAAGACTGTGAGAG
This sequence comes from Eutrigla gurnardus, assembly GCF_963514095.1. Classification (NCBI taxonomy): domain Eukaryota; kingdom Metazoa; phylum Chordata; class Actinopteri; order Perciformes; family Triglidae; genus Eutrigla; species Eutrigla gurnardus. The sequence continues at coordinate 12,069,951 of NC_139923.1, read as the reverse complement.
ATATACTCACTGTGCCCCAGTTCCATACCTACTAAGTCTAAGCAGGTTTTACGCATGCAGTGTGTATACTAAATGAATGCTTGAATTTTAAATGTAATGCACAGAGGAAATGGAGGAGCTACACTATGGAAAGGGGTGAGGCAATTCCAGAAAAAGGACAAAAATGAGCAATTAAACTGACATTCGACACCAAGTGTTATATGATTTCCTGTTAATGATAAACTTGTAAACGGCAGTATATTGATTACTTGTATACTAACATGAAACAGTATATTCTAAATATAAAACATACTGTATGCACTTAATATTTAAAATGGTGTGAGGACACAGAGACTGTGAAAGCCTTGTGATCGTGTTTTTCCTTCTATTTTTGGGAGAGGTCACCTGACCTGATATTATCCACCTGGGTTGCCCAGGCTATTTAAACTGGCTCCTCATTCTGCCTCTCTCGCTCTCTCATCATTATCAACAAAATAACATATATCTACACAGACAGACAGACAGACAGACAGACAGATACTTTATTGATCCCAAGGGAAATAAAAAAAAATGTTGTCTTAGTTATGAATACAATATTGGTTGTTTACAAGTATGCTTTGTCCGATATGAAATGGTGACATAACATATTCCCATATTTTCAAGACCTAAAGTTTAGAATTGGTTTAAACCCAAAATAATCGGCAATGAAAATAAAAGTAACAGTGAAATAAATTGCATCCTGCGGTTTCCTCTTTGTATAGCTCATTGAGTCAGTGCTGTGACAGCCCCACAGAGAGACAGAAATGTGGTGGTAGTAGTACAATGATGTGATCCACTACCAAGCCTTCAGCAGTGCCGAGCATGCTCAGTAGGCCTGACAGAGGGCCAGGCTCCTGCTTTGGCCTACTTCTGATAAAACCAATAATGTCATGGAAAGTTTCTTTGCTGTGTGTGTGTGTGTGTGTGTGTGTGTGTGTGTGTGTGTGTGTGTGTGTGTGTGTGTGTGTGTGTGTGTGTGTGTGTGTGTGTGTGTGTGTGTGTGACACAGAGAGGAGTGTGGGTGCCCTCAATATAGGAGCAAAATCCAATCTCGCCAACCACAGCCACAAACAAATAACACCACCCTTGGTGATGGGTGTTATTGATCTGTCTGTCAATCAGACCTTTAACAGGCAAAAATATGGACATGCTGTAGTTGGAGAAAAAGCCACAACCACAATTGCAGCCAAAGGGAAAAGACTTGAATTCTAGATCGACAGAGAGAACTGACACTGTAAAGAAATGCAATAAAGGATCTGTTAAGCTCTAGTTCCTCTCGTCCCCAGGCAAAGATAGCTGCGAGCGTGAGCAGAGAGCTGGGGCAGCACTGCCTCACTCAGACATCGGTCCAACTGATTACAGGCAAGATGACCAACAGAAGTGGGTCAGCCATGAGAGTGACAGAACAAGATACTTCAAGAGACAGAGGAAGAAAGCGAGAGCCACAGGAAGTTCCTGTAAATGTGAGTTTATGACATCCATGTTGGAGATTGGAAGGGAGGAGATTTGTGGAGTGTTTACACCTAAAAGACACAGGGCCTGTAAACATGCAGTTTTAACTTCTAATTAAATGTAAATTTGGTGATTACAATCATAATTGTCTCAGGTTTTTTTTTTAAAAACAGATGAGTTCTCTGGCAAAAAACGCTCATCATGTGCTGTGGATTCTCAAATATTATCTTCAGGCTGCAGGAAAAAGCATGATGACTAAACAAACATTTTAAAAAAGCACATATTCCAGTTCTTGTTTACAGTTTCAGTCATGTGAAGTGGAAGTGCTTAAATTATTAACACGTGAATTTACTTAATCAGAGCCTACAGCCTTCCTTTTGGTGACTTATTGATGGACCAGTAAAAGTAAAAAGGTAATTCATAAAACTTTACAGAAGACAGAAACTCTGCACAGAAACGAAACCCAACAAAAATACAAACGTCTGTTCAGACACAACAATTAATAAATCAGACGCCAGGCTGAATGCTGGATCCTTGAAGAAATTGATTGGCTACAGCGTCAAAACTCCAACCTCACAGGTCGTCGCCAGCAAGCCTAATCTAAGCCAGATAACAGATGCACAGAGAAGCAGTGGTAAACTTGAAAAACACTGACACAGGACATGGTTGCTGCAACTACACAGGGAGTCATGTGCATTTAGCTTCATAAGGGCATTTGAGATATTTGTTTGGGTTTGGGTTCCTTCTGTGTGGAGTTTGCATGTTCTCCCCGTGTAAGCGTGGGCTCTCTCTGGGCGACCCTGTATCCAAGATAAGCAGTAGACGATGGATGGATGCATGGCTTTGTCTGTCTGTCAAAGGGCTTCAAAATAGTGCACAGTAACTTAATTTACGACTGTGTTTGCACCTCATAAGCACTTTTGTGGCCAGTTTGTACCTAATGGCCATTTTAAGTGCAAGGTGCATAAACTTGTGAGTACTGCTGATAAATAAAATAAGAGTAGAGGGCCTAAGTGCATCCCAGACTGTCTCTCCACCGAACTTCTCCAAAACCTGATTTGACACTCAAATACAACACCCTGTTAATCCAAATTCGAAATGGGGGCAATCAACGCCACCCTAAAACAAGGTCTGGGCGTATGCAGGGAACGGCACAGCTGACAAATTGAGGACAGCTTCCATTGCTGGGCAGTCAACTGAGTCACTGACTCTAGTTGCAATGGGAGTTAGGCATATTCATGTATCGTTCCTCTTGCAATCTTACAACGTCTAATTCAGATTATATTATTTATAGCATGAAATACATTTGCAAAATTTTGAACTTGGATGACATAATCTCCAAGACAGGCAAGTATTACTATTTCTTACACAGGGAGCGTCTCCTCTTAGGTCCCCACTGTGGTATTTGTAGGTGCAGCTGCATTACTCAAATCCGCTGAGCAAAAGAACAACAAGCTACTTCTGTTTTGAATTTAAATCCTGTTCCCTTACAGCTCCGCACGCCTACAACCAAGCAGTCAGGTCCAACTTATTCACAACAACTGTATCAGGCTTATATTGTTTCATACAAACAAGCTCCATGAAGATCTGCTGTAAATTCCTCAGCTGCAGCCCCCTCCTAGTAACGGCCCTCTGACCAACAGCTGCATGTGTCAGGTGTAGAGTTATAAGGGGTTACAAAGGCAATGCAACGGCTTCCTGACAAGCATAGATCATAAGAAGGGAGGAATTACTTGGAAAGAGAAAGAGAAAGGGAGAGACAGAGAGTGAATTGGGTGAATGGTTCAACCAGCTGACTGAACTGCAAAAACAAAATAAAAATGTGGTCCTTATACAGTAAGTGAAACACAGAACTGCAAAACAGATCAAACGGAAGCTGTTTCTGCAGTAGCATGGGCCAGATGCACAAGGCAATTTCCATACTGTGTGAGAAGCAGCGAACGACAAGACAGGAGGAACACATTGTAGAACACATTACTGTAAACACTTCAAGGTGAAATGCACCCAGTCATCCTCCTACTCTTGGCGGAGGCAAGGCTTTTTATTGTCTAAGCGAAACATGCCCTTAAGTCCTACTTACCTGGATTGATGAGGCAACAAGCACACACAGTGGGGGCAAGGACAAAAAGGAAAACAGAAAATGTGCTGTTAGGAAAAGTGCACATTGTCTAAATCCAAGTACCGTAATCCCCTAGCACAAACAAATTCATAAATCCATTTGCACACTCTCTGTAACTCAAGTATGTCTTTAAATGGATTAAATATTACATAAACTAGAACTACAATGTCTGCAGAGATGTTATGGCTTAAATCCAACACTGCCCTCCACTGGCTACAATCATTAGTTCCACAAAATATCTACTGAACAGTAGAACATATGGTATTACATATCACACATGACATGTAAAATTAAAATCACATGACTCCAATAAGAATAAGTAACAGAACTGCTAAAAAATGACTTCCCTACTATTTCAGAGAATTGGTTTAGCGGTACCAGCTTCTAAGATTCATATAATACTATATCACTATATTCATCCCCAACCTGTGATGAAATACCACATTTATAATTAACTAGATTCTCCACGTAATCAAAGTGACAAATGCAACACAGATATGTAAGAATTAAAATCTGGGTTTATAACAAGGACCATGTTATTCTACATTGAGGCCCTCTGCTGGGTAATATCAGTAATTACACTTGGTTAGCGACATCACTAATAGCACACAGGCTGACATCTGGTCTTATTCTCGGTGCTTCTGTCTCTCAATTTCAGCTGAGCAGTCAGCTATCCCTGCAGCTGGGAAAGGATACAAAGAAAAGCCCTTTTGGGAGATGAGCAACGGATTGTATGCAGGCATAAACAATTAACCCCACATAACAGGAGGCATTGGATGATCTCAGTAATCTATGCATATTCATCAAAGAAATCACAGAGAAGGAGATTTGTGAGCACAGCTGTTGACTGTTAAGACTCGTCTATGTTTAGGAAATAAGGCTCACAGAGAGACAGACACAAATCCAAAGCAGAAAAGAGCTTTTTTTTTTTCTGTCATATACCTTTTCCCTCACATGCAAATATCCTATACCGGCATTTGTTTACTTTCAGCCATGAGAGGGGCCACACTAATCTAGAAATGAAATGCAAAAATCCCATGTTTTTTCCTCAGCTATATTGAAAAAACGCATTGCAACAGGACATACCTTCTGCAAATCGTGAATTATGAATTATGATATTAAGTACGTATGCATTCACGATGTCTATCTTGAGTCCAATTTGGTATATGGGATGCAATTATTGCATCAGAAAAGAGCACAAAATACAGGCAAATCCAATTGGGGTTTCTGATGTGAACCTGGGAAAAAGTTTCATTTTCAATTTTTTTTTACACAATAATACATTCATGCATAATTAACTCCCACCGAGGCACAGAGATGATTTAATAATCAAAGAACAGACACATGTTTAAAGCTCCATCAGGATATATGTCAGAAACTCAAGCTTGATCAAAGAATAGTCTCCATTTATTTTTTTAAACCAGAATCAATCAAATGAGGAAACCTCAAAAATAATTCAGATCAAAGTGCCCTTTATCTCTTTTCTTACACGCATAGAGGTGCAACTCTTTTGCTAATGGCTGCGCTGGAGGAAAATAGAAAACATCAGGGATCAACTCTAACTTTTAAAAGCGATTTTCAGGCTGACAACCAGCCGAAACTGAAAATACAGCTGCCATATTCAGTCACCTTATATTTTTGATTAATTGATATACGATGCAGTTATGTCAGCTACATAAAACAATAAGCACTTTATTACAATAACCAAACACCATTCTTTATTGTTTTGTGTTTTATTTCTCTCCACTCCTGGTGCAAGGTTCTCTCGCTGCTTATAGGTTAGGCTTAGGATCCCCAGTTGCCCCCTGGTTACCACCAAAAGGAAATGTGAAACTCCACATGCCTGAATCACCTCAAATTGCTCAACACAGCGTGAATAAGCTGCTCAACTCCAAGGTCCAGCAGGGTCACTGAACTCACCCTGTCATGAAGAGTGATGCAAGCTTTTATTTTGGCTGCTTCCATCCCTGATCTTATATCTGGCCATAGGTGAAGGTCAGCAGTCTCTCTCTCTCTCTCTCTCTCTCTGTCTCTCTCTCTCTCTCTCTCTCTCTCTCTCTCTCTCTCTCTCTCTCTCTCTCTCTCTCTCTCTATCTCTGTCTCTGTCTCTCTCTGTCTCTCTCTCTCTCTCTCTGAGACAACAGAGAACCCTCTGGGAGATCCCTCCCCCAGGACAGACGTAAAGATGTTGTGTGTACAGAATAGACCAATATGTCACAATCCCTTGTATCATCACTTAAAGCCCAGAGACATCTGCTTGCTTTATGAAATACTGTGACACACCAGCTTGTTCAAAGAGAGAAAAATGCTCTTAGATTCCAGTGGGTTGCATCTTATTTTAACTGCATCCAACACAACTGGAAAACAACATTTATGTCAGTGGGAGATAAGAGCCATGTAACAAATAGTGGGATGTTGCTCTCAGTTATGCTTTGATATACGGTACATGATATAACCAATAAAGACATTTACATGCTGCCAAGTTATATAAGTATAAGTATCTAAGTAAGTAAGTAAAGGCCAAATGGCTTGCCACCTCCAGGGTTTCCCATATTAAAAGGAACAGTGTGCAGCATTTAGGGGATCTATAGGCAGACATGCCATCCATCCATCCATTGTCTACCGCTTATCCTGTATTCAGGGTTGCGGGGGGGCCGTCATTGGGCGAAGGCAGGGTTCACCCTGGACAGGACGACAGTCTATCATGACATGTAGAGACAAACAACCATTCACACTCACATTCACACCTACGGGCCATTTAGAGTCATCAATTAACCTATCCCCATCCTGCATGTCACGCTTACACGGGGAGAACATGCAAACCACACAGAAGGAACCTGAACCCAACCAGGGAATCGAACCCGCGACCCTCTCGCTGTGAGGCGACAGTGCTTCTATAGGCAGAAATGGAATATCGTATGAATAAGTATGTTTTATTACGTATAATTGTTCTGCAGTTCTACAAATGGCCACTTGCAGCTGGCTCTAAAAGCATGTCAATCCCCATAGATCCCTATGTTAAAATGACGAACTTTATAGCAGAAAATTAAAATGATGTTTAAGCCTGGTATAAACAACGTTTTTTGTCTCTATAGCTAATATCCCCATTCATGACAATTTTATAGGGGTGCATTTTGATATAACTCACTTATTTTAATTATAATAAGGCCTACATTAGGAATAATTGAGGGCATGACCAACAATCTAAACAAGCACAATCAAGGTTTGCCATAGTATTCATAGGAGAAGAATGGGTCATACAGACAGGCGAGTCAACAGCCATCTCTCAGGGTCAAAGATGTCTTACAGGAAAAAGGAATAAACTAAACATCGACACAGAATACTCTTTTTGCAGTAAAGCACATTGTCAGTCAAAAATGGACAATCCAAATTATATTCAAAACCCATTTTAAAACAGGATTGGCAGACTTCCGTGACTCATGGATAATCATCGTCAGTGTAGTTTTATATGGTAAAAGCAGCGCTAGGCTGTCCTTGATAAGAGAGATGGAAGGAGGACAAATTCTGCCAACAGAACATGAGCTTGTTCCCTACAGACCCTGATTAATTTCCCTTTAGACTAATTATAAAATAAGGTGGCAATTGAAATCCACTTAAAGGGCAGAATAATTCAGTTCCATTTGTAGAAAAGCTACACATAAGACAACTAATTCACAAGCAAATACCAAACCTACAAGGCAGCGTGAAATATTTGTGTTCTTCGTGAGGAGAATGCTTTCAGAAAAAAAAAACTAACTAAAAACATCCTTCCTAATTCTCCAATTCTCCTTCTTCTCCAATAAAAAAAGAAATCACACCTTGTTAAGTCACATTAAAAGAAAAGAAGAAGATATCTTGTGGTAAAGAAGATTGCATTTTGGGAAGCCTGGATTACAGAAAAGCTTATAAATTTAAAACATTCACTGTACTAATAAAATGTAATAAATGTAATCCACAGGAAAAGTAGGTATACCCACATACACATTGACATTGTCTGTCAATAAAGCTTTGTAACACTAGTTGCATTATTACGATGTTTGATCACCTTGAGCAATGCTGTATGATTCAATATCCCCATGCATATTGCATGATTCAGGTGGTGAATATTTAAGATTACATTAATACCATAGAAACACACTTGATGCAACAGAGCTACCCCAAGGTTATAATAAGGGGGAAATAACAAATGACTAGTTTGTGCAAGAAAGCCTGTCAATTAATAATAATGCCTCATGTCTGTTCTGTTGTGTTAGTTAACAAAAGGCTGCTGCCTTCTGAGGACACGCTTATCTCTCCTTTATTGGGGATGTCACATGAGGTCACACAGACCCAGTGATTCATCCAGGAGGGAAATGAGCCCTTGTGCACCTTAAGACTGTTAATTTTGTGTCTGGCAAGCAATATGTGCGTGATTGAGGTTCATAATGGACAGCCATAGCGTTTCACATTGATGCCAACAATGAATGCACAATTAACAAGAAAACTGAGGCCCATAAAACACATGCTAATGCCCAAAACCATATTGTATTGACCTGAGGTTTAGTTTGTGTGCAGCATTACAATGAGATGTGGGAGTAATCGAATGGAAATCTGGTCTAATTTACACATACCTCTCTCGTCTTTCCCAGAGGAAAGCTCTCACCACGGGTCTATTAGTACCTCATTACTGGGATAGCTCTATTAACATTGCCGGAACATAACCAAAGCCTATGCGTCAATATGTGTGCAAGGCTTTACCAAAAGACTGCTTCATGCTTCAAGAGGAACAATATGACATATGAGGGCATGAGTAAGAATGCTGTAATTATGGTGGTATTGTGTCGTGCACCACCTGAAATCTGAAATGCTAGACAGTATCAAAGTGCCTCCGGACAGGTTTCAGATGTGCAGTCATCATGAGTACAACCAGCAACACGAACGCCAAGGTACACACATATCAGTGTCTGCGTCAGGAACAGATCTTGGCTAGCCTGGCTCCAGATGTGGACTCTCTTATCTACAATTAATATTCTGTCAAGCATGTCCAACAGGTCTGGCCTTTCTTTGGTGAATGGCTGGCTCCATGAAAGAAAATAAATTAGCAAGTTGAATCAGCATTAGTAATTGCTGAACTCATCCGATATCAACCCATATTCAAAAGTGAACAACAGACAACAAGAGTGAAACAGAATTTCAGCTTTGATGTATCTTATCAAAATCCTGTTTTGGAGAAAAGTTAGACTTTGGATTTCCATTCGAGAAACAGATTTTCTGGCAAAGTTGCTCATCTTTTACAGACAATTCAAATAGGAGAGTTATAACCAAGCCTCGAAGTGTCTGCCGACATTGTGAGTCTATGCAAAAAAATTAATGGGACTTTTACTGCACACCTATAATAAGCTACTTTACAAGCTACAATAGCCTACTTCACAGCTATTGCTAGAGCGAGGGACTAATTAGACTCATTCCTTATCGCTTCCTGTTCCTCCCTTTTTTGGAGGGCAGTATGAAGTTATATAGCCACACCTAAACACCACCATTACACTCAGACACACCTTTTACTAATAAAGTATAAAGTACATCTATCTGAATTCTCTATTATTTAAATGTGTTGCTGGGGCTTAGATGTACAACAAATCTGCCAAAGATTACAACAATTCCTGTCAGGGACTGTCCCGGGTAGGTTTACAAAAAAGTGTTTTTCAGAACAGTGCCATTTTGACTAATGCCAATTTAAAGTTTAGCAGTGAGCCAGCTTTGACTGTGATTTGGTTTTTGGCAAATAGCAAATTTCTTGTTTACACATTCCACGGTCACACTGAATGATTAATGAGCCTCCCTCCTCCATAAATAAACAAATAAAACAAATAGTTAGAGAGGCAAATCTAACAGCTCAGGCGTTCTTACGGGCCACTTACAGCTTGTTCCAAATCAATCACGGAAGCCTCTTATAGGTTTGGCGAAGGTTTCAGATTGATACAAACAGAAACAATTCTGTAGGATTAAGAACCAGGGTCCGCATTCAACTAGAATTCAAAATGACACATTAATCATGTACATCAACTCTGACAAGGACTTAAAATACTCAAAAAGACCTGTGCCTGTGTTTTCTTTGAGCGAGTATGACATCACTAAGGAAATTAAAAATTAAGTCTTGTACTTTATTCTGAGCAGTTATGCTGCAGATTCAAGAAATTCAAATAGCATCACTTGTTGGTCTATGATGACCAGCCAACGTACGAGAAAATAGTACCATATACTGAACAAAACTGCTCAAAAAGGTCAGATACTAAATAGTCATACGGGTGTCCAAACCAAAAGAATCCAAGTTAAAAGTGTTCAATCAGAAAAACATAGAACATTTGTAACAACAATATTGTGTTCACAACTAGAGGTGTAACTGATGAACAAATTGTTTTCACAATCAATTAATCTGATTCTTTTCTATCATAATAAATTAATCGTTCCACCAACACTCAAAGCATTTATCATATGTATGTAAACAAGTTTATGTGTACTATTAAATTATTCTGCCTTCCACTACTGACTCATAAAGAACGAAATCAATAATTACAATAGCACTTTGTCAAATGTTTTGCATTTTTGCTCGAAAATGCCCTGAAACAATTAATTGGTTACCAAAATAGCTGCAACATCAGTTTCTGTGAATCAATTAATGGACAGCTCTAATCACAGCTAACTCTGCACTGCACTCCTAACACACAGCGAGTTGTGCTGATTGTTGTGGTGCATTTGTATCTGATGTGACAAAGGGTTTCTTATGTTTGTGCAAATATCATAGTCAAATTTATATCACGGCACCTCTCTACAATGGTGGCATTTATACCAGTTATATTTCCCAACGTTACTTACTGTAAACAAACCATACCCCACAGCCACACACTCAATAAGCACCATCATCGGTTCTGTGGCAGGTAGTGATAAAGCTGTCAGACAGTGGAGATGTCTTGAGAGACTTTCTACATCATTCAATCTTAAGGGTGTATTTATCCGAACCACCAGCAGAGGTCTTGCAGTGAAAAGAGTGGCTGGGCTCCCCGTCATCCAGAGAGGAGGAGGAATGCCTGCACACATCACTTTGTGAATAGCAGCACAGAGGTGGGAAGGCTGCATTTGTCCTTGAGCAAATAGTACCGATATTTAAACCCCGCTCTTTGACTTCCAGACACATCCGTCCCTACTGCTGCAGAAACATATTAGAGAGGGCTGAAAGCTGATTAGACTGATGGATCACAGTGTTGCAACCATTACTAGCATTATGAAACCCCTGCCGGCTCACTCCACTGTGGCATCATCTCTCACACACCCTCTAACTGAAACTGAAGGCTGCAGAGAGCTGATACGCAGTATAAAAGAAACAGATTGATTCCATTGCACCTTCTCTTTAAAGGTAACCTATGGAGTTGTTAACCTCTAAGGTGGAGTGATGTTCTGCTGAGTAGGAAGGTTCCAGTGTAGTTTGCTACCTGATGTACACACACACACACACACACACACACACACACACACACACACACACACACACACACACACACACACACACACACACACACACACACACACACACACACACACACACACACACACACACAGTAAGCACATGCATAAGTGAAACACATGCAGACAGTAACAGGTGGTAGCGGTGTATCAAAAAGATGGAAAGGCATTAAAAAAGATGTAGTTGTAGTAGTGATTAATTTAAAGATTTAAAGTAAAATATTTCCAAATATATTAGGTATAAAGGTAGGTACAAATGCTGTAAAATAAATATTTTTTAATAAATCCAACTTAGACTGACAAGGAGGGGAAAGTGGAAAAACTGCTTCCTAAAATGTTGGTTCTGGTATAGAAAAAAAAGAGCTATCTACAATTCTGACGAGCATTCGAAGTGAGAGATTGGGGTAGCGTAGGCCATGCTATTCTCTTCAGCTATCTGTGAATCAGCTGACCTCGAACAGATGGCGAGAACTCCGGGAAGCAGGAAATATGCAGTGCCTCTGAGGTACCAATTGAGTTCAAGGGATGCACATTAAGCTGTTGGTTTTTTTACAGGGTTTTGAGCTAACTGGACAAACAGCTTGTAGTCATTTGTAATGAGGGACAACATTTTTGTATGTTTTCTGTGACTCCAACCACACCGTGGCACATTCTTCCTGTGGTAACTCCAGCGATGCCATTAAGCTTGTGAGAAACACAAATGAACAATATAAATCACAGCAGGTACACTTTATTCAATGAGAGACTTGGCATGGAGATCAAATATTTGTTTAGGCAGGGACGGCCAGATCCGAGGACAGAGCGTGGGAGAGGACAGAAGAGTCACTACCCAACCGTTGAGCAATAAATGCAGTGTATTATCTAATCACCGCCACTGTCTATGCACCCCCTAGCTGCCCCCAGAAAGAGAGCCAAATCCCCAGCAAGCAATGCACTATACACAGGTTGTCAGAATGTATTGTGTGTTGTGTTTTAAATGTATCTGTCTATTCTGATGGTTCTGAGTGTGCTAATATGCCTCAGAGAACTCTGTACTATTTGAAGCAGTCGTGATGACCCGGGTTCTATTTATATCCAGCAAGTGTACCATCTAGCAGCAGAATTTACAGTTCACTCAAGTAATGATGGGCCGTGAACTAAACTGCATGCACAGACAAATACAAGCCTGATATCAATACTCACTATTTTATGGCTATTGAGAAAACATCGAAGGCTCACACCTAACGAGCCGAAAGCAGTTGTGCTGTCAGAGTTCAACAGACAAGAATTGTCTTTTGTATACGAAAAAAAAGAAAGAAAAGTCAAAGAAAAAAACAATATCCTGCTGATACATTATGTCAAGCATGAAAGACATGTGTCAAGACATGTCAATGAGATAATTGTGGGACATGGGAGGTCTGCAGGGGGAACGGTGCAGTTGCTGTTGCCAGGAGAGAGAAGGGAGGGAATAAGTCAAAGCCACAGGACCAATAGGGTGCAATATTAATCCCTCCACTGCTGCTGCTCCTAAATTGAAAACTTGGCAGCAATCATACATCAATATAGCACTACATCCTTTATTCAATCGTCTTAAAGAGTGCGAAAAGAAGATAGGCTGCAATATATTACAACACCCTTTTAATGAAAGTTTGAATACGGTAAAAGCAGAAGCTTGGATTCTCTCTGTGTAGCAGTTGAAGAAAAAAAAAGAGGAGAGCCCTGACTGAAATTTGGAGCTTGAATTTATAACAATTTGTTTCAGGAAACAGTATGACGTTCCAAAGCCCCGTGTAGACATTTTAACATGCTCCAAAAGCTCACAGCTGTAGAACATTTGAGCAGAGCGACGGCTTCCAAAAGCCTCCTTATCATCACAGACCATCTGGAAAACAACTGGGCTCTGCACCGTCCACTGGACTGAGGTAGACAGACAAGAGAAACAGAGGGCGAATGAAAGAGATGGAGTGAGTGCTGAGTATGTTCCATTTTAAGAGCTTAAGAGATATCCATCACTTAGATAACAGAGCCTATATATCATGCAACCAAAGTAATGGAATTTTATTAGCAAACACAAAGAAAGGAAGTGCTTTCCACCTGCACATTTTTTTTTCTTGTTTTGGTTCTACAGCATCCGACCATGAGCACTGTAATTATTGTGAGTTTTAACTTTGATCAACGTAGATTTACTCAACTAAACAGGCCATTTAGAAGCTGTCAATCAGACTGGGTGATTACTAAGAATATTTCACATCAGGGGAGAGCAGAGAAACGCCAGGATGCTGAAGTCTCACGGTGGCTTAGGGATCATACGCAGCAAAAACTCTCTCACTTGTGCCTCTACAACTTCATATCCCTCTACTTTCCAACTCTATGGATAAAATATAAAGTTAAGTGGACTGAATGGAAGAGAATGCATAAGGAGACTTAAGCAGCAGGCAAAGCAGTTCCCTGGGAAAGATAAATTGTGGGAAGCCTATCTGATTCATTCTCAAAGAATTGTAGAAAGAATTGGCTGGCATACCAAGTTCTCAGATGTAAACCTAACGATGTGTGGAATAATAGCAGACCAACAGCGTGACCCCCATGAAGGCAGCTGTCGCCAGATCCAACCTGGCACAACATCAGCAAAGGAAGGCTCATTGTAGATTACTATGGGGATTACTCAGGTTCAACAGCTCCATCAGCATTAAATCAAAGACACTACACAACTAAGAGGCTTTAGGACCAAACAAATTACAGTAGACTGCATGCTCCCCTATAAACCTAAAAGGTAGGCCCACACTCAATCACCTACCCAACCACCATTGGGGGTAACATGCATAATCCTTAGTAACCGGCGTAAATCATTGCAAAGCTACATATTGTATGCACAAGTCTCTGATATGCACCTTTTCTCAAATAGCCATTAAATGGCTGTATTTTTTAGACTGTCAGAGTGTGACAAAAATCTAAAAATGACCCAAACAAAGTCAGTATGCCAGATTACACACCTTCTCTCACTGACAGAAACTTGGACAAAGATTCTTTGGATCATGTTAAAAGCAGACATGATTTTAGTTTCCAGTCCTGAAAAAAAAATCAAATACAAAAAAAGAACAAGTACATATTAGCACCCACAATTTAAAAACAACAAATGAAACCTCTTGGATGATGGCCAGGAATACAATGAACAACAGCCGAGTATAACTTGGTTTGATGTGGATTTCTACTGAGAAGCTGTCTTAATCAGCACCTGGGGCAGTCACTGACAACAGAGAATCTCTGACACATATGTTCACAGAGCATCCAAACACCAAAACACTTTTCTTCCTGTGCGAGCCAGATGGCAGGGACCGCTCAGAGACTTTAACGCGTGAGAGCAGTCTGAGCAGCTCAAAGCCTGCCTAGTTGATTGTCTGTCTCCAAGTCAGCGCCCAGCCTCACAACAGAGAGTTACGGAGCTAGAGACGGGGATGATGTACAGCGGATCCAGGTCCACTGGTTTCCCTCTTAAATCACATTACGCACACACACACACACGAGACACACAAGAGAGCTGCATGAGTACCAAGCACTGACAGAGTTAGTGAGTCAGCAGCCACAGCCAAGGGGGTGAGTAAACACTCTCAGAGCTTTGCAGTTTGAATAAGGCTTTGTACGTGGTGTGATATTTGTTAATGTTAGCCATGTGTATTGGGAACGAGCACTCTTCAAACAGGCCATCGCATATGGGCTTCATGATTATGGCTAAGATGATCATCGGGACTACTTACTTACAACAATGAAGACACATGAGACTTTTTTACATTAAACCATTGTATACTAATAATAATGTATACGGTAGAGGAAATGATCAGCACAAGGCGGAGTGGTATTTCCTTGAGAATCCATTACTCTCAATCAGATAAACTCCTCAGTGCGTGATGCTTTTATACTACAGTAATTTCCCAAAAGGTCACTCAACAACTGTCATTCATCCTTTAAAGTTTGCTCATATAAGTTTTCATGTGTTTGTGTGGATTTTCTATGGGCGCTCATCCAACATGCTGACACACAAGCAAAACATTTGCCCAAAGGTGTGAATGAGGTCGTCTTTTTTACGTTGGCAGAGTGGTGAGCTGTCCAGTGTGCACCTTACCTCCCACCTAATGTGTGCTGGGATGGGCCTTAGCTCCAGCAGAACAAATGAAAGAAACCAGCTCTACTTGTATCCTTTATAATAAATCTTTGAAATACTTCAAGGTGCTACCAGCCAGAAATCACACGCTGAGAAAAGGCAGCGCTCTAGACATCTGTGTGTGAAAGTCGACTGTTTTTCTACTGATTTGATAGAAAGAAAATGCAAAAAAGGAAGAACATTTGTGAGCGTTGCCCCAGCAACCCTGCACAGGGTAAGGTTAATTAGGTTTGAATAGGTGGTTTCAGCAGTGGGTGTTAACAGTAAATATAGTATGAAGCTTAAATATTATTGCTGCCTGAAGATTACTATAGTGTCACCTTTTCTATTTATTAGACAATAACAAATATACAGCATCGTCAGTTTCTGATTGTTCCAAAATGTCTTATGCTGACTGAGATGCCAGAACTATTCCATAAAATTAAAGTATTATGGTTGCAGATTTGTGTGAAACTTTTTTCACATTCACAGCTCATCATATAGATGGAGCCAGGGGCTGCCCGGGCAGAAGTTCAGAGAGAATATACCACACGAGCCACAAGCTATTCTTGAGGTGTCCCGATATACAATTTTACACCTGCCAGCTGAATCAGTATTTTGTATGCTTATGGCATAAAAGGATCCCTTTATTGAAAATGTTACATTACTCCGAAGTTCAACTGTTTAGTGACAGTGCCCTTGACTGTAGCTGCAAAAATGTTTTGGAGCAGAGAACACTAAATCATGGCTCAACTGAAAATCGTAAAGTCAATATTTCACCTGACCATATTTTTATTAGCCTAAATGTTGGGACCAAAGTCTTGATCATTTATTAAAGACTTAACATGTAGCCTTTATATACAATATTTTGCAATTAATTTATTCCAAGTCAAAATACCTGGTCAAATTTCTTACACACTCACTAGTGTGATTTTCAGGGTCACATAATCAGGTCTGGAATAACAGATAGAAGCTTGGAGAGGAGAGAAGGGAGAGCCTTTAAAGTCTGCCATAACCGGGTGTCTGACAGTCACAAGTATGGAAGGTTCTCTGACAGTTACGGATGGACTCTCTTTATATTTGCCCTGAAAGATCAAGACCTTAACTCTCACCATTCCAGATAAACTACACATAATGCCCCTGCACACCCACATAGACACAAATGAGAATGGCTGTGAGCTCATTCCTCAGATTGTCCCTTAGCATTGGGGACTTTTACTTGCTTTAGATGATGTCACTTATGGAAATCAAAACAAATCCCCAATGCTTGAAGTCTAATCCATTCTTCAGATGTCTGATAAGATGCCTCATTTCAATGATGCCCTGTAGTGTCAGTCTGTGAAGTGTCTGGCACTGCCGAGATGAAACTTAGAGAGAGAAGATGTAAAGCAAGAGCAAAAATAATGGTATGGACAAATGGAATGGACTTTAACTGTTTGAATGCTGGTATAAAGCTATACATTTGTGTACTGGAAAGTGTAGTGTATTTTGAAATGTCCCTGTTCAAACGTTTAACAAACAAGCCTATTCACTAAAATGTTTCTTTAAAGTGGCAATAATCAGTACTTTTATAATAATGGATCAAATATATATAATTTGACATGGGTCGCTTGTAGTGAGGAATCAACAGAGACTAATGAGAGAAAGACCAAGTTAGCAAATATCTGGGGGACATAGTGGCGCATTTAGCAGCTTAAGATCCAGATATTGCCGTCAAGAGTCTCCGACAGCGCCATCATGGAATTTCATTCTCCTAAATATTAGACACATGAAATCTAAAGTGTAGAGTAGTTTTACCACATAAACACCACCACAGTTATAATGAAAAATAGGCTCCAATAGGCTATATTTATAAAAGAAAAAAAGTCGTAAAAAAAAATCATTATTAGATTTTCTATTTTCTATTAACAATTACCAACCCAATATTGATCCATATGAGAGCAACCCAATAATACTCCTACGTTTAAATGTGCACTAAGCCAGCATGTGGGCCTTCAAAGCACGAAATGAGCCAACAGCTAAACAGAGATCCACAAGGGAGATTTTTGTCATAATTGGCTAAATTTTAATTGACATGCTTTCCTCTGTGCTGAGTGATGAATTATGCAGCTCTAGAAGTGAACAGCCTAATGAAAGTGGTGGTTGCAGAGCAGACTGGTACAATATTTATATTTCAAGTTGCGCTTCATACTGATGAGCACTCGGAAGCAGCAAATTGCCCTCAAAAAGACAACAATGTTACCAAATTAAACATTAATAACTGGGCACTAATACAGCGAGACTCTTGGTCTATAGCACAGTGAGGGTCAGCTGTTTGAGCCTACTGATGTAATTATTTCTCACTCATTAGCCTTCAAAACAAGTCGTCAGCTGTCTCACTTCAGCAGTTCCCCTCCTTCTCTAGACAGAATAAATGAGACAAGAATAGTGAACAAACAGAGGAGACCTGCAGGAGATCTGCACCTGTCTACTCATAAGCATAATTGCTGTAAACACTTCCTGCATCCACGAGGCAATAATTATTCAACATTTTTGCAATTAGGGTCATCACTCACCTAGTGAAAATATTAATTTGCACACGCCAAAGTGACTTCACCCATTTATCCTGATACATAATCAAAAGGTCGACAGAGGTCAACAAACCTCATTAGCAAGAAGACAAACATTTTGTGTCTTCATCTTGTTCAAAACGAAGCTTAACTTCAAACGTGGGATTATGTGCAACAGAGATAAAATGTAAAAGACAAATCTGCCAGATGGCACGGTCTCATCAAAACACTGATTACGTCACAAAAAAACAACTGAACAGATACTGCACTCTGGGTGGCTGTAGAATTTACTAGGAGACCCAAGAGAGGGTTACAGAAAAAAAATGTGGTGAAACTCAATTTTCCAATGGCTTGATTCTCCATATAGTATGCTACATAAAGCATATGCAGCACACAGTACTTTGCATGCGCACAACATCTTCAGAATCAGAGCGCCCTGCTGCGTGCCTTTGCACAGACAGGTCCATCTCAAGGAGAAAGTGTCGGTCTGATGTGCCGATTATTTTTCCAACTCTTTGAAGACCAAAGCAGCAAAAGTGTTCTCTGATTTATCGCCAAATTCAGCAGTTGAGACCGGAGCCAAAAGCCACTTGAATGTATTCTGAATAATGGGTGGGAGTTATTGACCCGTTATTTTCTCCTCAATGAGCCACAGCAAATGGAAATGCACAATGAAGTGTATGTGTATCTTTTGCCTTTCAGACAAAAGCAAAAATCACATTCGGAAAGAAAAAATATATTTAAGTTGAGCAGAGATCAGACAACAGGCAGCATTTTTACCTGAAACGTCTTAACAAAAGGTAGACACATTATAACCTGCAGTCCTGTCTGACTTAACAGTCACAGCACACAACTTAACTTGCTGCCTGTATGCATGTCTGCCTGTGAATTAATTAAACATGCTAATAGTTTGCAGATGCACACCTCTTCATTATCTAACAGAGAGTTAGTGGAAGACCAAGTACTGGCCAGTTGAGACACGGTTCCCCAAACTAAAAAGTGATGTCAGCATTGGGCCACCTGAAACAAACAGAGCAACTCAAAAGAGACTGCTCAGGCTGAGGAGAGCACTACGCCATGACTGATTCAATTAACATCTGCGCTGACCTTGACTCAAAGCTCACAGTACCAAAAAAATAATAAAATCTTGTGATGGGCCACGTGTCTAGTCAACAATATCACACCAACAACCTACACCTTCCATCCTCCCTATCATCCCGTCAGAGGACAGCCTACGTCAGCACAATCTGCTCCTTGATGCTCACACTGTGTAAACCGATGGTAACAGCCAAGACACACAGCCAGCATGTGAATGCGCCAGACCCTCTGTTCAAAATAGACCCGAGTCAAAGAAATGAAACAATTATCCAGTCCAGTCAAACGAGGAGCATGTTGTTTATTGGTTTGAACTGCAAAACAAAACTAAACAAACAAACACCAAACTAAACCTGCAACATTGACGACAAAGTAATGAGGATAACCTACTGTCAAACAAAAGGCATATATTTATCCAGCTTACATTAAAGCAATGGCTCTCGACACAAATCAGATCTTTATTTGTAGCCTCACATAAAGCCTCAAAATGTACTGTCCAAGACAGTTATCACATAAACTTGTCAACAAATGTTAATGTCAAAACAATGAGTCACAATAAAGGCTTGGTTTTAAAAATCCCAATGACTCAGTTTTAGTACATCTAAGACATATCTTCAACACTAAGAACTGAAATATTGATTCTGTGCCTTCAATTGATCATACTTCGTCATTAGTGCATGCAGCCAGTGATATAAATATAAACAGCGGTGGCCACATTATAATTCTAAAAGCTCTTGTTAAAGATCCAGATAAATAAAAAATAGGTTTTCCCAGTTTTAATCCGGTGTCCCTTTCTTATTTGTATTTTTTCTCTTGCTTTATGCCAAATCTATGTCAACATGTCATTTTTACATTAAAATCCCCATCAAATCCCTGTTTTTCTCTTCTGTAAAAGAGTTGCAAATGACTTCTCCTGCACTCAGGGGAGCTTACAAAAATGAATACAATCAAAGGAGAATTTGGACGAGAAGCTAGCCACACTGGTCATATAAAACCAGACTTCCACTGTGTGTTGATCGTTTAACAGAGCAATATGGAGAAAAAGGAAGAGATGTTTGGATATCAGTGTGTAAAACAGCCATATGTGAACAGTGTACAGTGGCCATCAGGTAGCCAGTGGGCACAGAGAGAATCACATGAACTGACATGCAGACACGGCTAGCCCTGCTGTGTAAACAAAGCATGGAGAAGCTCTGACTACAACTTTACTATGCATATAGTGGAGAGGTCACCAGTCTATCAAGGGGCTGACACACAGATACACAGACAGCCAACCACTCACACTCACATCTACAGGCTATGTAGGATCATCAATTAAACTAAGTTATTGTGTATGTAGTTGGAATGTGGGAGGTAGCCGGAGTACCCGGGGAGAACATGCAAACTACACACAGAAGGCTGCCCAAATCCAGACTGGAACCTCGTGAGGCGACAGTGCTAACCACTACACCACCATGCAGCCCATGCTCTGAATTTCACACCCTTAAGTAAAACAACAAAGAGGCACTCATGGGCCAGTCCCAATAAACAGCCTTGGAAAACGTGTGACTCTGGTAGCACTGTGGCTAATTATCAGCATTACACCCACAAAATCCACAACAGCTATCACCAACAAAGCAGGCAGTTGTGTATGTCGTATGCCAACTAGTTCTCTATGGAACTACGCAAAAATAAACTTACCATGGCTTATACATGCAATGTGAAGTCAATTAACTGTATATAAACTTTGTTAACAATGTCTTAAAAATAAAGGACTTGCATTAAATGTATAGGGACGTACACCACTAATGATTGAAAGAGGAACAATTTGAGAAATGTAGGGTTCTGATGCATTTTTCACTGCATTCACTGTATTTTCATTCAAAGGGGCACTTCTATTTCAGGTCTCTGTGTTTAAATATCTTACTGCTTAACAGCAATTTAATTAATGTATTTTGTTTGCTTTTTGTTTGTTTTCTGTGACCACTGTAATTATTTTTGCATGATATTATCATCTTTTATTAAAAGATGTATATGCTTCTAAGCAGACAAAAAAATACAACGGTCCTCTTTAAAGAAGTCCCAATGGTTTTGAGATCATCGAATAAATGGTTGCTCTAAGTTGTTGAGTTTATCAGATAATCAGTAAACCTCCTATTGCAATTAAAATGACTGAGGCAGATTTAAATATATTAATCACACAATATTAAATTAGATTCATTGTCATCAGCTGACCTAAAACATAATACATAGATGAGATTGGATAATATATGTATCTTTCATGGTCAAATATAAGGTTTTGAAAATATTAAATGATCTGACCGCTGTCCATATGTCTTCTCAATCACTACAGTTACACTATTAATCCTCAGTTAAACCAGTGTACACCAGGTTTATCTTTCGTTTACAGCACAGTGATGTAGAACAGACACTAACTGGGTTTAGAATAAAACAAAGTCTCTGTTCTGTATCTTTTAAGGACACAACAATTTAACTTTGATCTAAAACTACTGTCTGTAATGTAGCTACGTGGACCCAATGGATTTTCACTTGCGAAATGCCGTTTGCACGCTTTGTCAGGAACACCATCATTTGTTTGTAACTTGTTTTACAGAGAACATTACCATGTCATTGGACTGTGCCTGAGTCACAGGGATCAGCTAATGAGTGTGGTCTGTTTTGCACTGAGAAGCTGTGATAAAATACTAGGAATATAAAATGATTGCCAGTCAACTGTCTGGCAACCTGCCACATGAAGCTCCTCAAAATCATGAGCAAGTCAAAGACGCAGAGGATAATAAGACATAATATTCAAAATTCTTATCCTGTAGAGTGCAATGTCATCAATCATGCAGAAGCATTTTATCTATTTTGACAGAGAAATTCATCTGCAACATATCTATAACTGCAGTGTGAGAGGAGTATTTCATCAGGACATACAAAATAACAAAATATTTCATATATTTGGATTTAAAACATTCTAGGACATATGATGAATCAGTGCTGACTGAATGTCAGTGCTTGTGATCAGTCGCATGCCAGGCAACCATGGAGGAGGGAGAGGAAAAGGGTAGATGTTGTTCAGGGACTTTAGAACATAGCCAACTACTAGATGTGAATCAAAGTGCTAAAGCAAAGTGCTTTAGTGGACACAATGAGGGCAGTAATAATAATAATAATAATAACAAATGAGAGTACTTTTTTCCCAGCATCTACTTAAAACAAATGTAATTTTAAACTCCGAGCCAACATAAACACAAAGAATGACCATAACCGTTTTTGACAGATTCAACTGTCACAAAACAAGAACACATTATACTTTGGCTTAACTCGCTCAGCTCAGAGCCTATTAAGTCTGGAAAAAGTAGTAACAGCTCACAGGAAGACAGCAGCAACACTTTGCCCATGTCTGTCTAGTATTTGCACAATCCTCCTGTGTAATCATTAACTTTTGCGATATGCTTCTACAGTTCAGAAATGGGGAGTAAAGGTTTCAACATTACAGCCGCACCATATTTACAAAAATAAATGTTTTCAGTAGAAGCCCAGCCTTTGGGTGAGTTTTTAATTCATTTGAAGTGATAAAACTGGTGAGGAATTAATGCATCCTGTTTATAATAAAGGTATGCTGCAATCATGGTGACGTGTGAAGGGGGAGTGCTTTGAATTCATATGACCCGGTCAGATGTTTGTTTGCAGATATTATGGGTGTGTCGTCTGCGTGGAGATTATTAGACTTACTTGATAAAGCAGCGTGCACCCTCGAAAGTATATCCTTCTTCCCATCCAGTGGGTAGGTCTGTGAATGAGGGAGAGGTTAAAAAAACATGTGAACACAAACTGGTGGAACATACAGATGTTGAGCTATGCACTCCCAGCTGTCAATTCACACGATGAGATGCAATTTTGATTGGTTAATTAAAATTTCAGTCGATTTTGAAACCAATTTAAAATGTATTTCTCGTTACCGTCAATTAAGTATGAATTAATTCAATGTGATAATTTACTGTATTTATATTGTCAATGAAAAATTGCTGCGACTGTTGGTTGGGCAAATAAGCAATGTACTGTATATCCTTTACAGGGCTGCAACTAACTATTATTTTCATAGGCAATTATTTTTTTGATCAATCAGTTGATCGTCTTTAAAAAGGCAGAAAAGATTAAATAATTAACCCATCAGATTTTCCTGAAGCTGATTGTGATGTCTTCACATGTCTTGTTTTGTCTAATCAGCAGCTCAAAACCAAACATATTAAATTTACCACCATATAAGGCAAATAAAAGCAGAAAATCCTCTTAATTGATCCACTGGAACTAAGCCATTTTTGCTCCACAAATGATCATCAAAATATTATTATGGTGATTAATTTTCAGGCAATCAACTAATCGTTTAATCAACTGATGGTTTAGGCTTTAATGACTTTGGGCTATAGAAAATTCTGATGGGCATTTTCCCTATGTTTTGACGTTTTAGTTAAAGACTGAATGATCAATGGAGGAAACCGAGTTGCAGCCCTGCTGAGATGCAGCAGCCACTCAATAACATTAGTGGGAAAGCTCTGCAGAGACTTATGAGGGGAGGCTGCTACATAGTTAGTCGCATGGTAACGTCACCACTATCATACACCGCATGGAGTTGGTTTTTCCATCTAACACGCTGCGTTTAAGACTGGACTAGACTCACAGTTTGTTGGAGTGGTGGCGTAACGTTAGAGGAAGGTAATTCTGATTGCACAGCTAACATTAGCTCCTGTTGCTGCATACCTGTCAAACTGGCTCTGGCTCTGTTGACTGATCAAGTGTACGTGTAGGACGCGCTGTACGATCAACAGACGCCGTTATTTCATAAGAACAATAACAAATAAAATGCTTCCGAAATGAATTGCTGGTGGTTATTAGTAAAAAGTCGACGTTTTTACGAGTTCATGCGTAGCTAACGTCCACTCGTCAACTTCACTGGCTAACCAACCTGGAGAAGGAGGAAAAAAAGGCTGAGGCTCGCGAGGAAGTGGCACGAGCAGGGCAGAGGCGGGCATGAGGGCTTACTTTTCACAGCAGCACGGCAAAAAAAAAAAAACCCCACTCGTGCAATAAAACACAGCATGGGTGTCGCGGTCTCCCTCCCCAGTGTGGGAAGTATCGGTTTTGGAGGGGATTTTGGTCAACAACAACGCATGACGGCGGACACGAGAGACGTTAAAGCTAACAGAGAAACTTGATAGCCGTTCAGTGACACCTTACCTGGAGTTTTTCTGTGGCCGGTTATTACCGCCTCGCCACTTACTGGATGCAGCCAGGTTGTACTCTTGGCTTCTTCGCTGTTGAGAGAGGGGGAATGCGTTCATTATTACACGGTGACTTTGTTCGACTCGGAAACCGAAATCACTTGAGGCGTTTTTTTTTCTTTGCAGAGATAGTTACTTAATGAAGAAGACGCGTCCATCCCGAGTAACCCCGTAACTCCAGGACGAAGGGAGACAAGAAATCCACTCGGGTTGTAGGTCCGCCGCCATGTCTGGCAATACTGTATGACAACCGCGCGGCTCCGCTCTCGCAGGCAGCGCGTACACGGAAACCTTGGCAACGGCGGATGGCTGAGAAGAGGGCAGGATCCCAGAGGTAGGGCAGACAGGTATCAATGCATTTGTCTGGGAGATGATTTCACTTACAGCCATAGGTATTTGACAGTCATAAAACAAAAAATATATATATAATATTATATGTTGTGGGATATTGCTGTAACAATTAATATCAAACTTGTTTGTCTCTTCTGTTTGATTGTGGCTGTGATTTTGTTGTCTTTTGTGTGGTTTTGGGTGGACATTGGGTTTTTTCTCTTCCTGGCAGTGTTATTGTTGCCTTTTGCATGGCTGTGGATGCACATTGTGCTAAACAAAGACACCTCTCACTAGTCTGAACAAACATGGGGGCAGGGCCAGATTAACCTGCCTGGGAGCCCCAGGGCAAAATTGATCTGCTGGGCCCCTATAGGCCTTTGCCTTTTTGGCAGCAGATGATTTGTCTTGGTATAGCAGGAAAAGCACAGGTGTTACGAATAACATTACTGATGGTTCCTTTATTCAAGTGTCCCATTAAGACAATTAGCATGACAGCGTTCAAGACCGAAGGTGCTCCATGTAATTCAGTCATCATTAATTTCATTATTTACTCCTAGGCTTCAACTATTGTGTCATGTAAAATGTCCTTAGTGCTTGTAAACATCCGAATATGCTCACATTTAAAAGCATCTGGGGGAAAAGCGTTTTGCAATCTCAAAGATTTTCATTTACATTAATGTCTGTTAAGTCACCATCTATCGCTAAACAAGGTAACAAAGGCAAGATGGGCCACTAGTGAAAGCCCTTACATTTAAAGTCATACAAACTGGTCAAATAACAGCTGATCATCGTTGATGGTGCCAAAGAAACCAGAACAGAGATCTTAAACTTATTGTTTGTTTGATTGTAACTTAAAATTAAATTGTGTTGGATCAAATAATCAAACTACCATTAGCTTATTAAGGGAGGTCAATAGGGGCCTAGTAAGTGATTAATCCTGTCATAGCAACATGAGTTGTAAAGGTGGCTAAAGAACATGTAAACTCTCTGTTTGAAATCAGGCCTCTCTTCCCTCATCTCTCGCTCCCCCAATTTCCCCTCTCTACTGTTGAATGCTAAAAATATATAGACACAAAACAGAAATGTTGTTCTTAATATTAAAAATGGCACCTCTAGGTCAGGTAATAGCAGGAGCTACCTTGATACATGTCACATATTGCTTTAATGATACATACCCCAAAACAATGAAATTAAATTAGCACAAACCAGATGACACATAGTAAGCCTGCAGCTGTTGTGGACCCTGCAGTCGCCTGCTTTGTCTGGTTGGTAATCTAGACTTCATGGTGGCACAGACTGGCACACACACACACACACACACACATACACACACACACTTTCAACTCTACCTTTAGGTTCTGGGTCTCCGCCTTGTCATTGTGTTGTGAAACAGCAGCATCAGTCTTTCACACAACACAAAGACAAGTCATACAACACCACTGGCCCGTTTGTTGCTTATTGTGTTGCAATGTGTTCTGGACACATGGTAAGCCACAGCTTTTGAGGCAGAAGGTTGTGATGAAGGGTAGTGGACGTGTCCGCCAACTGCCAGGTCATCCACTTTGGAGAATAAAGGGAGGGGGAAGCAGACAGGGATGCTGCTCCTAGTCAAATGTCAACAACACTGAGCCCTTTGTTTTACTTACCTGGGGCAGTGCAGCACAGCTTTCTGGTTATATGGTGTATACAAAAGAACTACTTGTCTTTCCTCCAGGTAGTTAGGTCCATGTGAACAAAGGAACATAACAAAGCTCAGCTTCATATGTTCTTTTGTTTATCCTTGCATCAATTTGAGATGGAGTGCAGAGGCTTTGTTGCATAATGTATTGCTAAACACAGTCCATTCCCGAACCTTTTGGTCTAAACGGATAGATTTATTTTAAAAGTGTAAGTATATTTTTAAGGAAATAGATACAATACTTTACTTGCCCAAGCCCTAGCTGTTCCATCATTATTTAGTACATGTTATCTGTGAATAAAGTCCATTTGGGTGGAAATGATTGGATTAGAACCTGATACTTACCTGTATACCCGTGGGATCTGAAAGTAAGGTTTCGCCTGCAAATAAGGGACCCTTCTTCTCAGTTTTCCAACAGGCAACTCCAAATCTTCTGGCCGTATATCCTGCATTTCATGGCATGGCAAGAACATTAAAGAAACTATTTCTTATTCCTATTAGATTATTCTCATGTCACCCCCAAAGTCTTGGATTAATGGGCATACAAATCTAAAGTATTTCCATTTTAATATTCTGAGGGAAATCCTAGAAAGTCAATTAAATTGCTGTCTTCACAGGATGTGAGTTACAGGGTTGGTTGAGAACTTAAAAACGACCCAAGTCAGTATGCAAGTTTGCACAGACTTCTATCTCCAAGGTCTGACAGTATTGACATAGCAGAAAGTCCAGTGGGTCAGTACATTCTCAGCTCCAGCCCACTGTTGCCAGGGGGAATAATAGCTACTTTTGTACTATAGCTTATCATCAGCACTCAAGGAGCCAAAACCATTTATTCAAAGTGGGAGCCTAAAAGCAAAGTGACAAACAAAGCATGTTTGTCTTTCTGCATAGACAGGATGCACGTGTAGTGCTGTGTATAACTTTCTGAGCAGTATCTAGTTGAGAAATAGGAAAAAAAGGAAATGTATGGCAAACAGACTAAACAGAACTGGGGGCATTAAGTCTTTGACCCCCCCGTAGATTTGTTTATTCATTTTGCCTCTGGGATCCACAAAAGGTCACACTATACTTCACTGAGTCTTTGGTGAAAGATCAGAAAACGTCCTCCTACTTACACTTCCTTTTTACACCCTTGTTTTAGACTGAATAAAAGAAACACAATAAGCTGAATAACACAATACAGCCAGGAAGTCAATGGTTCAACACAACTTAAGACTATGAATTAATGTCCTAAAGGAGAGCCGGCGTCTGAATATGTAAACGTTCAAGAGTGAATCATTATTGAGGACATACATTGTTGTGTCTGGTTAATATTGTGCAACACATACTTACATAATTTCTCCGTACTCGGCAAGGCGATGGTTCTCTGCTCAGCGACACAGGCCAGACATGAGGCATCAGAATATAATTAATGGTTGCACATTATCAAGCAGCTGTTGGAGGGCTTTGTTCTAGTGCCAGCTCAGCAATAGCCTCGTGCCCGCCTGTGCTAGGTAAGAGGGAGGACCCTCCTCTTTAGAGAGGAGCCACTCGGCATCTGTGCATGCCTCTCATCTGATGGCATCAAAAGCTTGTACAGATACAGAGAACACAGCTCTTTAAAATGAGTGGATTTGAAATGTGATTACATTGCAACATAACTGAGGGAGGTATCCTTTGATTAAGTAAAAATAACCTCAAGAGGTAATATTTAGCCCCCAAGTACAGTGTAAACTTAACTCACACATAACTTCTTCCTAGTACTGTACTGTTTATCCCATCCCTTACTCATTGCTCAATGATGTGAACATGCTCCTCCGATTTCAACACATAGTATCATTTGACTGGCATGCATAACCCACAGTCAAGTAGTAGCCTGGAAGGAGTACGGGTCACTAGGCTTTGAAAGTTTATGGGGAAAATACCATAAAACAAGGTGTAATTCTCACAGCTCACTTCCAAATCATTAAACACGCTTCCCTGAATCACTGTTAGTCACAGTCTGACAAAAACCCAACCCACAAATGGCTCTGTGTGCACCACAATGATGACCTCATGGGATCCATAGTATTTTTGGGTGCAGTCCAAATGTTTTTCTTTCCAGGTTTTATGAGATTTCCACTGATATGTGCCATTAAAACTCAATAAGTGGGTACTCTATTTTGTAATTAGAGGATGTTGTAAGTGACCTGAGTCAGTTTCAACTGAAGTGAATGTGACAGGAAATGCATTGAAATGCAAAAGAAAAAAAAAAAATCCAAGCATAGCTATTTTCCCAAACCTACTGGGTTTTATTTTTCTATGTAAAGTAAAAACAGAGCTGGACTTGTGTTCAATGTGATAGTTTATTCATGCTAAAGTAATGAAAATATTGATTGTAACTTTCTGCAGAGCCCCAGACTGAGCTACACAATAAGACCAACAGCAGAACCAGGCAGGAATGAATCATACATTTTCTGTATCAAAGGGCCAGAGCTCAACCTTCCGAGATGAATGTGTCTAAAGTAATATCATCCTAATTATCTTACCTACACACCGTCACTTCCATTAATGCCTCTGTGTAAACCTCATGAAATGTATGTGCTTCCTTCCAGCTCGCTCTGCATCATAAACGGCTTCATTAATTGCCGTCTGTACTTAATAAGCAAAAAGCTATACTGGTATTAAATCATCCACACATAACATTCTCTATTGATTGCAGCTGGCTTCATTCCTCAAAAGATCCTGCCTTGTCATTTAAGTAATGGAGTAGATTATTCATTAAAACGAAGGACTACTTAACATTGATCAGGGTCCACTTTAGTATAACGTGTAAATAACTTGAAATGGATGCGATTCTCCAATATACAGTGCTCGTTAAAGCTCATCCCATGTGCTGACGCCACAAATCCCGGCTCACCAGCACCATCCTGGTTTCATCTTCATGAATGCGAGGCTGTGCCTTCACCCTGCAGTGTATTTATGCTATAAGTAATCCAACAATTCTTGGAGAATGACTTCAGGATAGTTTGATGTGAAAGAGCCGTTTCAAAGGCACGATTATCTGGCGGGAGGCGACGGGGCCACATTCCACTGCAGATATCTTAAATGTCCGAGGTGATGTACAATGTTAATTTAGGTGTAGATGTGAAACCAAGGAACTTTCTTACAGATGTTGATGACATGTACTGTATAACAATGTAACCACAACATCTGTTTGTCTTGCATCATTCAGGATGTCTCAGCATGCAGTCCTCCCCTGTTTACGCACATATCCTGTGTCTGATGGGAAAGCAGAGCAGTGTGACAAACGGGTCATGAGCATGTACTCGGGGCAGCGTGGGGGTCATGTGACCAACAGTGAGAAAGGCTCCAGTCCGGGAATAATTCTTCAAGGCGAATGGCAAGAAATCCACAAGGACAACACTGATATTCCCAGATGATCCCGTTTTGAGTTTGGGACAATAAACGATGAGCTTATCCCTCCCACTCAGTTCACCAACTACTATCGCATTCAAAGAGAGCTGTGTAATACATTAAACATTATTCCTAATGAATGAAAGGAAAAGATTTCTTTTTAATGGGGTGCCGGTACGCCTGCTGCGATACAGATCTCACCCAGTGCAGAGCAAAAAGCTTTGTACCCAGAATATTGTGTTGTTAGTAGCACAAAGTCATGTTTCATGCTGAAACAGCAACATGAAGAAAAAGATGAAGGCTCAAATGAACCCTGACCACTCTGTCAACTAGTGTCCTTGAAAGAAAATCAAAATACATATATCCCACTATGCATTTGAAATAAACACCAAAGTCAATAATTATGTTTTTATAGTAATAAGCCTAAATGAGATATTCTAGAAAAGGAAGAAAACATGACCACACTGACATTGCAGTATGCACATTAATGTATGAACATCTGCTCTGCTTGGGGCTATTTAGGGCCTGGAGATTTTTTTTTTTACATACAAGGTCATTCAAGGAACTGCACAACACTCTCCTGTTCAAAGTATCATTACTGCTTTAGTGAGTTCCTTATTACTATGACATTTCATTTAGGTCATGTTACATGATAAGATGTTTAGGCTTGCCCCTTTGACAAAAATATTATTCCCATGAAGAAATTCCCCAGAAGGCAAACATCTCACTGAGATATTGTGAAATCCGGGATTTCTACAGAAAACAAGTAATTGTGGGTCTGCATAAACAGTCTCATTCCTGTGACTGTGACTGTGCTTAAAGGACCATACCGGTCTTATTCTGACTTCTCTCCATCAGTAGAGATTTCTCCTGTCTTCAACACATTTTGTGTCTGCAGCGTTTACTTTAGTAGAGCCCAGCCAACCTGTTTTAACCGCTGCTCACTGCCATTCATGTTGAAACCGTGTGTAAAAACACTCTATGGGACTGTTGAATCTCTGGATATACTGTAGGTTATTCAACCTTGTTAAACGTTGTTTATTTTATCTAAAATTACTGTTTGGATTTTATAAACGCCATTCAAATTTGTGCATTGGTATCAAATCACTGCGTCTCAAGCTGGAAGCAGGTTCAGGTATAGGTGGCCCGGGTGGAGCTAGCCAGTAATATCAAGTTCAAGAGAGTCTCATTTCGGTGTACGCCGACCTTAATAACAAGCACACTCTCTCGGCACTTGGCTGCATCCCATTAATCAAGCAAGCGGTTAGATAAACATGTAGACACTGCTTAACATTTACAGAAGAAGAATCTGGTCAGAGAACAACTTGCCAACATGTCCGAGTATGAATATGAGGAAGACGTACTGGGAGAAGTTAAAAATAATTCATTTTAAGGCGAGCCTGTTGAGTCCCATCAGTACGAGCCTGGAATTCACACAAGCCCGAACATTTTAAGCCAATCGTTGACCTTCTTGATACGTTTGTTCCGCCCTCTGAGCTGTCGATCCCAACAGAGCCAAGGGGGCTTTAAACAACAAGGTGAGTTTTAATTAACCTTGACAAACATTTGCAGGTATATTCTGTAACCTTTATTGAGTACAGACAAAACGTAAACAAACAAACCATCATGACAAACAATTTTGGTGAACATGGTAGAGGTTTCTGGAAGCTAGGTGGCCGATGTTGTCAATGGACAATGACAGTTTAATCAAGTTAAAACCTTTTATTAATGTATCCCTCTTTTCCAAGAGAGGTACATTAAGAGGATAGATTGATTTCTTCTGCTTATGTGGCAGATTGCACATGTGCGGAGTCAGTGACGCATGCAGCTTTTACCTCCCACTCCACACCTGTTAAGTCAACGTTGCCTTTGGAATATTTATTAGAGTGCCCCCAACTGCACCACAAATTGAAAGTAACAGAAATGCATATAGTTGAGCCCTTTGACAACATGACTAGTGTCAGCCACAGTGAAAGGTCCGGGGCAGTAAATTGGCTTGGAATCGACGAGTGGGAGTGATGGGTTGGGAGAGATCTGAGCTCATTTCCTACCCTGTCAAGGTCCAGTAAGCAAAAGGGCAGTAATTCAACATCCCACCACTTATTGCACATCACACAGAAATTCAAAGAACGCTTTTCCCACGCACTCACTCGTAATGAAAAATCTTTTGTAAAGAGTGAAGATGGTAAAAAATAAAAAGCAGCGTTATAATCAAACATTTCAGAATATTCTTGAAAATCACACGATTTGTATTCCTTAACATCTCCTTCTGTGTGTGTCCCAGTATGTGTGTGTGTGTGTGTGCGTATGTCTGCATGAAGGTCTAAATGTGTCGTTTTGCTGGAGAGGCTGTAAGACACAGCTGAGTCCTGTGGTGAGGTTTTGTCTGGGCCACTAAGCATCTCCCACGTGACGAGAGCCATTCGGTACGCGGGCCCATCTGCGCCGATGCTGATGAAAGGCAGGCAGAGCAGGGCAAGAGTTTCTGGTGGCAGCTCTCCTAATCAATACGTATTGATTCCTCACTTATCTCAGATGCAGCCCGGCTGATGAGATGTCACACATCTAACCTCCTGCAGGGAGAGGAGCGCGGAGGAGGATCGTCAGCGGCGTAGGCGCTGTGCAGTACAACAAAGACACAGAGTACCTGTGGTTTGGAGGAAGCAGACACTAAGCACAAACTGACTGACAGAAAGACAGACATACATAAGAGAGACAGACATACATTAAGAGAGACAGATATACATAAGAGAGACAGATATACATTAAGAGAGACAGATATATATATATATATGGAGAGACAGATATACATAAGAGAGACAGATATACATAAGAGAGACAGACATACATAAGAGAGACAGATATATATATATATATATATGGAGAGACAGATATACATAAGAGAGACAGATATATATATATGGAGAGACAGATATACTGTACATAAGAGAGACAGATATACATAAGAGAGACAGACATACATAAGAGAGACAGATATATATATATGGAGAGACAGATATACATAAGAGAGACAGATATATATATATGGAGAGACAGATATACATAAGAGAGACAGACATACATAAGAGAGACAGATATATATATATGGAGAGACAGATATACATAAGAGAGACAGATATATATATGGAGAGACAGATATACTGTACATAAGAGAGACAGATATACATTAAGAGAGACAGATATACATAAGGAGAGACAGATATACATAAGAGAGACAGATATACATGAGAGAGACAGATATACATAAGGAGAGACAGATATACATAAGAGAGACAGATATACATGAGAGAGACAGATATACATAAGGAGAGACAGATATACATAAGAGAGACAGATATACATTAAGAGAGACAGATATACATAAGGAGAGACAGATATACATAAGGAGAGACAGACATACATAAGAGAGACATATATACATTAAGAGAGACAGATATACATAAGAGAGACAGATATATATAAGAGAGACAGATATACATTAAGAGAGACAGATATACATAAGGAGAGACAGATATACATAAGAGAGACAGATATATATATAAGAGAGACAGATATATATAAGGAGAGACAGAAATGTAGGGGACTATCTCCTTTTTCACATTGGACTTGCATGGACAGCCATCCCCCCCGTCCGTCCGTCCCTCTGTCCGTCCCTCTGTCCGTCCTCTAAAGCTCTCCTCTTGTTGCAGGCAGACAATTAATCAGTGCTTTGTCGGCTGGATGGTTCACAGTCACTGCAGTTGCTGTGCTCAGCAGAAAGGTCAAATAAATAAAGAGAAAGCAAACCCCCTAAACTGACTGTCACATGCGGACGGACTGCTATATGCCAGTGGCTGAGTGTCACACATAGAAAGGGTTAACCACACAGGTGACAGAATGATAACACTTTTTTTAGAAGTGACGATAAAGCAGCTGTGGGTGAGACGGGAAACACACAGAAACATGCAAATGTGTGCACTCTGTAGCCGACGGATCAAAGAGCACACTGACAGGAAACACTGCCGGGCATGGGAAGGTGGTGGAGTTGTACCATAGAAAACTTCCTGAATGTGCTTTTGTGCCAGGAATGCTAATCATTTAACAATTGTATACCCGTCTCTTCCCATACAGCACATTTACATATGCATCATTTACAGTGACTCTCTGCATACAGGCATGCCATAAACAGTATTTCAAAGGAAGGCCTGGGTCATACTCTTAATACTCGCAATAAATAAATGTGCATTTGAATTCATTTGAGCAGACGCGTTATGGGCAATAGTGATTTTTTTTTACACAATATAGAAAACAGGTTTAGTCTAAAAGTATTGCACCTAGAAGACAGAATAAACTGAATAAATTGGCCCGTATGAACCTGATGAGGAAGCTTCAGCTTGACTCAACTGTGCTTCATCAACAATGAAAACAATTGTCACCATTTCTAAACACTCGACACTGGCAGATTTCCCCGGAGACCTTCTTGATTCTCAAAGAGTGTATGCATAGAAACAACTGCATTGTACACACAACTTTTCCAGATGTTCACTGATAAGCAAACTCAGAAGCGGAATTGCTGTCAGCAAACTGCCTAATACTGCTCCAATCAAATATACATTTTAAATGACACAATGTTATTCTCCACTTTCTCTAGCCTCCTTGTGAACTTGAAACACTGTCAATATGAATAAACCACCTGGGACATTGGGAAACATGGCAAAAACTGGCAATGAATCGGAGCAGAAAGGGTTTGGAATAATTGTATTTGTGACTACCGCGCAATTACAGTACACAAAACGAGCTCCTTGATTCCTAATATGCAGATCATGACTGCTGTGAAACGCCATAAATGCATTCCTGATTTATTTAGTGAGCTGTGAAGAACGAGTTCCTGTGAGCTCACTGAGACAGACGGCAGCATATAGCACTCCATCCCGGCTAAGCAGCAGATCCTCTATCAGAAAGGGAAGTTATTCTGTCTGCGGGAGTGCAACCGGAGACAGAAAAAAGAAAGGCGCATTCAAAGAAATGCAAATTTAGATCCTACAAAAAGAATAACATTTACTGTTAGCACATACCGAGTTTAATATAGAAACAGGGAAAGCTGGGGATCACCTGACAGATTTAGCAATGTGTCGCTCTGAAGTCTCTATGAAGTGACATGGATGTCAAAACAGCAGGTGAACAGCGTATTGTTTGGAATGAGTTGGGTAAGTGTCATGCAGAGGGCACAGACTATCTTCCTGTTTTTTAAACAAACAGACAGATGCCGGGGGAAAATGTGAGACAACAGGGTTCCCTGGATGCCTGCCATCGCCCTGCAAGTACAAACAAGCGACCAGAGGATTTGGAGGAGAACGGGACACGGCTTGGCAGTAATTGGAGGTACCCTCTGGAAGAATCTGCTTTGTAGTTAAATTGTTTGGATACGGCGCGCGGGATTAATGAGGATGTGAAAGAAACATTCATGAAGCCACAAAGCCTCGGTTTATCTTAGCCGCACTAGCGTGAATGTTCGGCACGCTTTTCCTTTAATAACCACAATGGGTGTGCAGTGCGTGTGATCTGATGAAGTGATGCCGGTGAGAAAGGTAAAAATAAGACTGGAGTTGAAACATCCTTTAGAAACCAAATCAGCTGCTCAAATCCAGAGCAAAGGAGACCTTAATTTGTAAATAGAAGTCAAGCTTTTGGCTGACATATGTACACAGTGTGAGAGGACCTCAACCTCCTATTCCTGTTCCCTTGGGAACAATTGAGGGTAGCTCCAGCCCTACTAAGACCTAACAATGTCACTGCTCTACACTCTAAAAGTCAGTAAAAGCACTGTAGGATGAACATGAAGAGAGGAAGGACAAGATAGTCAAGACAACAGATCACCTGTCCCACAGCAGACAGACAAGACTGGAAAAGGCAGACTCACACTGATTGCACATCCTATGTGGGCAATTTGGGCTTTAGTATGTCGCCCACGGACATTGCGACATGTGGATTGGAGGCTGACCTGCTCTACCTCTGCATCTATCTGGCGACGAGGCAGCACAGGTGGTCACGAATATTCCTCTAAATGTCTCCAAATTAGCAAGTGTTGGCAGTTGTTCTCGATGTATGGCAGGTATGAAGCAGATGTCCACCTAACACAGTGGATTATTGATGCACAAGGTCACATTCACCTTGATTTTCCCGCCAGTGGCCTGTGTCATCCATGCAGATGATCTTCCTTTAGTGCTACCAACACCTTCCCACTCTGACACTGCTCAGGGTTAATCTAATATGAATACTTCCTATTCTGGTAAATGCATTTTGCCCAGCTGATATCTAATAGCTCACTGGCAGAGAGGCAAGCCTTGTTTCCTCCCATTGTGGACTTTCCGACAGGCTGTCAGAAAGCATAAATGCAAAGTGTCTGTGTGTGACACCTTTTCACTCCGGTGTCAACACATCTTTTTCTGAGAATGATAAGCAAGGATATTCAAGCCCAACAAACCTGAGATGAGATGATTTAAACCTATACTGTGATGAATAATTCAAATGACTCTGGAATAGTCCGTATACAAGCGGTGAGAGCGGTATTGTGAATTTAGTTATTAAAAGTAGGCAATCTGATGATGCCCTGAATTATTTGATGCTATTTCTATTTCTGGGCCCATAATGAGCTCCTGTTAGAGACTTTTGGGTAATGCACAGCTTCATGCTGGAGTGTTGATTCACAGCTGAACAAGCTCAGAAACCTGTTCACATTGCGTTAAACTGTGAGTGTGTCTACTATTTGGGCGTGCCTCTTACAATATAGCAACAAAAGTAGCACACCTTGCTGTCCTGACTTGCTTGAAACAGGTGGACTGTGTATTGTGCAAATAGTGGTAATGAGACAGCAAAATTGCAGTGTGCTACTGAATTGCCAGGCACAGCTCCTACTGTGCTTCTCCTCACATTTAGGAGAATATTGATTCATCAAAAACCCAACAACTGCATCCTAAAGGACAGAAATCACTCAAGAAAACTATTACGTCATAAAGCGATGCCTTGCAGAGTGGGTCTGCACAAAAATATTACCCACGGCCCCTAAGCCCCCGTTAATGGACCAAAAGGCTGTGCAAAACTGTATACTAATGCCAAAAGTTCCTAATATTTAGAGCCTCTTACTCTCACTAATGGGGCTTACAAGCTGAATCAGGCTTCTCATACAGTATGTATGTGAGCTTTGGCAGTTTGTTGCTGCTGTGAGTGGGAGAGAGATCTCTCCATCTTTTCATAATATGATGATGGTTGGCTGAGCCATCCTTGTGTAATGAAAAGTATCCAGTGCTGCCTTTGCCAGAAATGGCCTGAACACACACACACACACACACACACACTTAATTGTCATCCACATCAGTTCATATCAGTTCTTCCATCCTGTACCGAGTCCAACGTGTCTAATAGAGGGTGGAAGTCGTATTTTGATGTGTAAACTATTTAGGTTAATATGGGTGCAAGAATTTGTTGGGAGGATGGAGAGGCTATGTGAACCATGATGGAAAGCTAAATGGTCCAATTTTCCCTGTCAGGTGGATGCACTTCCCTCGCATCACTCTTGGCAGTCAGCAGGGCTAAGAGACACCAATTAATCTGCCATGGCTATTATGGGCTGCATGGCACAGATAATTGATGGGCAAAGGCACATTGAGACAGAAAGAGGATATGTAATTTACTGGGGATCACTGCACATTGGCTGGAACCAGCTATAATTAAAACTGCAGTCAGCATAAGTTTGAGAATTATGCTATAATTTGTAATAGCAGTAATTAAATTAGCACTCGCCATAGTCGTACTTTCTAATTATAGCTAAACTCTGCATAAGCCACACAAAGTGTCGGCCTATTCATTACATTTAGGTTCATTTAAGTGGCTTAAGTGTCTTTTGACAAATTACAAAGTAACATAATGACAAAATTGTGAGAAAGTTTGTCAGCTGTTAAACATTTCCCTGTCTCCAACCAAACTATTTCAAAGTGATATGAACAGGGATAATAGAGAGCTGGTAGCATTGTTAGAGGCATGGAGAAATAATGCACTGCAATCTGCCTCCATTGTATTCGGAGGATTTGGGCTATTTATGTCAGATTGTATAATTGGAACGTGAGCTGGAGGTGGAGGACCTGTCACAACATATACACCCTTGAATACAGTGTGTATATCATCAACTTTACACATTCCTTAGGAAGGATGTAGATCTGTATCATTGTCTCCATCCTGAGCTGAAAAACAAAGGAACATCTCTGCCTGCTGCTTTGACTCACTGATTCCCCTTGGCTGGGATCTCTCTTCCTATAGCCAAATGCCTATCTCGCCCAACACACCAGCACTGTCAGAGAATGGTGACACTGATGCCTCAACAACACGCCTGCTGCTGGATGGTGATATTAACCAACAGATGGCCATTTGCTCAGGGATATAACTCTCTGGAATGGAATAGCAAGAATACTAAGTAGCCATCAATTGTGATTCACCTTCTGTAAATGGAAGATTCCACAGCCTTCTAGTTATTCATCATTTATGTATCATTATTTTACAGTTAGAAATGTTTTCCCCTCTTGCTGGTTGTACTTTTAGCAGTCTCTCAAAACTGAAGCGAGTTTGGGATTTCCCGGTGAGCCTTGAGGGAAATAGATTGATCCAAATAAAGCAACTGTGCCCGAACATATCTGCAAAAATACTGATTTGTAGATGGTACATGGTGACCTGCAGCTTCAATCTTTGCCTGATCCAAACCAAATGTTTTAGTAGTTTAAACAACACATTTGAAACATCTTCAGGTCTCAGGTTGAAAGGCTTGTGCTTTATATGCCTAAACATCCACCTTGATCTCCTTCATACTCTGCTGAACAGACTAGAAAAAAAATAGAAATAGCATTTCCCCCTTAACATATTCGGCAATGCCTAGTTGCCAGTAAATTAATATACGTTTTTAAGGACAGTGTTGCTGCTACAAGTGCATAAACCATCCATGAGCATGCCAGAGCTCACAGCTCTCTAGTTATCCCCTGAAATCAAGCATTACCACTGGCATTCTGCTGTCTGACTCAAAGCTCCAACGGGCCAATGAATACCAAATGAGCCAGTGGAAATCCAGCTGGGAATACATTGTCAAAATGGAAACATGGTCTGCCCTGCACCTCCTTATTCAAGTACAGAGTCACATTTCAAAATGAGTCTCAGCTCTTTTCATCTGAACAGATTTTGCCTCTGCCTTGCCACAGCATTAAACCTGAGCTCTGGTTTAATGATAAAACCCTGATGTCTGCACATCGCAATGTGATACAATGCAAATTGATCCGATTCTTCCCCACAATGAGCAGAGCGGACGGTGCCGCAGCACGCTGGTGCATCTGAGCTCCACATGTGTAATTCTGCACTGACACACACACACACACACACGCCCGTACAGACTGCTGATCTTTTATTCACCATCGACCCGCCAATATGCACAGATGCACGGGAGACACAGAAGCAAAAACTGGCAGCTACATGCACAAGCACACTCTGCTTCCAGATGAGTCCAACTAACCGATCGCGGAGAGGGCGGTGCAGTGATGCAGAGACAGGGGCCATATACGGGGCTTCATGTTCACTGCCTGGGAATTATCACATCAAATTCGTATGCCCAATGGTTCTGACAGGCCCGAGGCCGAGCCACTGCAGCCTGGTGTAGACAGGAATGACTGTGTTGGAGTATGACAAGGCAGTGACTATTGTTGTGCACCAGTGATTCACACCACACCAATAACATTCAGATTTACACAGACAACCAGGGAGGAAGTGCCTGTCAAACGTGTTAAAACAACTAACGCAGAATTAGTTCTCTGAGCTTCACTGATGCATAGTTTTCATGATACCTTCACACGTTCAACCACTGTGGCTTTGATATTTCTGAGAAACTCCATAAAATGATTACATAATATTGCTCCAAAGAGTACAGACATTTGTCTGTTGGATGTATATAGACAGCAGCTTAGTGCCTATTTTGCTTATTTTGACTTGATCAGTTGGCGAAGTAGAGAGCACTCAAATAGCTCATATATTTGTTACACCATCATATGAAATGATGAAAATTAAAAGTTGTTTTATTTGACAGTTTTGGTCTAATTTAAACGTGTTAGGAATTACACAATGCAATTAGACGTTATATCAGTTTATGTCAAATAGGCCACACCTAACAACCAAATATCAAAGAACATTATAAATGATCAAGATAATCAACAAAGTTACGAACGGTTCCACAAGGCTGTGTTGAAGCACATAGGTGCTTTGTGCCAGCATGCTATTATGATCAAAGTGACAACTTAAAAATGTCAGAATTAAACTTTTACACTTTGCATTTAAGGGGTTATTCAGGATAAAGTGAAATTCAAATTTCACTAGAAGAACGATCAAACAGGACTGAAAACATAACATCCATCGTGAAATTAACTCACTTTTATTGTATGACTGTCAACAAAATTAAAAAGGATGGACATGAAGGCAAAGGTTCCTCTTTACACTCTCTGTTCTGTCTCTATTTTCCAACCAGGTCCACAGCTCATATCTGAAAAAGCAAGAGGAGACTGTTGTGTAAACTGCTGTTTAAGATCTTCCATTATGCTTGGAATCAGAATGTGTTGTCACCCTGGCAACAACATTGTGTCCTTCCCCAGAAACCTGCTTAAAAGTCTGATTTGATTGAGTGTCTTCATATCCAGCGAATATCCACTTCCTAAATATCTTCAGGGACCCAGAGAGCATCGATATCTGAGGTAGGCTGTTGGTTACATGATTTCTTATTTGGTTTCCAAGGAAAACTCCACTCAATCCCACTGGAGTTGCATCTAGCTTATTCCCTCCTCGGTGACAGTTGCAGGCAAATATTAGTGGCTAGCAATCCAGCACCTTGTAGGTTTAACCACATCAATCATCACAATGTGAGATCGGTGACATATCTCAACATGGTGATCTTGGGGTGATAGCCAATCATTAGACAGTACACCACTTTAAAGGGATTTTCCGGTTTAGCTACAGTTGCTGCAAGTGCATAAGGGTTAATGAAGATGATAGCAAAGCTGGTTGCTTTGTGTTGCTCATGCTGAGGTGCCAGATGCAACGGGAGGACGGCCCACTGGGTACCCAGTGACAACACTGGCATAGGCATATGTCTGAGAGATGAAAGGTATGGAGAAAGAGAGAGAGCGAGATGCACACACATAGCCAGGAAAGTCACAGACACTTTGGTCTCGCTGACTGATGGGAATGACGAGGAGAAGAGGGGGACTCAAATGAAAAAGTCACACAGACATTGCCTTAGCATTTGATTGAAGTGAGAGATAGAGAGAGAGGAGAGGGTGGTGTTGTGTGAGAGGACGGGAGAACTTTGTGCAAAAGTGAAGACCATGACTTCTCTTTTATTCCCTCTCAAGCCGAGTTTGAAAAGGAGCATTTCAACAGTGAGCTGCAGGTAAAAGCTGGGATACATCTCGAGTTGACATTTTATTCACCATTTCCTGTATATTTTTAGAGAGCAAGGGATGCGCTGTGTTTTTGAAAGCATTTGAAATATCTACAAGATGGCGATGTAAAGAAGTATACGCTTTAAAAGAACCAAAATTCAACACTTTCTTCCTTCCAGGACTATCGTGACGGATAGCAGCCTTGCAGACAAACACAAGCCTTTAATAAATTATTAGTAGCCACATGCTCTGGAAGTTTCACAAAGACATTTAAGAACAATCTCCCAGGCAACTAGGGATTAAGAGGCTATAACGACTGTGTGCAGGGCATGATGAAGAAAGGCAAGGCCCCCTCCACCAGGAGAGCTGAAATCCAGCATCTGTACCAATGCTACGCCTCAGGGCAGACCATTTTGCCCGCCTGTGCCCTCCTCAGGTTCCTCCACAAAGAGCAGATGGAGCTCACAGCAGATGAAGAGACAGCAGACAGTTTGATTGATAGATACGAGATTGAAGAGACAGGTAAGTGAAAGGAGAACTGTGTATGACATCAGGCTGCTTGCTGCTCATTACTATGGGTAAAAAAAAAGGGGGTAAAAAAGTCTAATTTTTAAGGAGTAAGGCTTTGTCACGTAATGATGGTAATTTAGTTAAAACAGAAGTCAAGGCTCGAGCCCCAGATTTGTTATAAACCCAGAGGCGGAGGGATTGAAATGACAGAAGGAAAATGGAAGTCAGGCACGTCAGTGGGCTAATAGACCAGATGTTGTCTCGGGCTCAGTGTACTGCTGTCTAATTCACAGAATACAAATAGCAAAAGGGGGAAAAAACAACACAAGGCTCAGAACTAGTCTGTCCTCACTTTATGGTATAGTCTTTGAGTAAGGGAGGGTTTTAAGCAGCAGTTTTGAGCTTGTCTAGCATGTAGTATGATTACAGTGCATACTTTATATATACAGTCCACTGTTCCACGATAGAATCCACATCGCTCCACTTGTATCCGAGATTCAACGATCAGTCATCCTCCTTTCCTGCACCCTGGAATAAAGTTTCCAGCGGAGGCCGATAATTGGAAAATAATCTGGTTCCCCTTTTTAAAAGTGGCATCCATCACCCTGGTCTGCCACTCTGCAGACAGTGTCCCCGACCTCCGTGTAACAATGTCCAGAGCCTTCAGCATCTCAGGGCACATCTCATTCATCCCTGGCACCTCGCCGCCGAGGAGCTTTTTGACTACCTCAGCAACCACTGACATGGATATTAGAGGGCCTGTTCAAACGTGGTCTAGTCCATGGGTCAGGTTCACGAGTTACTCAAAGTATTCTTGCCCGACAGTATCCCCAGTCTGGATCCACAGTTCTCATGCACTGCTCTAAACTAAAATAATACCAAAATAAATGGCAGTCAGTGCTTTGCCTGAAAACAAAGCACATTTAATTCATGCTGAGATATAAGTTACAAGATATAATTTATAATATGCATACTGGATCCCTTTCATACCACCACAGGCATCAAGTCACAGTATTTACTCCTTTTAAACAAATTATGGCGGACCCACTATATTACACAATGATTAAAATACATATACCTCAGGCCGCATGCACTCCTAGCCTAACTAAACAATACAAACAATAAAAGGAATATAAAATAATACTAAGAAAAAACAAAAGGTTCACCTTACCAGAGTCAAACGTTTCAGCCACATGGAGGGCTGGAGTGAAGCCTGAGGTCTCACCTGCTGCCAATCAGCCTATAGTTTCTCTGCTGATTGGCCCTGAGGTTTCGCATGGTCCTAGTGCCCCCTCTTACATTATACATTCCTTGTCATCTTTCCTTGATCTCATTATGTTTTCCATTCAGGTCAATGAAATGTTCTTAGAAAGAGACTTTTCGACTGCAGCCCAGCACCCTGGAAGTAGCTCACCTAACGGGAACGTAGTTGTTCATCAACTGACTGTCACTGACAGTGTTTCTCTGCCTCCTCTTCCAGCAAGAGAAAGCAGGTCCATGACATTTGAGGGATTCCTCAGGTACATGGAGTCCAAAGACTGCAGCGTGTTCGACCAGGCCCACAAGTCTGTGTACCAATGCATGGACCAGCCTCTCAGCAACTACTTCATCTCCACATCACACAACACCTACCTGACTGGAGATCAGATAGTAGGGAAGAGCCACCTGGATGCCTATGTTTGGTAGGGAGTACAGTGAATACAGTACAGCTTGTGGACTTCTTCATGATGCAGCAATTCAGAAAAACCACCCACTTCCACAGAGACTGATGGTTTATATATAATATATGCACAAACATGTGAGAAAATATAAAGTTGCGAATTAACCAACCTAAACTAATCTTTAATCCTTCCTAATCTTATGTTTAATTAATCAGCAATTTATGCTCAACTAAGCTAATTGCTTCCCAGCTTTAATGCTTATTTGCTCTCTCTTTATAACCACACATTCTGGATGTAACTCTGTTGCATGATATTGCCTCTTTCTCCACATGCCGCTACAATCAACTGTTTTCTAATTCTATACAATATATGGTATAATTAAAGAAAAAAGATAACAAAACATTGAAAATATAATGATGAAAAAAAAGTAGTAAAAATGGGTAAAAATGGACCTACCAGATACTGGGTCAGGAGGGTCGCAGGAGATTTTATTAGCCTCACCAAATGTAATAATATATGTATATTGTTATGCCTATTAACTCTACCTAAATGCATTTATTTGGTCTCATTTATAAAGTATTTAACATGCCTATATGTTTTCAATAACACAAGCAGAAAACAATATGGTGCAGCTGCAGTTTTACAAAGCAGCTCTGCATCGCACATAGAACAAATATCATCATGACATTCTGTGACCAAAGAGAAAAAAACATAGCTGAGAACGGAGGTGAAAGAACAGCATAAGCTGTGCACACAGGAACATCAACATGTAAGCACCATCCTAAAAAAGGCAATAAACTGGAAGAAAAGGCTGATTTCCCCAACAAGCAGAACCACGGTTTAAACATCTGCAGAAAAGGCGATATAAAACTTGGCATCGAGGTTGCAAGAAATGATATCATGCTGCCCCTCGTGTGAAATTGATATCATTTTTATTCCACTACCAACAGAATATGAAAGCAGTATCTTATAAAAACCAAGACATATTCTGTACTGCATGGACCAGACCATATATGTTTCATCATATGAAAGGACAACTGGAAACGTAACAGCACCGTTTGGGGAGCAGATGAGGA
Organism: Eutrigla gurnardus; assembly: GCF_963514095.1. NCBI lineage: Eukaryota > Metazoa > Chordata > Actinopteri > Perciformes > Triglidae > Eutrigla > Eutrigla gurnardus. The sequence continues at coordinate 12,025,748 of NC_139923.1, read as the reverse complement.
GAGAGCTTTGGAATACTGATTAGATTGCAGTCTTATATATATAACGTATATACATGATACTGTATATGATATACAGTATTTGCCACATATATGGGAATGGTTGGGATGAACGTGTGCATGGGAAGGAAATAGCTCAGGTTGTGCCTCGACTCTACACTTTCAATTCCCCATGCAGTACATTATACATACTCATCACAGCCTTGTCACATCTCAGTGTGCACGTGTGTCTGCAACGGATGCATGTGTGTGTATATGTGTATGTGTGTGTGTGTGTTTGTGTGACACAGTGCTCTGAGGAACGGCTGCCGCTGTCTGGAGATTGACTGCTGGAATGGGCCAGATATGGAGCCTGTAGTCTACCATGGCTACACCCTGACCACCAAAATATTATTTAAGGACGTCATCACCACTGTGGAGCATCACGCCTTCGAGGTAACTGCCTATAGTATGCTGCATGACATATTCCTGAGTGGTGCTGCGGGCTCTAACTCGGCGTTCGCCCATGCCTCTGTAGCCTCCGGGAGTCCCCACTTAGCTGTGTTTGCTCTAATTAATAGCATTGCTGATCGTAATGCTTTTGCATCTTAGATCCGGGTCGGATGTGTCGGGAGAATGTCCTGCAGAGAGAGCAGTACATCCACGCTGATGCTAATTGCTGGAAATAAGGTCCAATTAATTAATCTTTTATCCTTTTTTTTTATGTGATTATTTCTTGACAGGTGTCCACTTACCCGGTGATCCTGTCATTAGAAAATCACTGCTCCCAAGAGCAGCAGGACGTCATGGCCAAGCACCTCATCGCTATTCTGGGGGAAAAGCTGCTGAGAACTCCCTCGGATCACACAACCACGGGAGAATTACCCAGCCCAAATGTAAGACTCACAAAAAGAGAGAGAGCTCAACTATCTGAGCGGTAAACCAGAAGCGGAAGCAGTGTTTAAGTTTAGAGCTGCCGGCGCAGACGGAGGCGTGATAGTGTTTGCGTGTAGAATTCCTCGCCGCCTGCCATTGCAAAGCAAAACAAGGAGGAAAGGAGACCTTCTGGTCGTCACAGAGGGCCTCATTAGTCTCTTTGTGAGGCTTCCTATGCCTCGCTCCTCCACTGAGACATGGGGCGGAAATGGACCTCTGCATTTGCAAGCCTCTTTAATCCCTACAAGATTGGCCAAATCGAATGTGATGTGGTTAATTCTGAGATGTGTCCATCATGTGTTCGTTTCGATTACCCTATTTGGGTCCTGACTTTTCCACTGAAAAAGGTCCGCCTCAGCCCTCGACTGAGCGACTGGCACCGTCTCTCCAGTCTACTGAGCACGACGGAGAGGATAAAGGCTTTTTCTCTGAGAGTGGATGAACGTGTGCTGTCACACCGGAGTTTCTTTGCTGCCTCAGACTTCTACTGCCTTGGAAATGAGTTGTGTGTTAATGTGCATACCAGATTTTTCTTCCCCGTATCGTTCTTTATCTTTACGACTTAGGAAGTGGGGGCTTAGATAGGAGCCTCGGCACTAATCTTTCATCTTGACTATTAACCCCCAGCAACTTGAACACTGTATCAGTGTTCATGTGTCACATTCATGCAGCTTCACATCCAATTATGAAAGTGGAGCACTTCGCAGTTCTCCGAACGGTTCGTTATGTTATACTCCACTCTGACCAGTTAAATCAAAGGTTTTAGATCAGTTACTACTCTACTTTATTCTATTTTTACAGTAAACACGGGCGAACGTATATCCTAATTGACATCAACATAAGAAAAGCCTCTGTTGTAGTTCTCCAGACGTATGATTTTGTGCAACAGTAATGAAAAATGAAAGAGTGCAGTGCCAAAGGAAGCTCTGCAGCTTATAATTTCCATACTATATGGACTCTTACGGGTTGTTAATGTTGGGAGAGCTGTAATTATTTTGACTATGCATACTGTGAGGCTGACAGGGTGACTTCCTGCCGTGTGGCTTACCATGGAGCAGCTTCCAAGTCCGGACCCGAATGTTTTGGGTTTTTTTCTTTTTAGGATGTATTCTGCTCATCTGCCCTGTAGAGTATGAACAGATTTGGAGCCAGGGCAGTGAAATGTAGCAGCGTATGTGTGATTCACCACACCCGCTGCTTTCTGCTTCTTCATCCTATCACACTGGGCTGTGTGTACATACTGATGTGGCTGCTGCGTGACCCTTTGAAGAATGGCATCTTTTTGACAAGTCAGAGAGGGGGCGGCTTGTGCAAAGTAAATGTTTCTGAAATTTAAGGAGGCGGGAATCAGGCGACACAGAGTTTGTTTGACTTTGTGTGATGGTGTGAGGTGAATGTAGACGCCCATGATAACAATAAGGTACCCTTGCATTAACTTTTACTGTATGCATATTTGTGGGACTGCCAGGAGCTGAAGTACAAGATCCTCATCAAGAATAAAAAGCTAAAGCCCCACAGTCAGACGGAGGGTGCATCAGGGACAGAGGCAGAGGAGAGTGTAGATGTAGACGAGGATGAGGGTGAGGACGCAGACGATGAGGACGAGGAGCATCAAAGCACAGCAAAGTTCTGGTCTCCCAGAAATGCAAGGTCAAAGATGAAAGTAAGTCAGTTAGATCTAAGAAAAGTTTTTTAGGGAAAATAGAGACATATATTAGAGAGATATATATTATATATATATTCTGTACAGATACAGTTGAATGTTCATTGCAAGGTTAAAACGATGGGATGAAAATTCACTCACAGTTTGTTGCAATGAGGTGAATGCTGTCTTTGCTCTTTTTCCTCTCTACCCTAAATGCAATGAGTAGAAGAAGAAGGTGGCGGTAGCAGAGGCTTTATCTGACCTGGTCATTTACACCCAGTCTGTCAAGTTCATCAGCTTCAGTCATTCCAAGGACAATCAGAACTGCTATGAGAACACATCAATGGCAGAGAAGAAAGCTCGCAAACTAGCCAAAGCCTCAGGTAAAACGTTATGAAGTTAAAACTATGGGAAAAGGAAAGGAAAAGGGGAAATTTGATTCTGAAGTAATAAAGAATGTGGATAATTAATTGCAACAAAAAAAAGATCCAATTCTGAGTAGCCCAGCAGATTCACAATGAGCTCAAAGGAAAAGCCTCTGTAGGTCCTCGTTGGACAGGAAATGTAATTACATCTGGCGCCATAAACCTCCGTAATAGCAAAAGTATATTGAACATGACATATACGACATATGGGAGTACTTTATAGGGAATAAAGTACAACAGCAGGAGCCCAGAAATGTGCCTTATACTGCTGGAGAAGTGGAAGGAGCCCACAGAGGCTCAAATCAACTAATAATCTGTTAAACTGTCGCTGCGCTGCTGTGCGGCAGTATAGTGGAGAAACACAGTAATATAGAGAAATGAAATCTGCTTATGCTGAGGAGGAGTGACACTTCCCAGACACACAGCTACATTATAAGTTGGTTGGCTGGCAGGAACCATGAACAGTCTCGGCTATGCTGTAAACATCGTGTAGTCACTTATCATCCCCAAGCCCTGCAGGGAAATGACACAGATAGGTACCATCGCAAAGCTATGTGCCTTTTTTAGTCGATCCAGAATGAGGATAATTATACATGCTTCATAGTTTTGTTTGTGTATTCTCTTAAAATGTGCATTCCACATTAAGCTAGAATAACAGAAATGAGTCAATCTTACTCATAGGGTCTATTTCCTGTTGATATTTTGAATAAAAGCAGCTCATCAATAAAAAAAACCCTTTAAATGTCCTTGTAAACATACCTCGGTGTGTTCCTGGATCACTGCATCGTACAACCATCGTGAGTCCGATAGTTAAACTACAAAAAATGAGGCCATTGAAGTCTGAATTTGTGGACTGCCTAATCGGTGTGTCAGAGGTTTGACCTGTGAGTGTCGTGCTTCCTCCCGTTCAGGTGCAGACTTTGTTCAGCACAACCAGAAGTTCCTCAGCAGGATTTATCCAGCCGGCTCCAGGACGTCTTCCTCCAACTACAACCCTCAGGAGTTCTGGAACGTCGGCTCACAGCTCGGTGAGTCAAAGAGGGCGAGTACATGCCTGTCTGTGTCTCTCACACACACACACTCACACACACGCACACACACACACGCACACGCACACACACACACACACACACACACACACACACACACACACACACACACACACACACACACACACACACACACATTAATATGCAGTCATGGAAATGTTATACGTAACAAATCATTCTTTTATTGGGACCAAACTTTCAATAAATAAAGGAAATTTACTTAGATTCAAATAGAATGTAAAAAAAAAAAAAGGTACAGGTAATTTTTTTGTCGACAATAAGGTTTCTGTTTTGGTCTAAATGAAAACTCTGAAAGCAAATTAAAAGAAAATTACATGAAAGATTAATTTGTGTCAGCAGTTTCAAGAGGAATCAAAAAGTTCTGGCCACACTGAACGACCACCACAATCCATTACAAGCCTTTGTAATGGAAAACTTCAAAGGGAACAAACTGGTCGGGTGTCCTGTCGATTAGCCGTGAAAAGAACATTTCATTCCAGTCCACAGCCTGACCACCTCATCCCCCCGAGCAAGTCCTCTCCTGGCCCTTATCACACGTTTTCTAAATCGATTTGACCCTCCCCCTCAAATGTGTTTTTCTCTCTCTCTCTCTTTAAACTTCGTATGTTCCATTATCAAATTATTTCAAGCATGAGCATTGGGTTTGACTCCATATCACATACCTTTGTATGTGACAGTATAGCTTTTAGAACAAAAATACAAATTCCTAAACTTTATACCATCACGCCTTCTGGAAATGTGTGATTACCCATGAGCTTAAAGTCACAACTTTAATCTGTCTGGCGCTGTCTTGGCCGGTGTGCCTGTCACTCCTTCTGTCTCTATGCATCGTCCTCATCCGTCTCCATTGCTCAGTCAGCCAGCCGCCGACTCCGACGCGGAGCCCCGCTGATTGCTGAGCAGGCTACGTGCTTCGGTGGCAGCTATGCAGATGGAGGGTGTCACTCGTCACAGTAGCAGGAGACTGTGGTACAAAGCAGCAGCCTGGACAGATCAATTACACTTAGATGAGCAGAACATTCATTGGGATCTGTGACATGCACGTATATAAAAAAAATACATAGAAGGATGCATTGCAGTGTGTTGGTTAGGAAAAAATCAAAGATGCTTTGCATTATTTATGCTAGACTCACCAGTGTTAACACTCTAATCCAGCTCGAGATCAACCTGTTAACAGGATTACATCTGCTGCTTTCTTTATCTGCCAATCTCAAATGTCACTTAAGACATATGTGCAGCACACACACCATGCACTGCAGAAATCCCACTACAGATGCACTCATTGCACAGCTGATGTGTCCCTGATGCAATGTACGCCATTGTTGGGGAAACATTTCAAGTCGATGTATAATTTAGCTCCCTCCTGCGGAATGATCAAGATGCCTTAGAAAAAAGAAGGTATGCAGGGGATCATCTCATACTGTTTTATTTCAACAACTTTAGGCATTTCTCAATGTTCCTATAACAATATTGCCACTGCTGTAGCTCCTCATTTTCATTGTTCCAAACATTGCACCGTGTTGTTTTGCAGTGGCTCTTAATTTCCAATCCCTGGGCTTGTGTATGGACCTGAATGATGGCCGCTTCCAGGACAATGGGGGCTGTGGATACGTGCTGAAGCCGGCGGTGCTCATGTCCAGTCAGAGGAGCTTTGATCCCGGCTGCAGCCAGCACGGCCTCAAACCTACAGTCCTGATGCTCAAGGTACATCTATGGAGCACCGAACGCTGAATAATCCACTCAGCGTGGATTCATGGATTAAGGCGTAGTGTTAGAGGACTGTGTGTGCGCTTTATGTGCATGCATGTGTTCATTTTTGCCGTGCAATATAGAGGTTATGTTGCAGAGCTTATCTTGCTCTTAGCCTCCAGTTAAATGCTTTCCTGTCGGATGCTGTGTTCCAACAACAATACAAATCTCCCCGGAGAGTGTCTCCTTTTAATTAGATTATCTCCTTCAGAAAGTAGAGGGGAATCTAATGTAATTACACACACAGGGTCCAATTAATAAATCATCCCCTTTTCATTATTTTAAGCATGTTAGGGGACAGCGATAGCAACACTTGTAAAGCACTACACCTCAGACATGAATGAGGCTGCAGAGAACACAGTCGCATCAAGACACATCTATTTAGTGTGCCATCAGCACGACCGTCACACAATAACTCCAAGTCCAATTATGGAGATACAACAGTTTGCTCTTATGTGGAACATAATGGTGGGACTCAAGAGAAACCTCAGGCTTTGTACTGCATCGAAAATATATGGAATTGGCTGTGATCAGGTGGGACCCACTGCAGAGGAGGGAGACAAGGAATAGCAGAACAGCTTCGGAATCATAAAACCGACTGCAAATGTGTTTATGTTTTTCAAACGGACCCAGTCATCTTTGACTGTTTCCTCAGTTGAGCCGAGTCTGAATTGTAAAATGTTAGTTAAATCTGTTGCATTAAAGTCCGATCACACAATACTTAATTTTTGGTTTCGCAGGAAATAAATCTGGTTCAGACAACAGTTCATGAAGATGCATGAGCACATCAGACATTGTCTTCTAAAGGAGAATACACACACAGACACACACACAGGCACACACACACACACACACACACACACACACACACACACACACACACACACACACACACACACACACACACACACACACACACACACACACACACACACACACATTCCAAGCTAAGTGCATGAAATATAAATGTGGTGCGCTCCATTTGTGGATGCCCTGGGAGAAAAACCTACCTATATTTATTCACATCATCATTCTGTATTATTTGATCACTTCAGGGAAAATGCTGCACTCTTGACTCAGCTCAACTCGGTGGAAATCAGTCAGGAGTAGCATTCAGTGGAGGAACTTAAAACAGGGTCGAGTTTTCAATCTTTAAACAGTAAATTATTCATCTGCTCAGGAAAACAATAATTCCCCATGAGCTCTCATGAGTCTGTTTAGCATAAAACTGTCAACTACAAGCAATGGGCTGTTTTTCCAATTGAAAATATTTGTGAAATCCAAACTGTCCTATACGTATGGATTCATTCAAATGTAAATAAAGCATAAGGCAGGGTGTTTTGTAGCATGACTTTGGGAGTGGGAAAGGAACGGTCCTTTTTGGCCGGACACTGTAAAGCTCCGTGGGTGCCAAGCGGGGCATGTCGTGATAAGTACATGCAGGTTTGTCTTTGATCAGGGAAGGGATGATTCAGTGTGAGACGACTGCAGATAAGCCTGTCTCTCTCTCCAGACTTGTGTAATTACCACTCTCTCCCCCTGTCTTCTATTCTCGACGCTTACCGGCCCTCCTGGTTTCTCTTCTCTTTATACTTTGATATCAGTTAAATCCCCCCTTCCCCCTTTTTCCCCCTCTCTGCAGGTGATTAGTGGGTCCAACCTACCCGTGCCCCGTGGCAAGGCTCTGGACCCCTTTGTCAGAGTGGAGATTCATGGCATCGCATTTGACTCCCGCAGAAGAAACACACACACTGTCAAAAACAACTGTGAGTAATGAAGACCAACTGTATGAGGCCTTTTTGGGGTATCTGAAGAAGCTTTCCTTGATCAGAATTTCATTTAATCAGCCCAATGTGTATTTTTTCAGACAGCAGTGTTTCACTTAAATGTTCGAGAAATTAAGAATGGCAGAAAAGATGAATTTGGGAGATCGTATCAGGACATGATGTGTGTGCTTGTGGGCCACATTTGTTCCCCATACAATGGTGGTGTTGTGGCAATGGTGTCATAGATGCAGAAACTCTATCTAACATGCTCACAACGGCAAAGCTGATGTTCAGCAAGCATGGCTAAACATGCCCACCGCTGTTTTATACTACTGTAAATGGCATCTGAGAACATGCCTCACGAGAGCATACTGTAGATCAACAGACACCTGGGAGTGAAAACATGCAAACCACCTAAAGTGGATTCTGGAGAGTTTTTCTATGAGAGCAGTATTTTGTGGTGTCTCTAAGTTTTCTTTTAAATCTATTTCCCTGTAAGCTGCTGTTGGGCTTCTGAGGAAAAGTGTGCTGATGAGTTACTTCAAAATGTAGAAGTGGATTTCCTTTGAAGAGAGCTCTGTCATGCACTATTGCTATGACTGGAACATGGAGCTGACAGTCCTTGCATACAGGATGAAGTGCTACAGTGATTTTAAGCATCAGTTGGATCCTCATACATACACATACATCCATTTGGAGTCAGACGACTGTGTGCAATATCAGCAGCCTTCATAATGACAAGGGCTAGTTTATTCATGTTTATAATGAAAAATATGAAAATGACTGCTCTTAAATCCACTGTCCAAAACTGTCATTAGACTGCCTGTCGAGGTTTTAGACATACTCATATTTCAACTGGTGTTTACTGTAGAACACAGAGTAGATCACAATTTGGTGTGGAGCTTTTGTTTTTAAAAATAGCACCATGCAAATGATCTTAATATCAAGACATAACATTGATGGGATTCAGCACTGTATTGCTGCTGCTGAGATGAAACAGAGAGAGAGAGAGAGAGAGAGAGAGAGAGAGAGAGAGAGAGAGAGAGAGAGAGAGAGAGAGAGAGAGAGAGAGACAGTCCTGGAGGGCGCAGAGCGTTTATGCACGGGTATAAATCATAAAATCATTTCACACTATGAAACTGATAAGGTCACTGTTGAATACAAATTAACGTGGTTTCAGATGAGAATTTGGATGCAACAGAGGAACCTGAGCAAATTGTTTCGAATCAGAAATGGATTGAAAACCGCAGCAGAGGTGACTCTTAAGTCGTGTGCTCTCCTCCTTTTGTCGCTGTAAAATTGCAAGTAAATGACACTTCATGTCATCATGATAGGCATGCCATCGCACGTCTGAAACTCATGTATTCACTCTATGGTTGTTAGTTGCTAGTAAAGATTGGCTGATGTCTCCTCTCGTGACACTGGCAGGTCTGAATGTGAATTGAAATACCTGCAGAATTAAAGACATTACCGTCACCCTCAGCTATACTTTGTGTTTAGAGGTAATTAGCGTATGTTAGCATGCTAACACGCTAAGATCCATCCATCCATCATCGGTCAAACAACACAGGACTTTCATCCAGGAGGCAGCTGTTTGTCCCGTGTCAAACTAAAAGTAAACATTGACAATTTGTCACATAAGCTATTAATGTTGTTCGTCATGTGACTCACGTTGGCCACTAGTCACATGATTCATTAATGTCATCAACCGTGCTCTTTTTCTAAATCTAACTTAGTTTCCTGTTGAGCCTGAAGTTTATTTTGAAAAGACATTATACGTGTAACCAGTGGAAGCTGCTGTCTCAGACACTTACTTTGTCTGAAGTTTGGTGCTATGGTGTAGTGGATATTTAGGGTGGTTTTACTGAAGAAGTCTGCCTGCAGTGGTGGGAAATGATGCTATGAGAGTGTGAGAGTGAGCCAAAGCAGTAAAGTTGAGGGCTGTTAAACCAAAACAACGAGTCCAGAGATGCTTCACACTCTATAGAACCGAGTCAAGTAATACTTCTCTATTAGTTTATCACTATAAGTGTCACTTTGGACGTTACACAGTCATTTTACGCATTATATATCATGGCTTTAACTAAACCTACCGATGTTTATTGAACCCTTACAGCTCTGAGTCCTTACTGGGATACGGACATGAACTTCAACATCAGCGTCCCTGAACTCTGCCTCGTCCGCTTCTGTGTCCGTGACCAGACCGGCCTCCTCAGCAGCGATTTCGTGGGCCAGTACACCCTGCCCTTCACCAGCCTGAAGAAAGGTGAGCCTCCGAGGCAGCGACACAGTGTGTGGGGGGTTGGGAGTCACACAAAGGGCTAAATGACATCAGGTGACATTGCGTGACACTCATTGTATTTCCTTTCATTAACAGCATCAGCATTACTGAAGGTCGCTCTCTGCCCTGCACTTGAGTTTTTACAGAAATACATCTATATTTATACGCTGCTCATCATGTACATACGTGTCTTTTCATGCCCCCACTTCCTTCTCCACCTCCAGGCTACCGCTGGGTGCCTCTCCGGTCCCGAGACGGATGCAGCCTGGATCCAGCCTCCCTCTTCGTCTTTGTTTGGCATTCCTAAAAGCAGCTCTCCATATCAGACTCTCTCTATTACACACACACACACACACACTGAGCCAACAGATACAGAAGCATGGCTGATGCCGCAACAACAGCAAAAATATATATAAATAAATCAAAAGCACCTCAGATATAAATATCAGTTTTATTGTCCAAAGATAGGCATGCCTCACTGCAGAGGAAAAAGACCAGAAGACACTCTTACGAAGAATAACTCTCTGCCGGCATCACTTAAGTAGTGAGAAATCCCTGGAGTGGTATGGTGGATTCTTATCATCGAATTAATAATTGATGCAAGCGCAATTATCGTGGAAGAGTTGATCACACAAAAGAAGAGTCACAAAGGCACAGTGTTGTTTTTGGATAACTTGTCTATTCCAAAAACAATAGATGTGATTCTTTTATTAGATCAGAAACTGATGAGTGATGCCAGGATACATTAATAGCCCATGAGCACTACTATGAAAGACTAGCAGGCAGCATTTTCTTCCAAGCCTACCTCCCAGTGAGAGAGCCAGCAGGGAATAATATAAATAGCATTCACAGAGGTATACATTATTGAACCAAATCCAGTGCAGGGAAACGCTATTTCTATCCTCGTTCATCACTAAATCCTATGAATGAGGCGGAGGAGAGCACGGGTCAGCCGGTCTGTCAGGAGGAGGATGGTATTAAGATAACACGAAGACCTGCCGTAGCCTGGAAAGTGTGTGTGTGTGTGTGTGTGTGTGTGTGTGTGTGTGTGTGTGTGTGTGTGTGTGTGTGTGTGTGTGTGTGTGTGTGTGTGTGTGTGTCTTTTCCACAGGTATTTGTGTGGACAGTGCCTGCCTTTGCCTGTTTGCACATGTATGTCCATAACGGTGTTTGAATGCCACTGATGAACGGGACAAAGGCTGGAGTGATGGGGGGAGTGTTAACTCAGCCCCTCAGGCTGGAGAGGCAGAGTTGTCATCCCGCTCACACACTCTCCTCACCTCTCTCCCCCCGCCTCCCTCATCGCCCTGCCTCCCGCCTCTAATTCCACTGGTCAAGGGCATCCAGTTGACACAGCCAAAAGGTACAAAACGCATTCAGTCTGAGCAGGTACCAGATTGGCGGTCCCCGACAAGGCAAGGCATCGCCTCCTCTTTAATCTGTCACATCGACAGTCTCGAGTCAGTTTTGAAGATAAAGCACAAATGGAAGTGCCGGTATGATAATAAAAAGTAGTTTATTCCCATCTTGTAATGTCATCCAGATATCTGGTCCACAACCAGCATATTTACCTCCAGAGGGAGGTTCAGTTGCATCTGATAAATAAGTATAAATGAGAGTTCGCATAACCTTTGCTCAGGTGAATTTGCCTCATTCATAGTAGGAAAAGTTTTCTGTCCCTTGGTGTGTTTGCACCCTCTGCTGGCAGCAGAGGTACAGTGCAGCTCTCTGAGGTCAGATTTCACAGTTCCCGAGGGGAAACCAGGTCTCCTTGTCAAGCAGCTCCTCCTCCAGTCTAACATTGGTTGCAGCCAAAAAGGTATTCTTGCTCTTCACCGTCACTTCCAGCACCATCCCATACAGCAGTCGGACATCATTGTATTCCAGCTGTTAATAAGAGGCAGGTAGTTTAGCTATCAAACAGCTTTACATTCAGAATGATTCTGCTGTACAGTTTGGCTTTTATCTGAAATGTGTGTCATGTTATTTCCCTGTTTCCTTCCATTCTGCTCTGCTAAGGCTTCCCTTTGCAACATAAACGATTGTAAAAGGGCTGTTAAGTATGAGAAGCTGCTGGCTGGAGTCTGCAGGGTTCAACACCCAAAGATCTGACTCACACAGCAGGGAGCTGTAATGTAAAACCGAGGGATGCTGTGAGTGAGCTAAAGCTGTACCAGTTCATTGAAGGTGGGGTTGTCATTATTACGGACCACCTTGGTCGTCTTCTTCTTGTAGAGCTGCTGGGGGTCCGGTCTCAGGTGCGTGACCACGTAGGCATCCGGGTTGGCCCCGTTTGCCTGCTTCTGTTGAAGAAGAGAAAAAGGCTCAGAAGGGAAAGCACACGCCATAAAGTATTTATACGTGGATGACACATTTGCATGTATGCTTTCTTCTTGTTTAATGCTACGAACAACATCAAAGTAAGAGTGAAGGAAACTCACAATGTTCTTCAGGTGTTTCACCAAGACAGAGAGCTTACTGCCAGAGTGGGAAATGTTGAGCTGGATCTGAGGACGTGCCCCTGAAGAAGATCAGTGCAGAAATCAACATGCATATCAGAATTTACCCAGAATCCCCCCCCCCCCCCCCCCCCAAACACCCACTTATTATTTAGGAGCAGCTAATTACCTGTCACCACACTTTCCTGGACTGTGTTGGGGCCATCCAGGAATAAGCTGCACACAAATTCATTCTGGAAGTGGGGCAGTGAGGCAGGTTTACAGGTCAGAGCCAGGAAAAAGACAAGAGATCAGGGAGAGAAAACCAACCAGTGACAAAAGGCACTTACTCCCTTGCATGGTCCCTCGAAAAGCTGTTTCAGGTATTTATTCAGCAGAGAGATCTTCCTGGCCTGGGTGAACGACATGTTAAACCACCGAGGAAACCTAAATTAAACAAACAAATGAAGTCATTATTGTGGAAAGGAAAGAAAAGAAAAGAAAATATCCGTACGATGTGAGCTGTATGTGTATATTTATCTTCACTCACTGAGGCAGCATACTTTCGATGAAATATTTCAGCAGCTGCTTGTGTATCTGCTCAAGTTGGCCAAATGTCTTCTCGCTGTTTATAAAACCATCATGGATGGTCACTCTCAGGTCATAGATCTGCAAAACAAACCAGACTAATTAATTTGGTTGTAGCATGACGATATGAGGAGCGACTACTGATAACACTCTGATCCACATAGAAGCTCCCAGGCAGGTGGGAGCTTCTTTGATGACCTGCCCACATGCTTACAATCTCATGGAAGGAGGCAGGGGGTCTGTAGAACATCCCATTATTAGAGGTTACTGATTAACTGGAAAATGCTTTATTTGTATTACCTTTATGTAAAGGTGCATGATACTTGTAAATCTAAGTAACCGGGCAAATCTCTGTTGACTGACAAGGCGCTCCATCGCTAAAAAGTTAAACCTGACATCAGGAAGCCTCATCTGATCAAAGAGCAGTGAAACGCCAACAACCATCAGTAACACTCTTCACGCTGGGGAGTAAAGGAAAGACTTTCCAAACACAGCGCCGCTGCCTCGGACGCCACAGACCCAACACAAACATGGTGAGTGCCGAGGGTTATTCCTCTTAAAGCCAGCGCTTCCCGCCCCGGTGTTTCATCAGCTCCCCTTTCTGAATAACCAGCACACACACACAATAACAAAACATGCAGCCTCACCACGTTTCTCTCCCTGATGGCGTATCCCAGGATGACAGCCTCTTGGATGTTGGTTCTGGGAGCGGGGATGCCGTCCTGGGTTCGCGGATCTTGTTTCTTCCCTTGTGCCATGCTGTGCGTCAGGAAGTTGACCTTGGTTGCAACACAGCTGATGCTCTCTTTGATCTTCCTACAGCAGGAGGAATACAAAACAGTCAACGAATTTAAAACAGCAGGAGAAGGAAGGTTTGGGGATATTATGGAGAATGAGAGAGTTGTGTTGGGCACATTACTTTGTGAAGTAGGATGTGGCCTCCAGGTCGGTGTCGTGAGGTCTTAGATTGTTCTGGACATACTGCAGGTCATTAGAGTCCTTCAGTTCTGGCATTCCTGCATTTAGCATCTGGAAACCATGAATGAAAAAGGTTTTTTATGCGACATTATCTTTTCTCTGACGTAGCGAGGAGGATGCTCTTCAGTAAAGGTCTCACCAGCTCCAACATGCTGAGTATCAGTGCGGAGCGCTTTCTGATTATGTTGTAAGCCTCACAGCAGAGCTCCACAAAGCGATGCAAGCGCTGAGGCTTCTGCCCCCCTCCTGAGATGAAGTGCTGCATCTCAGATGTAAAGATGAAAGGTGATCGGTCCCTGTCATTGAAAAAAAATAAATTAAAAACACTTCTATTATTATTACTGACTTCATACATCTCCAATAAAAATGTTTTGTTTTTCACCGACTTGCCTTTTAAAGCTTCCAAACTTCTGTGCATTACCCATAATCTTGCCGAAGTCGATGTGAAACATGTGTCCCGTGTGTCGCAACATGATGTTGTCATTGTGACGGTCGCAGATCCCCAGGATGAAGGTGGCCACGCACCACCCCGCACACGAGTGGATGAAGTTCATCACAGCCTGCACACGCAGAGTCGGGTGGTGTTACACAACGCCACAGGCAAAAGTGAACAAGTGTATGTTAAAGAACACAACGGTCAGCAGGTCTTAACCTTCTCATAGTCCTCCTTAGTTTTGTTCAACATGTGGAACCATTTCTCTAGCGTGTCTTCTCGAAGGGTGCCACCCAGACCCCACTCCTGCTGGATCTTCCCGAGGGTCACCGCCTCTGGAACCACTTCCACCAGGCCTGAGAGCCACATAGAGTATGGGTGGGGGAGAACATGAATTCAAGGTGGCAGAGATATAAGACAAGTAGAATATGAATTCAAAAGCACAAACAGATACACTGACCCTGATCTTTTCCAGTAGATAGACACCTGTAGGTGATCATTCGCAGGTCCAACCCCTCCTGGAGCCAAACCCTGTCCATCATACGGACTATCTGAAGGACCAGCATGTCCTGACGCAGGTTATCTCCTGTCTGAACAACATGTTCAATTGAGTGATGAAATCTGCTTTTGCTTTTGTACCCAGCAACCTGAGGTGTCGGTGCAAGCTGCTCGGTAACTGTCCACAAGCTTTTAGTTCGCCTTGAACTTCATCTCAAAGCATTCCCCCTTTATGTCTGTTGTAGCGCTGCTCTGATATCCTACTATTCATATCTTCCATTGCTATGAAAATACTTGAAACAACAAAGTGCCCCTCCAGTGCCTCTACTGACTCTGCTAAATGTTTTCCTTGGCTGGTTTCTCAGCATTAGAGGATATGCACTGTGAAATTCTTTTTACTCTTTGGGAACATTTTTATGAATGAAACCTGCCTATAATAAACATAGCAGAACAGATATGCGATAACTCGTACGATCAAACCTCAAAGACAACAGTAAGAGACATTCAGGAGAAGAAAACACAAATGTTGTTGCATGAGGTCTGGATCAATAAAGCAACATAGTATTACCAACCTTGCAGATGATGCTGATGTTCTTGGCTAGAGTGTCGGAGCAGATGAATGAGATCCCCAGAGGAGCAGCATTGGAGTTGTAGAACTTACAGGCCTGTAACATATCGGAGTTTAAACAAGGGCATGCAGCTA
This sequence comes from Eutrigla gurnardus, assembly GCF_963514095.1. Taxonomy (NCBI): domain Eukaryota; kingdom Metazoa; phylum Chordata; class Actinopteri; order Perciformes; family Triglidae; genus Eutrigla; species Eutrigla gurnardus. The sequence goes on along the minus strand of NC_139923.1, from coordinate 12,010,262 downwards.
GATTATGTGTTGCGTAGCATTCTTACATCCACGTCCAGTGCCTTAAAACGGATTGCAGGATCCAGTGGCAGACAACAGCTGATCCCATCTTTGAAGAAGTCGCCAATCTTTAACTTTTCTTTGTTCAAAACGTTCTGGGGAGAAATGCATTGAATGAAAAAGTTGAATAAAATGCCTGACTTGCAAATGAGGACGGTTAGGTGATCCGTTTACAGACCTTCCGTCGAGCCTTATCGGCAGTGCGGACCGCCTCAGCCACCTGTACGAGCACAGACACCAGGCGGGTTTCGTGCTCCAGCTCCTGCCTGAGTGCCCGACCGCAACAGTGCCTCAGGGCGCCCTGAACCTTACCGAACCAACTCTGGTGGAACTGGTCAGTGAAGGCATCCTCCAGCAGCCTGCCGGCATGCAAGACAGATCATAAATGATGCACATTTTCTGTACATACTGCAGTAGAAAACACAGATATGAGTACATGATGCATGGAGCGCCTTGCAACATCCCTACTGATACTCATCACAAACAACTTGTTTATTGGTAGAACTAGAGTTCCATGCAAACTGTGCTTGAATTGTGAATGAAACAACAATAGTGTCGACAGGAAGCCAAAACCACATTCCCTCAGTGTGATGCCTGGCGCTGCTGCTCACCAGTAGAGTTGCTGGGCGATCCCCATGTTCTTCAGTGATCTTTCCAGCAGCAGCATCACCAGAGGTCCATCCAACTCCCACTCACTCTTCAGAGCCTGCACCACAGGAAGACGGATTAAACCACCATCCAAACCATTGAGGGAAACCAATGGAACTCTATTCAAACCAATTAAAGTACTGGTTTGGTCACAGATACAGGAAAGACGCAGAGGAGATCATACAGGGATAGAGGTGTGTGTAAGTGTGCTTACCTGGACCAACTGGGGCAGAAACACCTCTAGATCCCCATCTGGGATCTGTTCAAAGTACTGAACTGCAGCCCTCCTCACAGTCTGATCATGAAAGCTGTAAAAGTCACAGATGTCACGTTGGTTTGTCTCCTTGCCTTGTAGAGTTTACTGAATCATTACGAGCATCATACTGCACGGTGATAATGTTTATACTGTCAGCTACTACAAGTACTTGAGTACTGTTTGATACTATTGATGATATATTGCTATGGTTTATAAAACTAATTTAATCTGTACAGGTTTGCTTGCTTTGCATCCACCCCCAGGGACAATATGTTTTTTTTTTTATTATTAATTGGAAACACAAAGATGATTGTTGAGTGTTTGTTCTGAAACTCCTTTTCAGAGTTTGGTGATTTTTTATGTGATTTTTAACAAGTGGTATAATACTGTATGACATATCAAGGGGCATATTATGTACACATAAGACAAGAATGGTTCTAGTGATAATAAAAAAATTAAATAAATATTTTTGACTCTTTTTACAGAACAGCAGGTGGTTGGATTTTCTATTTCATATAGTTAAATGCATGTCATGCCTGTTCATTTTTTTAATTAGTTGTTCCCGTCAGTGGAGGACAGAAACAGACAGAGAGAAACCTACCTGGTCACATTCTGCTGCCTTCAGGAAGTACTGCAGCTATGCTCTTCCTATAATCGTCCTTTATCCGCATTCTCAGTTCTCTAGCTTTATTCTTATATTAATGTCATTATCACCCCTCTGACTGTCAGGGCTAGAGGCCACAGATGACACGTAAAAACATATCATATTTTGCATCACCTCCTTAAAAGATGCCAATATCCTACTGCTATAATGACATGGCTGTAATTAAACCGTAACCAACAACAACACGATGAGCCTTCCTCCGTGTGGCACACAACCTATTTCTGTTGATCCTTGCAGCTTTGCAGAGCGACTGTGTTCATGTCCCTGTGTGTGAACCTACCTGTCGCTGAGCAGGAAGAGGGCCTCCTCAGGTAGATGGATGGCCCAGTTCTCTACAACAGTATAGATTTCTGTCAAGTCTTCGGGCTGCCACCGGGGTGCTCCACCCAGCAGCAGGTGGAGGAAAGTGCTTCCTTTGTTACTGCAGTGACGCTTACTCCAGAGGAAAGCCTTCTCATTTTGTGTCAGACTGGGGGAAGGAGAGAACAAGGGAGGTGTTTAGGGATACACACAGCAGGAGGTGTGTTTATATTGCGGCAGAACCGAATGCCAAGGAAGGAAATAGAATTCTCCCTTTAGAAATAAAAAGATGATGTATGAGTGAAAGCAGCACATATACACACACAGCGGTGCATACTATAATAGATGTTGTTTTCTTCTACTCACAAGCAGAGGCACTGCTTCTTAGACACTTGGGACTGCTTCTTCTGCAACTCCTCACAAGGTTCAGTAAATACGATTGAACCAGGGAGGGCGATGGGCCTCTGATACTTCCACTCAAACTGATCTTGAAACTCCAGCTGGGGAAATATGGGAGGATGAGTGATTTAGCAGGTAATGTGGTGTTTGTCTTTTGGCCAACAGGGGGAGGCATTGACTAGTATTACTGACCTGCAGAATGACCCCATTGGCTTGTCTGTGGCTGTCAGACACGGCAGGGGTGGGAGGGACAGACAACTCGGTCAGTGTGGACATACTGAGGAGCACGGTCCCCCTTACCAGAGTCCTATTCATACAGAGAACACAAAGTATATGTCACTAATTATACCACTGAGATATAAGAACTCAGCAAATGGTCCAAAAATAATATAAAAAAATAAATAAATAAATATGAGAAGTAAATAATAATAACCTTTATTTAGATAGAAATAGCACTAGAAGTAGGATTCATTGATATGCTAAATCAAATCCGACTTTTCAAGTTTTTATATTGCAGCCACATGTTCCAGATGCACGTCCACGGCTTGAGTCTCACAAAAGGTTGTCCGTATAAACATTTGGTCCTCATTCAGCATGCATACGTACATCGCTGAGCTGGGATCAGGAGTTTATCTCCCTGAACTTCCACAGCTTCCTCCTGTACCATCTTTTAGTCAAATGTCATTCTTGGTGATTTTAAATGTGTAAACTAAAACTTAACAAGCTGGTGTGAGTGCTGTAGACAACCTACCGGCCGCTGTAAAGGGGTAGTACTGCCCAGCCTAGAAGCTCGGGGCTCTTCGCTCCTCGCTTGGAGCCCTTGAGGTGAAAGGTCAACATGCACTCATACGGCAGCTGATTCACTGGAACAGGGAACACCATCCTAAAATCAAAAACACACACTTTTCTATACTCTTTTCTTTTTCTACTATTGGTCAAATGAACTGTTATGATATTAATCACACACATAACTTCAACAAAGAGCCTGGGTCACTTCTTTAAGGCACAAGGACAGTTAGCGATGACTCTGCTGAATCAACTTTCACTTTCAATGTGATTCTTGGAAAACAGGAAAGAGGAAGTTGGAGATGGTTGAAGGATCCGGCCCTTACATGCGGTTGCACTGGATCTTGTTTCCGTATGACAAGGCGGTGCTGATATTTTCAGAGACGCCTGTGTCACAGATCTTCATTCCTCCATACGTCAACTCACAGGTCACGGAGAAGCACTCGTAGCTAAAACAATGGACGGGAAACAGAATCAGACTCACAGTGGTGTTTTCTATCTGTGTGTGACTAGAAATGCACACATACTTGATCAGCCAGATCGGTTGCAGCTTGTAGAAAGCAGATATATTGAATTGGATGATATCTGTGTTGTCCTCGACGTCGAGGGCTGGCGGGTGTCTGGTTACCTCCTCGCCTCTGAAGTCTGACTGGAAGTTGTCAAAAAAGATCTTCAGCACATTTAGCAGCGCCCTGTGGAGCATGATCATGGCTGGGATACAGAGAAGAAACACCAGTTTAGACAATCAAAGTTTATATATCAAATACGTGTGTATTCATGAGCAGTAACATAACACACTATAATGTTCTCATAAGCAGCAATAAGGACATTTCTAAGTTTATTAGTGTACAGTATATGTCAACAACTTCTCATATGAAGAAATATGTTTTACTATATTGTTATTCATTATCTGAATAAACCCTTTTATCTGCTTACAGCTACATTATAGTTGATTATAAACCATTTACTACTGTTTCATTTGGAGGGCTCTATATAGTGGATTTCACACTCACAATTTTAAATCCTCTGTTTGGTTATCAAATAAAAAAGTGCCAAAAAAAAAAAAAAACTCTCTCTCTCTCTCTCTCTCTCTCTCTCTCTCTCTCTCTCTCTCTCTCTCTCTCTCTCTCTCTCTCTCTCTCACACTCACACTCACACTCACACACACACACACACACACACACCCATGATGGCATTACAGCTGAGCACCTACTCACCAGTTTCACACTCCGACATCTCCTCATGACTCTGTAACAAAAAGATAAGGAGATGCGGCGTTGTTGTATTTTTATAGAACTAATCTGTATAGAAAATAGCTTAAAGTAGAATTCAAAAGCGATCACACCAAAAAAAGGCAAAGGGTTGAACTGTAGCCCTTTGTCACAAGTAAAGATTCCCAAATGTATGCAATATCCTACCAGAGGTATGGGATTGATTCTGTTGAGCCTGCCGATACCGTCCTCCAGTTCCTGACACGAAAGTCCACACAGAACATTGCTGATGGTGCGAACACGATGCACAAGCACGTTGACGTTCATCCCAGACTGCAGAAATGACCAGATCCGAAATATCAGAAAGCATTATTCTGAGGTGGATGAAACTCACAGTATGAGAATCACATCATATATCATATGTGTGTGAGAGAAATAGATGAGATAGTTGTGGTGTTTAAAAAGGAAATGAATAAACATATCCTCTCTTAACTGACCTTATTTCTCAGAAGCTCCGTCACCTCTCGGTTGTAGTTAGTGAGCACATTCTGCATGCTCAACCTGAGAGAGGAGGAAAGGTTAAATACCAGCGTCATAGGGGACCATCAAGCAAAAGTCACCTGCCCCGGTATTTTCTACAAACACACACTGGTTGACACATGATGCACTGGACAGCTGATGTGGGATGCGTCTTACTTGCAGGTGTTGAAGACACAGACGGGACGCAGGAGCTGGTACAGTTGGCATGGCGTCCTGTCGTCCTCCCCCTCAGGGCAGAAACACAGGTTGAAATTCTGATTGCTGTGTTGGACTGTAGCAAATTTATTGTGGGGTGTTTTTGAGTAATCACGTCATCTCGTGTATAATTTATACAGGGTCGCCCACGAAGTAAGTAGAATGTAATCATTGCACCGGGTCTAAAGTGATTACTGATGCATTTAAATAGGAATAAACAGAGGATTGTGTCTGAAAACAAAATATTCCAACTTTATGGGCAACAGTGTATAAAAAATGCCAACATGAATCACGGCAGTGAAAGTTCGGTAACACTTTCTATGAAGGGCATGTCTATAATGCACCATAATTACATTTATAACACATTATAATGCATTTATAAGGCTTTAGTAAAACCATAATAAATGTTTATAATCACGCATGACACCTTATAACAAGGCTTATAAAGTATTATTAGAGGTGGACATAACATAAGCATTCATAACGCTTTATACTTCCATGCCTGAGTGACCCCAGAGTTTGACCCCAGAATCTCTGCGTAACCCTCAACGTCCGGTTTATTTCATTCTCGCTGCTTAATGCCACCGGCCATGACGTGATGTGTAAACAGAACAAAGTCCAGAACCCGGGGTGGAGGATTTTACAGCTACAATATAACGTGACGTAGGGAGCTGGCCTGGGGCCAGGGGCCGGGTAAGACAGGCCAGCCCTCCTCGGTAAATGATCTCCACCGTAGGAGGGGACGGAGACGGAGTTTGAACTGACTTACATCCCTGCACAGGCGGTGCTTCAGGTCGTCCGTGTGGAGCAGCCGGAGGGGGACGGCAACTTGGAACTTGGAGTAGATCTGAATGGTTTCATGCATACCCAGCAGTTCTTCACTGAGGAGAGATCGACAGAGTAAACAATGGATGTGGAAACGCACCCCGTTTAAACAGGACAGATCATACATAAGCATTCATTTCTGGATGAAGGACTTACTTTTGGAGATACTCATCAGAGTTGCACAGTTTTAAATAATGACGCCCCGTTGTGCTGGGAGTAAGGTCCAGCAGGTGGAAGATTTCATCGATCAGACTCTTCACTGTCCTGTTCACTGGATTAAGTTCAGAGATTAGAGTCCACCTCTGCCAACATCTGCAGGGACTGAAGAATGAGAGAGCGTCCTCCGAGTAGTGCAGTGCTGCTTGTCTGCTGCTTTATACTTGTACTGCACATTTACCTGACAGCTGGACTTACTGGGATTTCACAGACAAACCATAAGATGACTGATGACTGATGAAATCAGATAAAAGGATTTTGTTAATTGGATGTGTGGAAAGCTCTGATATGATTTAATAAGGTCACCAAGAACTAATAAAACAATGAGCATTAAGATGTAAATTGCCCTGCAAAGCTAAATTTACAGGCTATCCTGAAGTCCTGAATTTTGAAATGTCAGAATTAAAGGGCCTCTTTCCCCTATAGGCAGTTTTACTTTTGTGACTATAAGTACATATTGCCAGCATTCATATATGTTTTTTTACATTGCAATATTGTTATTTTACTTCGACTCCCGTAGATGTAAAAACAAAACTATGACTACTTCTATTACTAAGTTTAGGCTACACTTTCTAATTGCCAGCTACAAAATCAATGCTGGTGTTTGAGTACTTTGCCAGGTGTTTTATATGTCTCTCCGTTTGTCTCGGTGTGATCTGTGCAAGGCTGCTGTTATCCCATCACAGTTGGGTTTCTAATTCTGATTATCAGTAATAATAAGATGTTTAGGTCTGACAGGATCACGTGAAAAAAAAGCCTTCCAAATGTGTATTCTAATGGGGCTCAAATCTCATTAACTGTGGGTACAAATTGCATTATTGGAGCTATTGTGAGTGACTGCAGTGTTGTGTTGTGGGTAATCGTACCTGTGGTGGGGAAGGGGAGCTGGTTAATGCCCCAGTCGGTGGCCACGCTGACGTTCACCTCCACCTGCTGCAGCAGGGCGGGGTGGATCTGTAACACTCGACCCCACACCACACCTGAGTTATGAAGGCTGTCTGCATGCCGGTACCGCTCCATTAGCCTGTCAGAGAGGGTAAACGAGTCCAATGTTGAGGTCAGGCCAGAGTGAAAATGTAATTATGAAACATATTCAGTACTTAAGCTTCATACGAAGATGATTCATTTCACTTTAGTTGGAAGAAGAATTGAAAGAACAAAAGGAGAACTCATGTTTCTGTCAGTTCAGCAAAATAAGCCACAAATGGAGAAAATATTTTTTTTATCATGTGATGACAAAATTAATACCACATACAATATATACAACATTTAAAGTTATATTAGTGTTTTTGTCTTGTGTGTCATAATTGTGGGTATTTTAAGCAAAACCTTTTCAATTCATTGGTCGATCTCATTGACATTTAATAAAAGCCAATGTTTCTCTCTCACTTGGAAGTTGCAGCACTGAAAGCAGCCAGCCTCTTGGTGCTGCCCTGTGGAGTGTCTGTTAGTTTGATGGCCCATGGGTCCTGATGTGGAAAAAAAAAAGAGAAGACAAATATACATTTTTTGGTTTTCACTCTGATTTTGGACATTTTAATTTGGGTCAGCTGATTGGATCACAAAGCATCTTTTGACTTTGCAGAGGAAAACACTACTGGATACTCACATGATCGTCTATTTGTGTTCTGGAACGGTTCAGCTTATGAGCGGGCCCAGCGAGGTCGAAGGAACACTGCTTGGTGAAGTTGCTGAGGGGTCGTGTCCTGGGGGGAACAGGAGGGGGTCGACTTGGACAACCTGCACTAGGAAGCCTGGTTCTGAGTGGAGGGGGAGGCCCGGCTATGCTTTGGTGGACTGTATTCCCAGGACCTCTGAGATGGTTGTGTTGGGATTCAGTTGAGGGTATGATCCCAGCCAAGGTGGTCTCATACACATTTTCATTATCCCCAGGAAAGTTTTCTAGGCTCTCGTAAATATGCGTAACAAAGGGATCCTCAGAGAGAGGCAGGGGGAGGTCTCGTGCATCTTGTCTCGGGGTGGTTTCACTTTGCCTTGGCGGAGGATCCATCACACTTCAGGAAGTCTACCTTTTAGTTTCACACTCTCAGCACTTCCTCACTTCATAGCACGACACAGAAAAACTATGTGGTGTTAAAAAAAATAAAGAAAACCAGAATTAGGAATGAATGACATGAGAGTATGAGACTTCACAGACAGGGCAAGTAGGCCGGTTTTATAACTGGAGTCTAACTGAACCTGCGCGTTAACGCAGCAGTCTAATAATTAACAAGTTTTCAAATCTACCGGTGAGCGCCACAATATCTAGGGCACACTGTGTGAAACATGAAACATGAAACAAGTCTTCAATACCACCATCACCATCATCATCACCATCATCATCATCGCATGAGTTAACTGGCATTAAAATGCTGATCTGTCAGAACTCTCTGATTCAATACAAATCAAGACTTTTCACCTCAATAAGGGTCTCACATGAACTAACAGCAACTAACTTTAGATCAGCTCTAAATACTGAAACTATTCGAGTGTTCTGAGCTTGTTTTTGTGAGTAACTTACCGTCAAAGCTCTGTTGACTGCCTTCCTGTTAAGCCATCCTGTGTTGACGAGGGGAATGTCTGACTGAAGTCAGAGGGCTAGTTAGACCTGTATCAAATCTGGAAACCTTCCCATCTGTGTTTCCTAACCCCTCCCACTCTCTCTCTCTCTCCCCCCCACACACACACTCCCTCCCTCTCTCTCTCTCCCACTCTGTCTCTCTCCCTCTCTCCCTCTGCTGGAGGAAAGAGAACATTACACGTCGGTTCAACTAAATCACATCCACTCCTCACTCAGGAATGTGATTGAGCAGGTTGAAGTATTTAGCACATGTGAAAGGGAAACAAGGAAGAAAGAAATGGGTATTTGCACACGCTATATGACCCAACAGGTAAGATTTAATTGTTTGCTTTTCATTCTGAGGAAATGGACCCATATATCTAAGTTATTCTTTGTACTATCATCAACTTCCTGGTAAGTTACTCCTGCATACTGATTCTTGGATTCTAATCTCTCCTAGTAAACTGTGTGTTTGACTGCTGCAATAATCATGAGTCTTCCTGGAACGGGGAAATCCAACATGGCCTTTCAGGGGGAATGACTGCACTGAATGTGTCGTGGAGGTGTCAGCTGAGGTGCACGGAGCAGAGGGGTTGGCCTGTATGAGGGAGGACATGCAGACAGAAATGTATTTCAACCACACCACTCCCCACATTTCAACCCCAAATCCCAGACCTGGATTTCGTGGTTACTATGCACTCATCCCCTTTGTACTGCTCACTCTGATTGGATGTGTAGGGGCACTGGTAAGAATAGTTTTATTTTATTTCACATGACTGCATCATGACTTTATGTTTTTAAGTGTGTATTGCTTTTCTTCCCTCCAGGTTGTTTATATCAAGAGGAGGTCAAGGTACGTTGGTTTCTGTGGTTAAAGCATCACTTGCATATTGGTTTCTTTTATGTTCCAACACAGTTTGGATCCTTTGGTATGCTTTGCTTTAGATTAGATGAGCTGCGGCATAGGCTGATCCCTCTGTACAGCTACGACCCGGCGGAGGAAGAAGAAGAGTGGGAGGACGATGGCGAGGAGGAGGAGGAGCAGGCGCTGGTTGTGAGCAAACCTCCAACTTCACTAAAACTGTATGCCTGGATGTTCCATCAAACGTGTAACATTCAACTCATCAGGAATTTCTTCTTTTTTTTTTTTTTTTTTTACAGGAGCCTTTGTATAAGGAACGAAAGCTCTCCTTTTCATCTCTCTATGGGAGGTGAACCAAAAACCAAGAAAGAAGAAATGATGTGGCCAATTAAAGGATGATTCTCCCTCCGTATGTCCTAACGAAGATGCTTTACAAATAGAAACTGGCCACTTCATAGTGTTTAAAGCTCCTAGCATGGTACCAAATCAATGATTTTCTCTTGTGCAACGCAAAGCAACAGTTGACGCTGCATTCCCGTCGTCCACCTCAGCTGAGATTTCACTCCAGGAAGTGTTTTGAAGGATAAAGAGAGATGCTATAATTGAACAATAAAACTGGAAGGTAAAATCAAATTTAGAAACCCTTTTTTGTGTGTGAATTTCTAAAAAGATTTATGGATTAAAGCGATTGAAGAGCTTCAAAGACACACCTGTTTCTGGTTGGTAATCAGAGGTTCTTCAGGTTGACTCATAGTCAGCCATTCAGAGGGCTTTTACATGCAGGAACATGGGATCACAGAGAAAGAGCAGGTCAACATTGCACCGAAACAAACTTGTTACTAATTATATGAAAGTATGATTCTATTTAACTGTGTGTGTGTGTGTGTGTGTGTGTGTGTGTGTGTGTGTGTGTTTGTTTGCATTAGTCTGGACGTGCATCTGTTGGGACCGTGGTGGTTCCTGGCATCCGTCCTGTTGGCCACAGCTCTGGTCCTTCCTGCTCTGAGCCTGGACAGCCTGCTGTGTTACTACTGTCCTCTGCAGCACAAAGGCAAGTCCTGCACCAACATCACCAGCCAGTGTCTGCCTGGTCAGCGCTGCTCCAGCTCCAGAGGCCACTACTCCTCCCTCCACGTCCTGTCTGGTCAGGGCTGCCTGGACGCCGAGCTCTGTGGCTCCCATGAAATCACCTCTTTCCGGGGAGCCAAGTACAACGTCAGCCACTCCTGCTGCTGCAGAGACAAATGTAACAGCCGGCCTAAGTCTGAAGCCAACCTGAAGATGCTACTGGGGATGGTTGAAGACAACAAAGTTCACATTAGCATTCTTAGAGAGGACCTTTTGGATTCGTGTGCAAATGTCACACTATAAAGGAGCTCCCCATTACCTGCTGCCTCATAGAAGTACTTGTCAAGGAGAGGCCTGTTTGCATAGGCACTTACCTGAATCTCCAAAAAGGTCACTAGCATTTTATCAAATGTTTGTGACTCAGTATTTTTGTTAAAGGAACATCCATGTTCTGTGTGTGATTTGACTCCAGGGAGAACGGTGGACTTGTCAGCCATCCTCCTGGTGTGATGGAGTGAATGCTGACATTACTTCTATGGTTACTGATGGATGCAACAAAATAAAAGCATTGTGATAAAGCCTTCCATCTGATTCGTTCCTTGGTGTAGATTTTACAAGCAGGTGTGCTGGGAGGTGTGGCCTGTGTAATAAGAGCTGGAGTCAGTGGTGAGATTAGAGTTCGTCAGGAGAAGCTCTGAAAGGTTTCGCCTGTGTAACGGAAATACAAACCTTTAAAATGTGCAGGTGAGTTTATTATAATATTGTTTTTTTCCTAATTGCAGACTGAAATGATTTGATGATTTATATGAGCATTTCCAATGTGGCAATCAGGAGATTGCTCACACCTGTGCACAAACAAAAGCTGAGACGTCTCAGTAAGTTTACTTGTTGAATATCTTTTGCTTCAACAATTGTCTTGAAATAACAAAACGTACAAGAAAAACATGTCAAGGTCATATTGGTCATATGGAGTTCTACAGAGCCTGTGAGCTGTTGTATTACATTTTTGTGTCAAGATAATTCATTCAATTAGTGTTGTAACTCGATCTTGGCTCTGGTGCCACCACTGTTTAACAAAGTCTTCAAACTGGGGAAGTGGAATATGAAATATACATGAAGGTATTTACAAAGTGGACGGGGTCTTGATGAGGTGCATTATTGGAATTGGAACCCTTGTTTGCTCTCTTTGTGGAAGTGCAGTACTAAACTGCTGTTCACTTAAAGTTTTGAGAGTTTTACTGTTGTTTTTTTTGCCACAATCGTTTAATGAAATGCCTCTCCAACCTGCAGGCCCAATGTGTTGCAGCTCCTGCGTGTCGCCGTGTTGTGGCTCTACATCCTCCTCCCCTCTCTGCTCTGCGACAACCTACTCTGCTACTACAGCCCCATCCTGGAAAAGGAGCGGACGTTTGAGCTCATTGTGACGGAGTGCCCTCCTGATGAGCTGTGCTACAAGGCTGATGGTCGTTATGGAAACCACAGTGCCCTGACGTCCAGGGGCTGCATGGCGAAGGCGGACTGCAGCCAGGTGCACAGCATTCGCCTCAAAGGGACGGTCTACACCATGAGCTACGGCTGCTGCGATACGCCATACTGTAACTCCTGCCTTGGCGTCGCAGCTAAAGCTCTCTACATCACAGTAACACTTATGACTGTAGCTGTGATGGCCAACTAAAGACTCCTGATGTTAGCAGCTTCTTCAGGGGTTCGTGTCGTGCATCTCTGCAGCCTCAGCATGGAGTAATGCAGAGAGCCTGCAGCAGTATGCACTGAAGGCCCAGTCTGAAGACACTGAGGTGTGCACCTGCCATGAGGTGATGGCAGAGGTTTTAATGGATGTAATGTCATTTAATCTGCTTTTAAAATGTTTTAATGTCTCTAAATAAATATTTGAAAAAGACAAACCATTGTAAACAAATGTGTGTATTGATGTTCTGATATATTATTCCTCTGAGCTTTAGAGCTCCGTGGTTGTCCAAAAGCATTAAAACACACCCATGACTCTCACCTTTCTACTGGGTGACATCCATCCTCACTAGAGCACCAAATGTTGCTGAAAATAGTCCCCAACAAATGCAGTGAAATTCTTCGGTGATCCCATGGGCTCCAGGAAGGGAAGTCGTATGTAGACGATCACTGTTGAGATTCATTGACAACAAGTATAAAGGAAATGCCAGACTTATCTTTTCTAAGAGTGAAAGAGAGCAGCTCAAGCAATGTGTTCAGTATGAGGTTTGGACAGTTCTTTATTTCCCTTTTATAAGGCTGCTGGGTCTCCCCATAGTGGATATACATATATATACAGGAGATTGCTATACTGGAGTTACACTGAGGGCAGAGGGTCCATATTACACAGACTTCAAAAAACAACACTAATAGAGCCTCACCTCCAGGTATCAGAAATCAGCAGAGAGAGGGGGGGGGGGGGGGTAAACAGCACATGAGAAGAGGGAAGAGAAAGAAGAGGGGAGATGATGCAGTCTGACAACCTGACTCGACTGCCTAATAACTTAACACTAGAAAATAACATACAGATTTCACGCACAGTGCATCTTAAATAGGTTACGTGAAGAACCATTTACCATAAATATCTGTATTTTCGGGAACCAACATATATAAAAAAAATGATTTAAAAAAAATCAATGTTCAGTCCTTTAATTTTTTCGTATTTTCTCCTTTTCCCATCGTGCAAATCGTTCCGTTGTTCGTTCTTCCTGTGGAGGCCGGGCTTTTTTCCACCCCGCCCACATCCGTTCCAGATAAACAAGGAAAAGGAAAACTCCCCCCTCCCCTCCCCCCCTTTAAAAGCATATGAATTAGTAGAAAACGAACAAACAAATGAACAGAACACCACAGTCAACTCATCACAAAAAGAACCCACAGACACACAGAACAGCAAGAACACAGTACTCGTTTTTTTTTTTTTCTTTTTTCTTTTTTGAGCTTCTTCATCACCGTTATTCCTCTTAATGATCAGAATCATCGTTGTGGTCTTTCTCTTGGCATACTGGTTGGCGGCAGTGGAGTGGTCCTCCCCCCCCCGACGGCTCAGTGGGACTGGGAGGCCACGCTCCAATCGGCTGGTCAGTTCAGCAGTGATATATTATCTCTCAATTTCACAGTGTGGTAGGAAAGGGAGGATGAGGAGAAAGGCAGGGGGAGTGACGCAGAGGTAAGCCAGAGGGAGGGTTATCGGAGGTGGGAACAGGAATCAGAGGAACCACAGCAACAATTAGAAAACAACTAGAAACCCAGACCGTCCATGGGAGAAAAACAAGTAAACAAAATAGCCGCTTCACTCCTTTTCTTCCGAGTTTCATTCCCGCCGACCCGTGTGGTTGGGAAGGCCTTGATTGGCTGGCGTAAGCTGATTGGATGGCCTGTGTTTGTGGCAGAGGGTAGGGAGACATTGGGTGAGGGGAATCTAAGGCTGACTGGAATCCGCTGGTGGACGGGACTCGACAGGGCGATAAGTCTTCAGGAGCGAAGAGGATGGGCATGGCAGGTCGATGTGTGATTGGCAGGTCAGAGGGCGAATCCCTTCTCGGTGGGTTCAGGCACGCTGCTGCAGTGCCCGCCGCTTGCGGCTGTAGTAGTGGCGAGTGCCGGTCTGTCTGGCAAAGTTCATCATGTAGTTTTGTTTACGGGTGCTGCAGGAATACAAAGACAGTGAGAGAGGGGGGGAGGGGTGGAAGGTGAACATTAGTGATCGAGTAACGGGCGCTTCAAATCCACGCATTCCCATGCACACGCTCTCACACGCATGCACGCACACACACCAATGGTTGAACGCAGCTTTCGTACTCACTCGCATCCCTGTACATGCTGGCATTTTAAAGAAAATCATTTTCAGCCATAACCTCAAACACTCAACACCTGTACGGGTCTCACGGCTCAGAGAATGGGTGGTGCTACTCTACACAACTGGATTTCTTTACATCCTGCACAAATGAGATGCAGCTAGATGGTGAACATGGCAGTAGAATTACATGTATCTAGGACCAAATGTCACAGGACAAGACATGGGACACACAGAGTCTACAAACATACTACCACGGATGCTAGGGGGCGGGGGAGGGGGGGCGGGGACTCTGACACTGAGTGTTTGAGGTCAGAGTTAAACAGCCGTCACTGGGAGAAAAGAAAATGAAGTAAACCAAGGCCATACAAGTGCAGGGTTGTGAGCAGAGAAGGGGGTGGTTTAGAAAAACTGAGAGACACAGAGAAAAGCTGCGGAGGATCGCTCTTGCTTAGCCTGTTCATTGCCTCTTCCATCCAGCAGGGCGGAGCCAGTGAGCCAGGAGTGCAGCCAGGGCAGGCAGGGGCCTCTGCGAAGCGGGGGGTGGTCAGGAAGGGTGGGGGAGGGGATGGTGTGTGTGTGTGTGTGTGTGTGTGTGTGTGTGTGTGTGTGTGTGTGTGTGTGTGTGTGTGTGTGTGTGATGGTTGATTGTGCAGGTGGAAGTGTGAAGGCAGATGGGGGGGCGGGGGCTGGTAAACTGCATGTGTGAGAGTTTGTGTCTGTGTTCAAACTAGTTTTTCTTATTTTTTATTTTTTTTCTTCCAGAAAGCAGAGTCTAGTGAGGAGGAGCTCCTGGCTCAGTCATGTTGTTGTTGACAGCCATGAGTGAAAAAGGGATGGAGAGCTGTTGCAACAGTCGATCCGTAAAGCCATGCAAGGAAGGTTAGTCAGATGAAGCTCTCCTGCCTAATGGGCCATTTGAAATGGATGATGTGAGATGCTCACTTTGCATGTGGTGTTGGTAAATGAATGAAAAGGAAAAATAAGTGCTGGACCCCAAAAACAGCAATCTTTTTCAAGTAGGATTCTTTTTTTTAACAGCGAGTGTGAATTAGCAGCTAGGTCAAAAACACTGCAACAGTTTTGCAACAAAACAAACAGATATAGGTATTGTGATGGATTACATCACACATATACACACAAACACAGTATTGACATTTGTTTATGTAAATTATTACATTTAAATGTCTTGTTGTTGTGTTAACTGTACATTCAGAATCAACGCATCGTCAGAAATTTGTTTTCATCTGGGGACATTGTGTTGAACCCTTTTAGAGGATAGCTAAGCCATATCAAAATTGTTAAATTAAAAAATGCCACTATTCAAGATTTTACCACCCTGTTTATACCTGAATCCAATGTGTGGTTGTGAATAATGTTTTGAGCTGTCTCTGAAAGCTGGAATGCAGGACTTTAATGATCGTTACGTTCAAACCCTTGTGCGCACTCTGCCGATCTCGAGCACTCGCTTGGCATTCTGGGGGATGACTTTGAACAGAGGTCTGAACGAAGGGGGCGGGACTCTTTTGGGTTCGGCGATGCGTTCAAAGTCGAAATCTCTGTGTTTTTTCTAAATGACCTACTCTGCCTATAAAGGTCAATTCATACTTTCTTTCTTGCTTAATAAAAGGGACCGGCAGCATGGCGGGAACATTGCACACACACATTAGACGCTGACTGTAGAGTTACACGCCCAGGCTGCAACATCCGGTTCTGATAAGTGAAGCTTACGCTGAAGTGCCTTAAACTTGCATTCTCTCTACTGGCCATCACAGCAAGTCCTATGGTTGCAAAAAGAAGTCTGATTGCATGGTAGTCTGTGAGCACTCGATTCATTTACTCAGTGAACATTGTAAACATGAGATTGTGGTTTAAATATTTGAAACATTAATTCTTCCCACCATGTTTTTAATAGTAGACCTGTATGTACAAGGTGTAAACTTGTTCTATACTTCTCTCAATAAAGTTGTTAAAAATGAAAAAAAGGAAGGGGGGGAAGACCATGACGTATGGCAGAAGCCATTGCTAGAATATCCTGCACCCAAGGAATGTTTTAAAAAAATATATTTTAAAAGAAAATGAAAAAGAAACTCAGCATTCAGAGGAAGGAAAAGAAAGCGACTGACAGTGAGCACCAACGCTCCTGGAGGTCGGAGAGTCGCAGTTTTTGTGTAAGGGAGTCCCACAATCCAGCTTTAAGATCTGTGTGTTGGATCATTTTGTGAGCGAGCCTTCCACCTGGACGCTGTGAGCAGCTGGCCTGCTTGTTGACCTGCCTGGGGCTTGAGTCGAGGGCATGAAGATGAGTGTGGTGATGATGAGGAGGGCTTGGTGTGTCAGTGAAAGTGTGGGAGGGTGTGCACAGTGTAACAGGGAGAAGAGAGGGTTGGGAGGAGGAGGAGGAGGAGGAGGAGGATGAGGGGAGGGGGCTGCATCCAGGACGAGGCGGAGAACTTACCTCACACTACAGCCATGCCAGAGGGAGCAGAATACAGAAGAGAGCAGAGGTTAGAGTGCGAGAGGGGAGAAGCAGGAGGAGGGGGCTGCTGTCTCGCAGAAAGGTCTGGGGTGGTAGGAGCCCCGGCCTGGGGAGGCAGGGGCCCAAAGCGGGGAGAGGGGAGGAGAGAGAAGAAGCATAAAGATAGTCAGAGGTTCAAAGAAGAAGAAGTGATAGTTGGTGGGAGAGACAGAGAGAATGAGGAAGGTTGAACATGAAAGAAGAATGGTGAAAAATTGAAAAGAGAAAATGTAACGAAGATGAAGGAAAAGTGAGCGAAAACCACAGATAGAAGAGAAGACAGCGAGCAAGATATACAGCAGCAATCCACCCGTCGTAGGCCAGAATGGGAAGGGAAGAGGAATAGAGGAGAAATGGAATGGAACGAGTTTTGAGGAAAGAGAGGAGGAGGAGGAGGAGGAGGAGGAGGAGGAGGAGGATTGAAGTGAGGTAGGATAGGATGCGGCACGAGCAGAGTGAGCACATGATCAAACACGTCGGTGACATAAAGCAGCAGGGAGGAAAGGCGCGTGGAGCAAAAGAAAGGATTGAGCAGGAGGAGGAGTGAGAGGAAAATGTGTGAAGGAGTGGTGAACAGAGAGAAATAAACAAGAGAGCAAAGTGTGAGGATCGCGGTCACTCGTTTCAGCAGACACTGTTGAAAACCGTGCAAGTGCGAGGGAGGGAGCGGGACAGGTCACGACCACGTAGACCAGGGACAGCTCAGGTTAGGCAGAAATGTGTGCGTTGGAGTGCAACTTTGGATCAAATGTACATTAATTAACTGAGTGGCTTACGTGGTTGTTGTATGCAGCATTTGAAACGCATTGGGTACATCTGAATGAACAATCGGCACCCAGCTCGGCAGTGACGTTGCTCTGATACCCACAGCAACATGCAGAAAATGCATTTGAAATGCTTTATGATACTGCCAATATGTTAGCTTAGTATAGGCCATGTTCATGATATCTTTAGTGCCCTGCAGAATCTCCAGCATTGCCACTTTGATTCAAAAACTGTCACCGTCTTCCACATAGATACATGTTTACTGAGCCAGTTCAGTGAACGTTCCATTCAGTTTAAGATGAAGAGGGACGTTTGTATTCCCAGGAGAATGAAATGCACATGAAATAAATGTGAAAATGAAATCAAGACTCGTCAGCCTTTGTGCCTGTCTGACGACGCCGACTTCACAGTAGGACAAAGATACTGTCCTACACGAGAAGCCGCCTTCACAGTTCCTGTATTGTATGATCTTGGTTCAGCACTCTGTGTCATGCCTTATAATGGCCACTAGGGGTCAGGCGAACTAACTTTAAATGAATGAGGATTTGAAATCATGAATGAAAGGGTGCTTCACATCTAATGAATGCTTCAGTATGAAAACAAATGTTTCAAAGAATGTTTTGGTATGATATATAGATAATTTTCCGACATCTCAGGGGAAAAATACATACATTCATGACAGGTTGTTTATTTGGAAGATGCATGGGTTCTACAAGACACTGAAAATAGGATGATCTGACAGCAGGAGTGGTTCTGTTGGACACAGAACAGTCATCCACAGACAGAACTCGTCACAGTAAAGCACACTGCAGTCGTTTGACTACTTTGCTTGCCTGACATCAGAAGCCGTGATGAACGTCTAAAACACCGGCTGAGACGCTGCTTGGAGCTGGTGAGCAGCACACACGTGAATGTGCTGACAGTATATGTCATGTGAAGACTGTATCTCTGTGTTTGTGAGAGGACCGTTTCTACAGGTGAGGCTGAGGCGGGGTTCAGATCGAGGCTCTTTTGGGGACCAGTCTGAGGTGCTGGGGGCTGGCTGGGAATTGGGTACTCACAGAACTACTTCCACATGGTCCAACGCCCACTGGTCATGTCCCGCACCGTCGTGGCGTGGCTGCCACCATCGCAGCATCACCCCTTTAACTCTTGCCTCTCTGGAGAGACCATGGGAAACATTGTGGTCAGTGAGAAGCAACAAGTACGTCAGTGATTACAGTCGCCTAATAACATTTAACACACTGGTTTGAATGGTACAACTCTCTTAAAGGGCACCTTTTATAAAGGGTTTGAAAGAGGTAACTTGTGGCTTTATTAATGATTATTAATCATTTTTTAAATGCTTTATTGATCATTTCTAAACCATTATAAAGAACAACTTTAAAAAATCACTTTGGTTGATGTGTCTCCTGCTCCCTGATGATGGCCTTACCTTCTGGGAAACCGCTGTAGAACATGTGGGTCAAAATCCATTTATTGACAACATTAAATATTTACTAAAAGCAGATTTGATGGAATGTTGAAAAAATGTATTAATTACTTATTTACAATTATATCTGTTTATTAGAAAGTGCTAACTACATTACCAAGTATCAACGAATGCCCTTACACGCGTTTGAAGCATAGTAAAAGGTTAAGTTGCATTAATAAATCCATCAGTCACAACATATGAAACCTTTATAAATGGTGCCTTATTAGTAATGAAATCTAGGTTTAAACGGAGGGTCTCTTGTGTGTCACTCACAGTGGAATATTGTAGGAGACTCTCTGGGCCTTAATAAAGTCTTTGGGCTGGTGCTGGGCGATGACGTGCCAGCTGACACCATTGTTGACGCTGTATTGCAGCAGCACAGCCCGGTCGACTGTGTCGGCCTGATCCAGAGCTATGTTGCAGCTCTCTGTCTGTGACACACTGCCGATCTGCAGCACAAACATAATCTTGCTGTAGGGAGACAGAGAAAAAGGAGAAAGGAAACCGTGCTATGAGGCGGGTAGGTGCGTGTTTACACGATTGGTCTGTGAACAGTATACTGTGGTAGTACCTGTACCTGGCTCTAGTGAGGTCCAGCGGTTTGGTAACTGCCTGCCTCATCTTACAGCCACTGAAGTAGAGTGAGTCTCCGTGGGCGTGCGGTGAGAGCTGCCCACAGCCGCTGCCCACGCCGCCACCCTGGATCGACTGCCAGCTCTCCTGGGACACGCCGCCTGACTCAAAGTTGTCCTTGATGGAGCTGGGCAGGTCACTGCTGGAGAGGGAGCAGTCGTCACCTGTTGAGGTGAGGAGCAGCAGAGGGAAGGTGGTGAAACTGGATGAAATCACATGGCAGTCGATGGTAGGGTTTGTTCCTGTGCATCATTTTACAATTTAGAACATTTCTTCTGTACAGAACCAATGGAAAAGTATGGTGTGTGTGTGTCTAGTATAGTTTGAATATAATATGCTGTTTGTGGCCCACCATGGTGTCCTTCATCACAGATGCAGACCACTCCATTTGTACAGTAGCCGTGGCCACTGCAGAGCCCTGGGCAGGCCTCGCCGATGTAAACATGGTCCATTCCCCAGCTCTGCCGGTCTCCCGTCCCCTCCTTTTGAATCCAGCGGAACTGAGTCGCCCTGGAATCACACAACCAATCACAGAAGGATTACATCGCTTCAACTGGCAACAGAGACGCCTGCTGCCTGTCATTCTGCTGATGTGAATAAAAATATGAATTCAGACCAGAAATCTACTAGCTTTAAGTCATGATACGTCCCAGTCCATATATATTTGTGTGCTCCTACCCCGAGGAGACGTGGTCTGGCAGCTGCACGGTGACCCTGGTCCATGTTGAGCTGTTGACTGGACTGTAGATTGTGGACTCGTGGAACTGGAAGGGAGAGCAGCCCACGTTGTTGACTGAGGAAGGGAGGCACTCTGACTGTACCAGCTGCCACGAGTCAGACCTAAAGGGAGAACGTGAGAGCTGAAAACTGTCCAGGTAAATATACATTCTAGCGAAGACTAAATCAGAATTTCAAATAACACTTAAATGACAAATGGTAGGTGGAAAGTCTGAGGCTATGACCTGACATATGTTTCTGGTCTTTTTCTTTTTTAGGGCCTCTCCCTGTCTTTCCTACCTTGCATCCTTCCTGTACTGCAGCAGGACAGAATGATGGTCTCCACAGGTGTCTGCCTCACAACCGACAACAATCTGCATCAATGAGACAGATGTTAAGGCCACTTTGCACAGACAGACAACACACAGCTCTTAATATGGCAGGTTTGTGGCTCTCACTGTGCAGTGCTGTACCTTAAACTGTAAAATATATCCGGGCTGCACTATGAGTTCTCGTGTGGCCAGGATGTTGTGTGTCTTATCCTGGTTCTTGTTCGGCCAGTACAGGTGGAAGGAGGGGTTCCCACAGAATCCAGCTGTGCGTACAGCATTAGGATAGAAGCTCCAGCTTTCCTCGTGTGAAACGCCCTCTGGTGAAGAGAAAAGGCAAGAGGGGGCAAGAAACATGAATTCATTTGGAGACGATAGGCTCCGATTACATGAACACAAACCAACTCACCATCATCGAAGGTGTCAAGCAGCGTGGGTGGGTTGATGTCCGACCCCCCCACCAAGATGTTGTCTACGGCCCACTGGGCTCTCTCCAGGCTGGGAGTGGCGAGGCCAGAGGAAATGGTAAATGGTTGCCACCAGCGCAGGCGGGTAGCATTGGTCAGAGCTCCCTCTGGGAGGACGATATAATCCCTCCTCACCGCCACGTACTTCAGATAGTCCATCTCATGCAGAAGCGTCCAGGACACGCCTGAGGAACAGATGTGGACAGAGTGAGCAAATGAAAGAAATCAGGAACTGATCATGATGAACCAGGGTTTGTCGGTCGTCCGTGCACCTCCGTCAGTGGAGTAGTCCAGCAGCACTCCCTCTTTACGACAGGTTGGACGGTGGCACATGGTCATGTTATCTTCACTTCCGATCCTGGCCCAGTACTCCACAAACCTATCCACACACAGACAATCACACAGTATTTAAAGAGAAATGGGGAAACTCCTCCCAGTGGTTGACAGAAGTTGAGTACTAACTTTGCTCCACGGAGGTCGAGATCTGCAGTGACAGCTTGTCTGGCATCAGCCGCTCCAAAGTACAGGGCGGTCCCCTCTACCAACACCCCACAGTCTGTACAGGGCCTCCCGCCCTCCAGCACCTGCCACTGAGGGCCCGCTGCCCCTTCCCAGTCAAAACGCTCCTTCAGAGATGCCTACAGGAAAACACAAATCTGAATGACTGCCAGCTTAGACAGCTAAATTCTACACTAAACTGAGTGAGAGCCAGATCCTACCTTCAGAGCAGTGCTGGCGTAGCAGTTTGGTCCAGTGAAGCCCGGGTCACACAGACAGCGCTGATCCAGACAATCTCCGTGTCCCCCACAGTGGCCGTCGCACGCCGGGCCGATGTAGAAGTTCTCCACGCCCCACTGAATGTCTGAGTGCTGCTGGAAAAAGCGAAACCGCACCGCACTGGAAAAAAAAGACGGGATAGGTTAGTCAGACAACATGCCTTCTATTTTCATAATTTATACAACAGTTTTAACAATTTATATGATGACAATAAGTTGATCCATCAATAATTGAGGCCAAGCATGCCTTGATGGTGCAATGGAATATGAAGCAGTACTGTATGTTCTGATAAAAGCATGTAAAAGGTTGAAAGGTCAGGTGACTCACGTGTCAGCCAGGCTGTCAGCCAGAGGATAGACCGCCCTCTTCCAGCCATCAGCAGGGAAGAAGACCGACGGCTGGGAGACCTGACCCCCACAGCGGGGGTCAGCAGGCAGGCACTGGGGCACCAGGTACTTCCAGGTCACTCCAAAGTCCACCGAATACTGAACATGGATCTGCCGGTCGGCATGACGCTCTGGCACACTGCAGCCTACTGCGATCTAAATCAACACACAGATATTAACAAGATCACCATCAAGGCAAAAAGTCCTTTTGACCTAAATTCATTCAAAGGTGCAATGAATGAGAATTAACTTTAAATTAAAAGGACATCGCACAACACAATTAATTGTTTGTATTGTCTTTTTTATTCTCCTGTGAAAAGTCTATTTACTAACAACTTTGGTGAAAAAAGGGCAGATTTCTTCAGAAATATGTGCGCGTCATTATCAACGAACACAACATAATTGTGTATGACAACATCCTGATATATGATTAAATCACACTATGATTAAAGTGAAATTACCGCCTATTTTAGGCTCATTAGTTACCTTGAACTGCATGACCCAGCCCTTGTCAGGAATAATATCATGTGTGACAGCGTACACCTCTCTCCCATCAGCATTGCCACACACCATCACTCCATCGGGAGAGCTGCAGAAACGCTGCACGGAGCAGTCCTCCGAGAACAACCAATGGTCGCTCACTGGGAGAAAGAAAAAGAATGTTCGCCTATAAAAATGACAAATCCTGTAGAATGCTTGATTGAGGTATGGGTTCAGGAATACCTATGGGTGTTTCCTCCTGCTCGCTCAGCTGCCCGATCCTTCCTGAGGTCCCATCAGCAGCAGCTCTCTCGTGGTTGGGCAGTGCCACCCCTCCAAACGTGTCGGATATCTGCGCTCGTGGGTCCGAGCCTGCGATGAGGACGTTATCCAGAGCCCAATCGCTGTGGTCTGCTCCCTCGTGTTGTGGCTGCCACCAGCGCACACGCACTCCTTCCTGACGGGCAGCAGGGGGCAGCAGCACATTCACAAACCTGAACACAAGACAAAAGCATGAAGACAGGGATATCTTACAGGACAGGAAGTTATGTTCAAGTGTCAAAAAAAACAAACGTACCCAGGCTTGGTGTACAGATCATAGAAGATCTCTGTCAGTAGGTGCCAGTTGATTCCTCCGTTCAAACTGTACTCCAGGAGCACGCCCTGGTTACGGTTGCTAGGTGGGATCATGCAGCCGTACATGAAGTAAAACTGGATGAACTCGGCGTTGGTCAGATTCAGGTCCACTGTCACCAGCTGACGGCTGCAACTCTGAGCACAGACAGAGAAATGTGGTCAGTGGAGTCAGGGGCTCGTCCAAGATCAATCTGTGAGGGATGCCTGTCTGTCTGTCTG
Source organism: Eutrigla gurnardus (assembly GCF_963514095.1). Taxonomy (NCBI): domain Eukaryota; kingdom Metazoa; phylum Chordata; class Actinopteri; order Perciformes; family Triglidae; genus Eutrigla; species Eutrigla gurnardus. The sequence continues at coordinate 11,986,493 of NC_139923.1, read as the reverse complement.
TCTGTCTGTCTGTCTGTCTGTCTGTCATCTAAAAGGCTCCAACATGATCTGTTGTCATATTTTATTACAGACAACATTAGTGAAACTTAACCAGAATAATAAAACTGAGTCGGGTAAAGTTTGAACTTTAACCGAAGGAGTAATTTATCTTGATAACAGGTTTCTCTGACAGCGTGTCTGTCCATATTAGGATCAGCCTGTCTATAAGAATCATGTACAACACTGCCCTACATGCCCTGAATCAAAGATAACTTGTGGGGGAAAACTACATCGAGCATTTTAATACAAACCAGTGCGTATTAATTAAAGCCACAGAGGAGTGATTATTATTTCAGAATATGAATGCATTTATCTGCAATCACTGGTTGTGGATCATTTCATGATAGAAAAGAATAAAACGCTGAGGGGCTTGGATATATATTTACCCCACTGAAGTGCAGCGCGGCTCCAGAGGCCACGGCTCCACACACAGTGCTGAGTTTCCCACCAGTGAGAACGTGCCAGTGGCTGAGCGAGGGAGCTCGACTGAAGCTGTCCTTCAGCTGGGAGGGCAGAGGAACCACGGGCTCATCGCAGTACTCGCCACCCCACTCCGGGTCACACCTGGGCAGGAGGGTACACAATCAGTCACAAAGACAAACTTTATGTGTAACTTTATGTGATATGTGACGACATCATACGCTTTACTTACACACAGGAGCTCTGCTGGCAGCGTCCGTGTCCGGAGCACATATCTGGGCAGCCATCCCCAATGTAGAGGTTGTCCAGAGCCCAAGTCTGCTGCTTGTCAAAGGGAGCCTGCTGGAACCAGCGGAACCGTGTGGCTGGAGACCTACAGACAAGAAGCAAAGTCACAAAATACATTTCACAGAGGAAGTTAAAATAAATGATGAATTAAAGTGTTAATCCTGACATGGCACATTAGTACACTGCAGAATCAGGACACGCTACACAAGTCTGTTCACGTGTGAGTTCAGGACCGTGCTGACCTGGCATATGATGGGATAGGCTGCGTAACGCGGCCCCACTTGTTGTAAGTGTCGGACACCAGCAGCCTCTGCAGGGTGTAGGAGGAGCAGTCAGGGCTGGTAGGCAGGCAGTCTCGGACCACAGGCTGCCAGGTCAGACCCAGATCAAGAGAATACTCCAACTCTACAGCTGCAGGGAAAAGGACAAACGCAACCGTCAACATTATGTATGTTCAAGAAACAACTTCAAACATAAACAGCTAGGCAGTCTGAAATAATATATAATAGGACATATTTTAATCTTAATCTTGATGTTATGGTATTTCACTAAAATGGATGTTTTAGTGAGAAACACCTGGAGAATGCTCACATCAGACGTGAGAAGTAAACATTTCAAAATAATGCTCACTGACCTCTGCTATTTCCATGCAGATATGTATTATTTATAATTATTATTTATATTATTATATAAATAAAAATACAGTCGCAATAAAATATATTATTTAAGATATTAGATCAATATATTATTATCATCAATATGAAGCATGCCACACATTTGCAGCAACAAGCTATTAAACTAGATCGCAGTGGGCTGTGGGGCATATTTCTGATATGGTAGAGACAAAACAATGAATCAATTAACCAAGAAAATAAATTAGCAGATTCATTCATAACCAAAATAATCATCAATTGCATCCCTTTTCAGTATTGACCAACAATTGCAGTTCATTCACACTTCTTATTGCTTACAGTAGCAGGAGTTGGTGACGGAGCAGGAAGCGGAAAAGTCAAACTGGATGAAGGCATCTTGACCCAAACTGATGTCAGTGGTAACAGCATAGCGAGTGTTGGACTTCTCTATGAACGCAAAAGCGGGCCCATCAGAGCCACAGACCGGCATACGGGTCCCTCCGGGGTGCAGAAGCCATGAGCGCCCGTCGATTGAGGAAAAATCATCTTCCAAAGGTCCCCAGCCACTGGCACTGCCGCCTACTACCACCTAGAGGATAAAACATGTTTGCTTAGTTAGTGTGAAGAAGGCGGAGGAAGTGGATTTGTCACAGAGATGAAAAAATAAATAAAGGTTTGGATGGATGTTAATGTTTCAGTGGTTGAATGATTCACAGAAATATTGATGTTTGGATGGGTGGTTAAATGGATCCTCACTTACTGTACCTGATCAATGACCCACGGGCTGTAAAAGTGTCCGTTCTCAGAGGGCTGCCACCAGCGGAGACGGGTGGATGACGTGCGGGCGCGCAGTGGGATCTCCAGGGCCACCAGGCGAGCCTGATTACTGCTGTTGCTGAAGAGAAATTCCTGCAGGAGTCCCCAGGTAAGACCTCCGTCCACAGAGAACTGCAGCAAAACCGGCTGGGAGCGAGGGTCTGGAGCCGCCTTACCACAGCCAAGACGTAGGAAGAACTGAACAAACCTGCAGAGTACAGCCATGGAGACATGAGATCACCACTGGAGACGGTATTTGTACATGCAGTGAGTTGGTGAGTGCATTTTGTTGTTTGTTTGTGTGACTGTAGCTCTACCTGGCATTTGCTAGATCCATGTCGTTGGTGACCAACATGCGCAGGCCGTCCTCACTGAAGAACAGGTGGTTTCCGCTCGACATGATCCCACATTTCCTGGATGGTTTACCACCGCTCAGCAGTCTGAAACGCTCAGCATCCACAGCTCCCCCTAGAGACGCGAGGATGTACACAAACACACGCACAGAAACAAAACGTCATATACTGAATAAACAAAACACAAAAACTGAAGTCGAAATAGGTACTTCATTTACTGAGCACTTATCAAAATGTTATTTAATTCTTTAAAAAAATAAAAATAAAAACATCAGAATTAATTCAAGTATACAACAAAAATATGTTGAATCTTAAAAAAACAATTACATTTATAACCGTGAAAGACCCAGAATTACCCTGAAATTCCAGCAGCATGCATCACATTTCAATTCAGTAATACATGCTAATATACCCCGACTTCAAGCTACTGTAAACATGCAATGACCATGTGATAATTCTTAGTGCAATATCACCACAGACTGGGATTTCTGATAACTCTGACTGACCAATAAATACTACACATATGTCTCTCACACACATACATTTTCAATAAATACAAATAAATCATGTCTGTATGTTGGTGTACCTTCAAAGTCCTCCTTGAGGAAGTCGGGATTGGGGGTGTCGGGCACAGAGCAGTCAGGTCCAGAGTGGCCGGGGTCACACACACAGTGGCTGCCACCCACACAAGTCCCGTGACCATTACACATGTCCTGACACTGTGGGCCGATGTAGATGTTGTCTAAAGCCCACGTTGGAGGAGAGGAACCCGTTGAAAAGAAACCCTGATACCAACGGAACCTCACTGAGCTGTGGAGGAAGTCAAAATGCAAGGATCAGATGCTATCAATATGTTATATTGTAAGCATATTAAAGGAGGAAAATGTTCTGTACAGGATGTATCCAGTCTTTACCCGCAGAGGCGAAGCTTGCCAAAGTGAATGACTTCCCTCCTCCAGCCCTGAGTTGTACCGGGGAAATAGATGCTGGCAGGGTGGAGCTCTGTGGAGCATAGTGAGGAGGGATGGGGCCCGCCGGCACACAGGGGCACCAACAGGTGCCACGTGGCACCAAAGTCCCGCGAGAACTCAAGACGCACTGGGTGGGAGGAGGAGCTCTCAGCTGTGCAGCCTACATTGATCTGGGGAGACGTAAAAATGAATAAGTGTTTTGAATGAGTTACTATTGTTGCTTTGGAGCAGAAGTCGTGAAGGCTGTGTTTGCGTACCTCAAACTGGATGATGGTGTTCTCGTTTACGTCAATGTCCCTGGTGGTAATGGAGTGCTCGCCGAGCTCGCTGGAGACAAACACCATAGCGGAGTCGTCCTCCTCCCTGTGCCAGTCACACACGGACATAAACATTGGAGTTAAAACCGCCGCCAAGACACCATCATAGTCACCATTCAGCACTGCAGGTTCTTCTTACAGTCCAGTCTTCTGGTAGGGGCAGTAGAGGCCGGTGTTCCCCCCGGGGAAGAACAGCCAGTTGGACTCATTGGGGCCTTCCTCAAAGCTGTCTATCACCAGTGGTGGGTTGTGTAAGGAGCTGCCGTCGATGATGAGATCATCTATGACCCACACCTCCTCTTTCTTTCCTGAAGGGTGCGATATTGTGGTAGATGATTACACATAATGAAGAAAAGTGAATGCGGGAAAAGAAACAAACACTCGATAGATTCACAGAGTGTCCGCTCACCGCTGTTGTAAGGCTGCCAGAGTCTGAAGCGGGTGGCGTTGGTTTGAGCGCTGGCGGGCAGCGGCAGATGGAGGAACAGAGTGTCGGTGGAAGCTGGGAAGTAAAACTCATCCAGCATCAGCCAGCTGATTCCTCCGTTCACGGAGTACTGCAGCAGCACTGAATGGGAGCGCTCCGGGACACCTAGGAAAAGCCCATAGGAAGAACTATTAAAACATCCTGTGAAGAAAAAAGTATCATGATCAAAAATACAGCCACAGGAAGAAGAAAGTACCTTTAGTGATGAATTTGAAGGAGAACTGGATGTAGAGAGTGTTGCTGCAGTCCAGATCCTGGGACACGATCATTCGCAGACCATCCTGCAGACAAACAAGATTACATTTGCCGTTAAGAAGAGTGATCGTAAGCGATCAAGCTGTATCTATGTGATTTAAGGGTATTATTATTGCTCCGTGTGTTCCCTGTATCGTGTTTAAGACCCATACCCCTTTGAAGATCAGGGCGGTGCCAGATTTAAGAGGCTCTCCGCTCAGAGTTCCCCTCTCGGCTCCGTACACCTCCGGCCACGTCTCCTGCTGCAGGTTCTCGTTAAAGTCTTCTCTCAGTACGGATGGCAGGGGGGCTAAAGGCACGCAGTGTGGCCCTCCATAACCCTTGTCACACCTGTGTGTGAGCGAGTGGAAGGTAATGTTTACATGTAGTCAGAAAATACGTGTAAAAATGACCAGTCACATTAAAATCCATCAGCTGGGCAGTAAATCTTCACTTACATACAGCGTCCATTGTCACACAGACCATGTCCAGAGCACATCCAGGGGCAGCCAGGGGCCAGTAACACGTTATCCAGAGCCCATCCTTCTGCCCCTGGGGTGAAGTGGGTTTGGATCCAACGGAACCGAGTTCTGGGGGAACTAAGGGATTCAGAAGCAAGTCATGAAGTTATCAAACACCAGTACCGCCTCCTGATATTAGGGTATAAAAGTTGAACCCGTACTTAGCAGCGCTGGGCAGGTAGACGGTGATCCTCCTCCAGTGTTTGTACTGGGTCGAGGTATAGATGGAACTCTGAGTGTAACCAGCGCAGCCGATGGCTGGGGGAACACACTCTGGGGTGATGAGGGACCAGTGATGGCCGCAGTCTGTGGAGTACTCCAGTCGCACACCATGGGAGAAGGAGGTGGACTTACTGCAGCCCATACTCAACTCAAACTGCAGGAAGGACGAGCCCGACACCTCAAAGTCCCAGCTCTCTGCATATCTTGGCTTTTCTGCAGACAAAGCGTAAAAGCAAAGTCACATATTATTTACTATATCGGATTCTAGTTTCCAAACTAATGACATTGATTTAACATTATTTTCTTCAGGTGTCTTAACTAAATTATCTTGTATGCGTCTGCTTGGATGTGAACGGAGCCAAACGTAACCTTTAAAATAATAGGTACAGGAGTTATGTGTGCATGTTTCAACGCATATGAGAGCAGCCATGGCGTCTGACAATCAGGCGTCAATGTATTCAGTCGGGGGACACGGGAGCTTTGTGTTCACAGATGTGTTGCAAAATTAATCTGGCTTTGCACGCTTAATGAATAGACCCTGTTGTAATGTAACATTAAGGAAATCCGCTCACAGCTTGATGCAAGCATGAATAACAGGCAGGATGTTCATTCAGGTTTGCTCCCATTAACAATGCAGGACCCCATGGGTAATTCAATGCCAGCCTTTTTTGTGGGTAATACCACGATGTCACCGCACAGCCATGTATGTGCTTTGTTGCGTATGTGCACATACAGTACGTGTCGGTTTACTAGATGTGCATATGCAGGGGTGTGTGCATGGTTCTGCAATATCCTGCTCCACATTCACTTCAACACATCCACACTCGCTGCTCGCTATAAACCCTGCAGCAGTTAAGTGTCTTACTCAGGGGCCACTTCACAGTTGTTGTTGAGGGAGTAACTCCTTCACTTTCCATGCATCCGTTTCTTGCCTGCGGGTATGAAATGCATGCGTCTATGAAGAGGAACGCGTGACTCACTATCGATGGCCTCAGAGTTGAAGGTGAGCGCCGTGTCCAGAGACAAACAGTCCACAGTCACCTCCCCGCCCTGAACGCGGTACCAGTTGTGCCTCAGAGGCGTCGTGCCGTCGAACTTGTCATGGAACCCCGTTCTGGAGCTGTCGTTCATGCCAATAAAGACATCATCCAAAGCCCACTGGGCGGAGTGTTTCCCTACATGGACGGAGAGGAAAGTAAAGTAAAAATGTATAACAAGCTAAAGCTGTGATATCAAAAATACATTGTTTTTTTCCCCTGTACTTTGCTGTCATATTGTACACCCTAATTATGCACTAACCTTGCTGTGGCTGCCACCACCGAAATACCGTGTAGGGGGTTTTGGCTGCAGGTGGCAGCTCGATGGTCACCACCTGGGGCTCCAGGAAGGAACTGAAGTCCAGCTCCCTCATGAACTGCCAGTGGACGCCATTGTTGGTCGAGAACTGGACAAGGACACCTGGAATCGCAGAACAAAGAGCAGAGTGGATAGAACTTTTAGATGGGAAATCATGTATAGATAGAGATACATAATGAAGTTAAATTAGTAGGAATTAAAAAAATAACAAAATAAATGTCCCGAAAAGTCCCCGATCGTTACAGATGAGCTGTTTAGCCGTCTGTGTTTTAACGATCAGACTCTTCAGCACTGTTCCACAATCAAACAGACTACAACAGACCGCAGACTTTGACTTTTCATTAGAAAAAAACACAATGAGACCTACACATCACAGGGCTGATCAAAGACGATGGCGACAAGCCAATGGTGAACTGATGAGATTGGATGTGGAGCCGCTCGCTACACACCGCACTGTAAATGAACAACCACATGAACACAGCAGAGGGCCTCGGTACAGCATGTGATCATTACCTTCGTTGCGGGATCGAGGCCTGGTGCAAGTGGGCCCCAAACTCTTGCTGCCAATTCGGATGTAGAATTGGACCAACCTGTATGTAATCAGGAACAACCACATTGAACAAACAGCCACCGACTACACTGCTTACAGATGCGAGATGTATAGGTGTGAATTCCACTGACCGTGTGTTGGTGGTATCTAGAGGCACTGTGCGTGCGTCTCTCCTCCCAGGACTACTGAAGTAAAGTGCTTTTCCCTCACCGATGGTGCCACAGCCGCCTCCAACTTGTCCCCCACTTAGGCTCTGCCAGAGCGGGCTCAGCTTGCCCTCAAAGCCCTCAGTCAGCTCTGTGGGACTGGCTACAGAGGGCACACAACTATCCTGCTCCACTAAGGGAAAAATGGAATCACAAGATACATAAAGTATAAAGAAAATATGACAGCTTTAATTTGTTTCCCCTCCTTTTCCCTTTGTGTAATTGTACCTGTGAATCCCATATCACAGAAGCAGACTCCAGAGATGCAATCTCCGTGTCCCCCACAGTGGTTTGGACACGGCTCAGATATGTAGACGCCATCCAAGGCGAAAGGTGGGGCGTCTCTGTACATGCTGCTCTCCTGGAACCAACGGAACCTGGTTTTACTGGGAAAATGAGGGGATGAGAAAAATACAGTCGACATTTATACCAGTTAACAGTTATAACTGCATATATTCTGGGGCGAATTGACAAAGAAAGGATTGTGGCCCTTGTGGTTCACACTGTGGCTCTTACTGATTCACAAGTTGTTTACATCGGCCCAACGCTCCTAAAAAGATTACGATGGCTTAATGCAGAGGTTGAACTACATGTATGGACATGTATGTATGTGACAAATGTAATGGAGTTTATTTTTAAGCCATTTGCAACCGTTAAATATATTGTACTACTGTTTTGATATTACAGTGCAGTCCATACCGTTTTGCAATTGCAATTTGGACTTATTTTGCATCTGGTTGCAGTTATCTATGAATGTAAGTATAAATGTGCCTGAGACCAATGCGTAGTTGTGAGGGGTTACTGCCTGAGCCAGAGGCCTCTCAGAAAGTTAAATACATGCAAATAGCACAAGAGCATCGAGACTTTATGTGCTCTTCAGGACATTTAGGGGTGAATTTCACCCTTTGTAGGTTTCTTTTTGTGTTATATGTGTGCAGGTTTAGCGACCACAAAGCTGCACAATCCTATATTGAAATCGCCCCTCTGTGTCTTAAGAAGATGAATAAAATCACAACTTCCAATTACATGCCTGTTGCCATAGCTACCTGGCTGCAACATTGCGTGGTATGGCCACAGTGACCCTGGCCCACTGTTCGTAGTCTCCAGTGTTGTAGATGGTGGGCTCTCTAAGCTCACGACCACTGCCCTCACAGACCCCTGCCCCCGGGGAACCTGGGTAACAGCCCTCTCTCACCAGTGCCCAGGTACGACCGGCGTCGTGAGAGTACTGCAGCATGACTGGAGCAGAGGCGCTGAACTCCGACTCACAGCCTATGTTCAACTGGTAGGGGAAACAAAGGACACATTCTGATAAGGTGGTATCGTGTGCCTGTCTCTTAAATTATGCCTTTAAAATACCTTCTGCATTTCCTTGTTTTTTTTTTAAGTTTTCCTTCCTTGTGAGTACCTTAAACTGAAGGGTGTAGCCAGGGCGCAGGGCCAGGTCCCTGGTGACGGCCACCCTGTCCCCATCGGACCGACCAAACACCATGGCAGATGGTGTTGAGGCACAGAAGCTGTTGTTGCTTTCTCTCTCCATGCCTTCATTGCCCAGCATCAGCCACACACTCATCTGGTTCAGAGGGTAGTCGAAGGCTGGCTTCTCGTAAAAGTTCTGTCATGACAGAAGACAGCCAGGTGTTGTGATAACAGGTACCGGTGTCTGCCGCAGAGCATATTTCCTCATTAAATAAATGGATACGCTTCCCCACATTTCAAGACTTCTTAGCTCTCCGTTACAACAAAAGAAGCGATATCTGAAGACGAGCACACAAGTCAAAACTCCTTGATTGATTCCTGACCTGTGGTAGAGTCGGATTGGCCATAGGGATGATGTGTTTCTCCCTCTCTGACAAAATAATGACATCATCAATAGCCCACTGGTCATAACCGTCCCCAGAGTGGAGAGGCTGCCACCAACGGAACCTTGTGGAGGGCGTCTTAGAGGCCAAGGGAAGCTCATAGTGGACAAAGCTGATGAGGGAAGAAGAGGGAAAAAAGGATTGACTGTTATCAGAACCATATCTAAAACTGTTTCCCATATTGACTGGATTAAACTGTAAAAGAAGATGCAATGGAAAAGTAACAGAGAAAATATGTAAGAGCTCTTCATTTTCTTCATCTGCAGGTTTCTCACCGAGGCTTGGTGAAGTCAGTGAAGTACATCTCAGCGATGAGGCCCCAGTTGATGCCTCCGTCGTTGCTGTACTGCAACAGCACTCCTTCCTCCCTGCTGTCTGCCTGGTTACACTCTGCCCAGTCTCCGCCCACCCGCAGGTAGAACTGCACAAACTCCGCCCATTCGGTGTCCAGGTCCCAGCTCAGCAGCTGCCTCAGCCCAGCCTGACAACAACACAAACAAAATATATTTGTACAAAAGTTCCTGGATCTGCACCTGGATGTGGATTTTATCCCAAACTTCCACCAAACTGTACCTTGATCTGTTAACTTCAACCCTGTTGGATACCCTGATAACTAACAGAAATAGAAATAGAACAATTTTATAGTTGTTTTACCTTGCTGAAGTACAGGGACGATCCAGATGAGACCACCCCACAGCCCATGTCAGGTGTGACCACCTCTCCACCAATCACCTCCTGCCACGTGGCGAGCATTGCATCCTGGGACTCAAAATCAGAGAGTACACTGGAGGAGAGGAGGGAGGAGGGCTGGCAGTCTGTCCCAGAGAACCCATCATCACACCTACAAGAAGAGACGGTGGATGAACTTCTTTGCTTTGGGTTCATCATTTTAATATGAATGAGTGATATTGAAAAAAATCAATAAAGAAAAAAGTAAAGCTGACCTGCAGTGTCCGTGGTCACACCAACCATGTCCGTGGCACATGTTAGGACACTGCTGGCCGATGTAGATGTCATCCAGGGCCCACTCGTCCTGCTCGCCGTAGTAATTCTGGATCCAGCGGAAGCGTGTGGCACTGGACCTGAACACAGAAGGCACAGTATTATTCAACTAGATTAAGATTACCCAAGCTATGAAGAAATACTGTGCTGTAAAGCTGACTGCTCAAATATAACAGGAAAAAGTAATGTAAAAAATATAAGTATTATTTGCTTCTTTTCTGGGGATAGAGATTAGTGGATTTAGTGGTCTGGCAGGTAAAGATTGTATATCACATCATCTCTGTTGAAGGTAGACTGTGGTTGTGGATGTATGTGCAGTGCCGCTAACATGCTTGCAGTTTGGCTCATGCACAATGCTGACAAACGGTCGTAGAGGCGTAGATAGTCAGGTATATTGGGGGTTTTATAGTAGGGATGTTTCTCGGCTCGCTGCTTCCGTGACCCGTATCAACTCAGACCACCTCCTGATCATAAAGAACTGGCCGCGACTGTTTTTATTATCATTTACTGCCATGACCCCGTGACCTCTCATCACACCCAGCAGGAGATTAGACCACGTTTATTTAGGAGCCGGGTGGCAGAATGAAATGGAGGTGGAGGTCACAGTGCTCCGTGTGGAAGGTTTAATGTGATTGTTGCGTTGATATATGTGTGCGAGCCGGGGCTGTAACAGTGCATGTATTCCTCTGGAGCTGTTCAGTACAGGATGGGACTGTTTTGCTCTTTAAACTGAATAATTACAGTCTTATTATTAGTTTTCATACAATGCAACGGCAGTGTTTGTATTGGAAACTGGGAACAAATCAAAGTTTGAATTCTTCCAGCAAAGCTTTGGCAGTGTGTCGATGGTTGACTTTGAGCTAAAACATGTCTGATTATCTGAAGTCATGCAGTGGCAAACACACAAATGAGAAGCCAGAGCTAGAGGAACCTTCTATGTCATTAAGATTCCATATTTAGAAGAAATGTATTTTTCCAGTCAAGCAGTGGAGAACCAGGCAGAAAGTGTGTGGACCTCATTTGTGTTGGCGTCTCTCAAGTTAGTTTAATAACAACAACATGCATGTTTAAGGCTGTGGAAACGTTACCATACTTAAATGATTAAAACGGGTTCTGACCTTTCCGTGCTCCTTCAAGAGTGCATAGTGTTGTAATTGAGCTGGAGCAATACTGCGTTCTGTGTTCGTTTAGATCACCAGATTGAGCAGACATTACTATATTAGTGTTCATGTTTTTTAAAATGAATGCTCGGCTTTTAGAAGCAGAAATGGATGTGAAATAGTTTCTGCACACGGTAGCTGTGTGTCCATGTATATGAGTGTGAATATGCAGACATGAACATTATTTGGTGCGCCTGCTTCATCGTGTCTTCTTCATGGAGCTCTATGCTTTTGAACTACAAAAATAGGATGACAGATCAGATCAGAGGGCCCTTTGAGAGTCTGTTCTTCTATGTCTACGGTACAGATGGGAGTCTCTTACCATGTCTTCTGAGGCAGAGACAAAGTGATGCGTCTCCAGTCTTTGAACTCGGATGGGTGGTAGACACTGGGAGCTGTAAACTCAGAGCAGCTCGGCATGCCAGGCAGGCAGGCCTAGGTGAGAGAAACAAGGGCTGTCATTTAAACACACTTATACACACTCATAGCAGGGCGAAATGTTGATTACTCAGAATTCATATAATTAAGTTTTTAGTTTATTTTTCAAAAGGCAAAGGCAGGATTACAGTATCTATGACCTTGAACGCTGGAACACAAGCAAGGATTTAAAGTACAGGCCGGTCTGTGAGTTCCACTCTGCACCAGATGACTGCCTTTTCATGCACATGGGAGAACTAGAGAAATTCAGTGATCGAGGACTCATTACACCCTATTCAATTCCAAAAGGCAATACACATTTTGGCAGATAGTTTGGTGCCCTATGAATATTTATGAGCCAGTTGTGATCACAGAAAATCTTTGTTGAATCATGGGAAGATAATCTGCTTGCTGATTCAAGTGTTGCTATTTTTGTGCTAAAAGTGAGATGACGAGAAGTAATTTGTATAATTTCTCATCTGAAACAAAGCGCTAGATTTAAAGACATTATTTACATTCTATTAAGAAGGCTGAAATGTGCAAATCAATATTCATGATCATGAATAAATGATATGATTCAGGATGACTTCTAAACGTTTTAGTCATAGACAACGGTGTGAGCCTGGCTGGGAATAAAGAAAGGGATGGGATGTTAACAATGACTTTACATGTGATGTGAGTTGGATGCGTGTCCTTACTTCTTTGACCAGGTGCCAGGTGAGGCCGTGATTGGTGGAGAACTCCAGGCGGACCTGAGTGTCGATGTGAGGGGAGGGCTCGCGGCCGCAGCCCATGACCAGTGAGAACTGTAGACTGTAGGAGGCTCCGATCTGCATCGACTGAGTTTCCACATAACGGATACTGGAGCCAGGGCTGGGCTCGCCGGAGAAACTAGAGTAGAACATGAAGGACGGGGATCAGTGGATACCATTACTGCTATTAGACAGTGTGTAGAATGATTGTGTGTTTTAATTGTAGCATCTTTGAAGTTGTTCTGTTGGCGTACTTTTTGTAGGAATACAAATTAATGTTGTAAATAGCGTCCAAATACCATTTCCAAATAATGACCAATACAGTATTTGTGTCAGAGCATTCAGTCTCCCACCTGAGGGTCCAGTCGTGCTGGCAGTAGGGCTGGACATGGCCAAGATAGAAACCAAGACTCTGGGTGACGTCCAGCACGTTGCTGAAGTCCAGACTGATGGTGTTGAACAGCACGGAGGTCATGCTGATTTCATCCAGGGCCCACACGTCGTGACCGCGGCCTGAATGGTAGGGCTGCCACCAGCGGAACTGCACGCCAAACTTACGAGCACCAGCCGGGAGTTCAACCGACACAATCCTAGTTAGGGGGGGAAGAGATTATCAAAGTGAGCTTTACTGTCACTCGAGGGAAAGTTAGTTACTGCATCATAGTCACAACAGAACACGTACAGTAGTGACATGTATTTGGTATCCAGGATGACAACATTTTAGCAGGAATGAATCCCACAAGCTGACTGAACTGTGACTCAGACTACGATTTAGACCTTAAGCCGCATAATTGCAGTCTGCCAAGATTTATGAACACATCTTGTATCATTCTGAACTTTCTTATAGCTCTCTGTGTTTGCCTTTTTCCTCTTTCTCAAGGGGGATTCTTGTATATGTTGATAGAGTAAGAACCTGCATTTGCATCTGCGGGGCGTGCCCCTGACTCACTGGCCCCCGTTGACCTTTTGAGTGGTGATGAAGAGCTCTGAGCCCCAGCCTGCACAGCTGGAACACAGCCCACTTTGTCTTCATTACCAACATGGATGCTTTAACTGACTCAATGGGTCCCAGTGGCTTACACCTTCAGCACGCCATTAGCAGCGCAAATGTGCACGTTAATGGAGTCATAGTGTCTCTGTGGAATCATAAGCACACACACTTCATACACACATACACACACACGGTTACGACCGGCTCCCCCGGCCATAACTGTAAACATAGGTGATGGTACCTTGGCTCATGGAAGCCTTGGTAGGCGTAGTGCTGCAGCAGCGTCCAGGTGATGCCGTTGTCTGAGGAGTAATGTAGCAGGACTCCCTCTCCTGGCTGGTCCGGGGCAGGACAGGAGCTCAGGGTGCTGCGGCTGCCCAGGCGCAGCGTAAACTGTAGATACCTAGAGAGAGTGAACGAAAAGGAAAGCAAGAAGAAGCGGCGACAGGTGGAGAGAGAAGAGCAGCAGTTGGGACGGACAGAGCAGGAAAAAGGGAAATGACACAGGATGAGTAAAGGGCAGGTTGATAAATGAGAAGAAGGAAAAGTAAGGTGACCATGGGAGTGTGAGAGGTGTGTGAGAGAGGGGTAAACGGGTGGACAAACAGACAGTCATGCAGAGTAGAGAGGTGGGAGGGAGGTGGCAGGATGATGGATGAGATGATTAAATGAATGAAGATACAATTAGATGAGTGGAGGTGGAGAGAAAGAAAGAGAGAGTGTGAAAGAGATTCAAAGTTCATATCCATACCCATGTTTACTGCACATAGTCCCAATGTAGCGTGAGTGTTCATGCCTTTATGCATTGTTTTTGCATATAATCTATACTAATATAATATATTTGTTAGGATTTCTATCATGTGTTTTGGGCCACCAGTCCCCCTCCAGCTCTCTCTGTCCTTAGCTGAGTTTTGCTTTCAACAGCGATGCAGTTTGCTCTTTCAGGCAGCTGTTCACTCGATCAGCCAGGAAACTGGCATTAAATATGGCCATCAGGTGGCACATTGAGAGCCACAACGGGCATAATCAATCTACCACAGATGCCATATCTAACTTCACCTCTCTCTCTCTCTCCCTCTCATTTTCATCCTCTTTCATTTCTCCTCTCATCTGCAGTCCTCCCTATAATCACAATCCATCTCCCGGCTTAGGAACACAGAGTGTGAGGGAAAGAAGGATTGAGGAAGGAGCAGAGTGGATAGCTGACTGGCTGGAACATTTGCACTATCAATCAGAAGTACAGACAGCTGATGAAGACACGCCACGGTTTTTACAAAGTCATCTATTTGTGGCAAAAACGAAATCTTGAGTATATATGTAAATGAAACAAGTTTTGTTTTGTGTACTTTTTACATTCACAATCCTGTATCCTCTATGAGCACTTTCATTACCTGGCCTGGGAACTGTCGAGTGGAGCGGTGACCAAGTGTCTCCTGCTGTCTCTGTTGAAGACCAAGGCCTTGCCGCTGGCCAGGACCCCACAGCCGAAGCTGACCTCAGCCCCTCGGAGTGAGGAGAAGCTGTGGTAAGAGGAGAGGCGTGGACTGGAGAAGCCCTCGGACAGGAACGCTGGGAAGGTCTGGGAGGCGAGCTCACAGGCTGGACCACTGAAACCAGGGTCACATCTGGGGGGGGGGGGGGGGGGGTAAGAGTGGAAGACAAGACACATTAAAAAGAGCGAATGATATAAAGGAGGAAAAAGAAGACAGAGATAATGAAAACCCATTAATAAATCATCACCATAATACAACTTGATTAACTTTGAATGGTGATTGGTGCTGTAAGGCATTCGGTGGATAATGAGCAGACTCATTTTGAAGGAGAGACATTGGATTTATTTGGTTTAATCAAAAGCGAGATCCTTACTTGCAGCCTGTGCGGGAACAATGTCCTCTCCCGGAGCAGTAGCGAAGGCAGGCTGGACCGAGGTACACTGAAGCAAAACACAGGCACGGATATTACATTTATTTTTACTGCAAAAAGGCTCATTTTTTGGATACTTAGCTGACCTGTAATAAAAATGTCTGTTACCCCAAACACATCCAGTATGAGACTCATTTGTGGGGTCCAGCTCAACAAGACAACAATGACACAGAGGGTTCCGATGTGACTTGTGTGTTCAGTACTCACCATTATCTATAGCCCACATGTTGCCCGATCCAGCGCCCGACTGTGTCCAACGGAACCGTGTCGTGTCTGTAAGGGCAGCGTTGGGCAGAGGGATGGAGATTCTGGTCCACCTGGAGAGACAAAATACAAACTGCATAACCGTGGCTGACTGACAACATACGTAAAAGCACATGTCCAGATGTGTGGAGTCATTCCTACCCGCTGTAGTTATCAGAGGAGTAGACGGTGCTGTGAGGTAGATGGGGTCCAGCACAGAGCTCTGGCAGACACTCGGTGTGGAGCAGAGACCAGGTGCGACCCTGGTTGGTGGAAAACTCAAGACTCACGCTAACGGAGAACAACAGAGAATGTCTTGTCTTAATATTTCATTTCTAAAACTGTGTGGAATGACTGAAGTGCTCAGATTACATTTATTTTTCATAAAAAGAGAAAATGATGTCTTCTGAGACTTTACCCCTTCTACTCTTATATTAAAAAGCATTTCCCAATTGAACACATTTGAAGCTTCAAATGGTTGGAAGAGTTTGAGCCTTGAGGACTTTAATACCCAGAAGAAATGTACCACGATCTTAACAAACTCCTTGAACTCGCATTTCTTTATTCTTAGAGACCAATTGGGTTCAGATTTCTCAAGACGCTGCTGTTTAGGAGCATTAGAGCAGCGGCCCTTTAGTTCCCTGTGTGCACCATTTACTTTCTTGACACCAAAATAACTGAATGAATCAAAGGCGTCGTTGGTGTGTGAAGGTCCCCTTTGCTGCGGCAAAATTATATGATTTTAACTCCCATAAAAGCATTGCTAGATCTAAAATGTGTCCCACCTGTTGGCGGGCTGGTAGGAGCCACAGCCCAGGTTGATGGAGAACTGAGCGACATGTGTGTGGGTGCCAGGCAGCACGGGGAGCAGCTGCATGAAGTCCAAAGCCCATACATGGCGGTTGGCGCCGCCATGTGACCGCTGCTCCAGGCACAGCTGGGTGACTGGAGTTTGTAGCTCAGTGGGCAGCGCCACGGATACCACCGCAGGAGTCTGAGACAGGAGATGAGAATGAATACATCAGACCAGACGGAAGATAGTCATTAGAAAATAGTGAAACAATTTTCTTTTTTGTATCCTAAAGCTCAAGATGATGGCTTTAAATTGCTTGATTTGTTTGATCAATAGTCAAAAAAAAAAAAAAATCAGTTTACTATCAGAGAAACAAAGCAAATCCTGACAGATGAAAAGCTGGAACAAGTAAACGTTAAATATTTTTGCATAAAAATTACATAAATGGTGAATCAACTATCAAAATACCTGCTGGTAACTAAACTTTTAATCATCTAATGGTTTCAGCTTGACCAGAAAAATGTATATACAGTTAAGTGAGCTCATCATGCTAATGAACTATAATGATTTGATTGGATGTGAATATGGTGCGCCGGTCTCACCCTGTAAGAAGAGTAAGGAAGGGTGTCGAGCACCACGCGTTCCCTCCTGCCTTCAGACCTCCCAAACAGAATCACATCGTTCTCATGAGACTCTCCTGGATCACAGTCGCTGCCACCTAAACACAAACACACCTCACTATACTTCATGCCATGTAATACATGAAGTAAAGCCTCGGCTGAATGGTGGGCGGAGGGTTTCCGTACCCATGGTGAAGTAGAAGCGAAGGTTTCCGTATGACGTGGTGTCGAGGTAGGGGGTACACACTCTCCTCCGGCCCTCTTTCTCAAACACTAGAGCTGAGCCGGACTCAATCTCTCCACACTGGGTCCCATAGGAAGCTCCCTCTATGTCCCAGCTGATTAAACAAAAACAGGAAGGGCTGATTTAGTCAAAGCAGTTTCTCAACACAAAATATCGATGGTAGAATTATGTATGTGTGCATGAATTTATTTAAATTTGTTACCTGAAAATTATGTGGCGGTATTTCAACATAAATCATTATATAATAAAAAAAGCCATTCAAGCAATCTAGTCACAAGATGTACTACCAATGAGGATTGGACACATTTCGTAGCTCATATTTTTCACAGTCAGATGGTTTATGGCCTGAATATAGTTAAAAAGTAACAGCAAATCTTGAGAGTAAGGTGTGAAGGAAGGGAACTAAGCCTGAAAATAAAAGTTATCTGAATGTGTAATTTACAGTCAAATAAGTAGACAATTAAACAGGGGGCTTCATTTATTGAGACATCTTAAGCACTTAACCATAACCAAAAATCAATCCCAAACTGTATCGACATAATTGCACATGGAGCACCTGCATTTATAGATTGCCTCTTTAAGTCTTTAATACAGTATCTCCCCCTGAAGTGTTGCTGAAGTCAGTAAATCGTTGCCATAATTTGCACTTTGCCAGTAAACAAACACACAATGCCAGGAATGCAGCAGAAATCACCTGGAAGACACACACACACACACACACACACACACACACACACACACACACACACACACACACACACACACACACACACACACACACACACACACACAGACACTCAGTGGAGAGCGGGTCCTCATTAGCACTGACAGAAGTGAACTCAGTGTGTCAGCCCTCTCCTGCCCCCCCCCCCCCCCCCCCCTCCCTCTCCGTGGGTCTCTGTCACAGCCAGTCTTGGGTTAAATGACAGTGGAGTGGAGAGCTGCATTAACACAAGCACAACCTCTCCCTGCCTACCTCACACGGCATGAAGCCGGATGGGTGAGAGCGAGCATGCAGTGCAGTGGGTCGGCATGCTGCTGGAAGGTGTGAGGGTGCGGGGCGGCCATAGAAACACCCTGCTGTGTTAGATCCTTCTCATTAATGGAAAAACGCACGGACAGACCTGGTGCAGGAGGTCTGTTAATTACTCTCTGGCAGTTACACCATCTATGATCTCTTCTCTTTTATCTCTCGGTGCCTCTGTACCGTGTTGCTGTCCAGTGTGTGTTTGAAAGCATGTGTGTGTGTGTACGTATCTCACTCTGAACAGACGGCCTGCTGTGTCTGTAGCAGTCAGAGGGATGCCATTCACCTGGGTCAGATGCTTGACTTAAGCATGTGCATGTAAACACACACAGATACACATCTTTACTTTGTTAATGCTCTCTTTCCCAGCAATTGTGTGTCCTGGTGCTAAAATCATTGCATCAATTATGATTACAAACTGGGCGTACATTCATTACGTAAATATATTCTTGGGTTTGAGTTATCTCCGTTATATATGTTGTCCTTTTCCCTCTATAAAGGACTATTGCGTCAGGTTGGTAACTAAATACAGTTTTACTAGCATCATGGCTGTTCTGACTGAGGTCTTGATAAGAGCGATATAAATACAGATTGCTTACTTATTTAATGTATGTTTAGATAAAATGATCCAGTGAAGGGGTGGGGGAAGAGACCATTATGTTGGCTTACTTCGAGGGTGGGCTTTCAAAGTCTTCCTCCCAGTAGCTCCTCCCCTCCTCACGATGCAGGTCAATGTCTCTGGTGGAGGCGAAGCTGTGGCCAACTCCCTCACCGCCATGGAAATACAGGGCATTGCCCTCGGACTGACAGGCATGCTGGCCAATAAGAACACAGGGGTTAACACATGCAACAGGTAACCACGTTTCTCTGTGAAGTAGGTGTGAATGTGTGCTTTATCGGCCTACCTTGACGGTCGCTCCGGGGAAGAAGAGCCAGTTGGCGGTGTCTGGAGGGTCCAAGTTTTCCTCCATGAGGGGGGCTCTGTGGGCAGCATTGACCAGCAGCACATTGTCTAGACCCCAGCAGGACTCATAGCCTTCGGGGCCTTGGGGGGCCTCCTGAGACCAGCGGATACGAACGGCATCAGACCTGGAGTGACGCGGCATGGGAAGCAAGTGGACGACGGTGCTGCTGTTGGTGGGGGCTCTAGAGGAGACACACGTTTATGCATTACACAACCATCATTAACCATATGACACATATGGAGAGACATCGCTTGTCCTTATGTTGGAGTGAAACCGAGGGGAAAAAGCAGGTTTCAGACTGAGTGTATTCATAGTTTTTTCCACACAAATACATAACATCCCCTGACTGTGGCTAAACATTGTAGCTAAAAGACTGCATCATTACATCACACCTCTGTTCTCCCTCTGAGCTGACTAAACAGAGGCAGGCAGGGATGGACGGATGAAAAACATAGAGAAACAAACGGCAGAGATATTGACAAATCCAGAGAGGGAGGTGTGACTGAGGAGAAATAAATAAAAGTGGAACTGATGAGGAAGAGGGAAGAGGAGACCTGATCTTCTCCAGCGTGATCCATTCATCTGAGGCGTTGGTGTTACCACTTAGGCTGTATGACACAATGATGCTGGGGTCGGAGTAGCTGAACCGACAGGAGCCTGAACCTGGGGAGTACAAAAACCACAGAGGACAGACACATATGGCAGTTAACACTCCTGTTGAAGGAACAGCTACTGCAAGTGTTAGCTGGTTTCCTTTTTTTTCAAAATTGGAATTTTATTAGCGGTGCAATGAACCGTAATCATGCCCTTAGGAGCAGCCAGGCTTCTTCTGACTGATTGCTCCCACATTTCCCCCTTGGCCGAGTGGAAATGATGTCTAAATGGTGTCACTGGGGGAAGTAAGTGATCAGCAGCTTAGCAGGACTGGGGAAAGTATGCAGGGGTTGGGCAGAGGTGACTACAGCCCACTGCAGGTAGATGCTGTTCGTACATGTGAGTATGTTTGCATATTTTCTTGTGCATTTCTGCTTGACGAGTTTGTGTGTGATCAGACTATTCCTGCGCCGGTTTATGTGGGTGCGGTGGGAGCTGGTGGGGGTCAAAGGTTGCTAATGGACGAAGCAGGCTAACTCCCACGTCCCCTCCTTTCCTATCCCCTCCCATGCTCTCTCCCCTCCTCCCACACCACCATCCCCTGCCGTGCTGTCCCGTCGCCGCTGAATACAGCTGTGCATTAACCTGCCACCACTTCATTGCACTGCTCCACTGAACTGCTCCATACACAGCACTACTGCACGACAAACCCATATTAACCACCTGGAAATGAGAGCACAGACGGACAGAATGAGAGGAAGAGAATGGGGGAGTGAGGGTGAGACGGGTTGTTGTTACACTATGTACTTTTATTTCCTCCCAGTCGTGTTCCCATGAGAACTGGTGGATGCATGTAATGGACATGAAAAATACAGTACCTCTAAAAACTCACGGTGTCTTTCAAGAATACTGTAAATCATTCATTATTTTGATAGGAGAGGCCGAGAGAGAAAGAAACAGACTGAAGGGGATGGGAGGGATCTATTGTTCTGGCTGAAAAACACTGTTGCAGGCAGAGGCTAAGATTTGAACAAGGTTAAAAAGGTGCCATCCAGTACACAGCTGTCTTCATGGATTGCTTGCAGTGCATGTGGAGATTTAATACTCACCCAGAGCAAACTGCAGGACCGAGGCGGTGCTAGTGTTGAGCAGTACAGTGTTCTGGAGGAGACACACAAGGCCGATTAGGATATCACCCATGAATAATCCAAACTATGAAACAATATGATTGTTTCAACATATGTCCACATTATTGCAGAAGGGTGACAACTTCAACCAGCGAAGGTGAGCAAAACATATGAGAGAGAGCAAGACAGAGAACAAGGGCAATGTGTGCACATGAATGCAGAGGTGGGAAGTAACAAAGTACAAATACTTCATTATTGTACTTAAGAAGGTATCTGTGTGATTTACTTATTACCTATTACGCATTTTAAAACAGATATCTGTACTTTCTACGCCTTACTTTTTCAAAACAGGCTTCGTTCTCATTAATATGACGCAATATTCAGTTAGCCTTGTAAAAAAACAGCCAGTAGAAATATTCTTCATAGCGATATTTATATTTTGAATACATTTCAGAGCCTGTACTTCTTGCCTTTTACTTGAGTAAATAAGTTTAATCAAGACTTCTGTGTCTGTACTTTTGTGACACCTCTGCATGAATGTACTGTGAACTGTACGTTCTCATTGTTGATGATGTCGTATTGAGAGTATTTGTGTGTAAATGTTCCTGTGTTTCTGGACGTGAACGCTCGTGGCGCTTGGCAGAGGAGCTGCCAGGCGGCGGCATCAAACATTTGGAACAGTGACAGACAAAGCGACTGTTTATCGGAGAAGTAAATAGAAATCACGAGGCACTAAACACGTCTCTGCTGCTGACTGTCTTTCATCTCTCCCAGCAGAATAAACAGTCGGAAACAAACTTTGTAAAGATAGAAAGAGGGCATGAAAGGGTTTGATAAGCAATGATGAGAGTATATGTGTGTGTATATTTATCATCATGTGTGTGCAACAATGCATGTCAGGCCGTATCCCGAAAGTACTGTACTTTACAACTGGAAAATTAACATGCCCCTCCTGCTTTCATTCCACTTTAAAATGCAACATCATGCATGTCAAAGGCTAGTTCTGAATAAAAATGCTGGCAAAACAGTTGAAGAAATATGAAGTTAAAGTTGGCAGACATCTAAAAAAAAGCTGTGATATATCAAGTTTTATAACTTAAAATTAAACATACAGTAACATACAATGTTACTGTATAAATGTGAAATGTTTAGTCATGCTAAAGCACATGTCCAGCCCTCAGTACAATCAGACATCATCTTCTTTGCTAGAAAGGCAGTGAGAACGTCGAGGGCTGAGATGTCTGAACATGAGCTTGTACTGTGGTCACAGCTGGGCCGCTGTAATTTACTGTAGCTGTGGTTGTGGCGACTGAGTGGTTGGTTTGGGCTTGTATGGTCAATGAGCCGTTAAATGTACAGCGGTGGAGGTGCGGTCGAACATGGCAGTTACCAGCTCTCGTTCTCCAAAGGGCTCACAGAAAGTGACCGCTCTGCCATGCATCAGTACACCACACTGCTCTCCCACCTCGCAGTTACTGCACTCAGACCTGGGAGCAGAGGGGAGAAAAGGGAGTTACGACAAAAGCGAGAAGTATCAAGGCAGCGCACCCACGACTTAGCAAGAATGATGGCGCTCTCAGATTACAAGAGAAAGTCAGAACCTTTGCACCTACCAGATGCTCGGGTCCAGCTCTCCTTGGAGGTTGGAGTCAAAGTCGTCACGCAGCACCGCGTGTTTGCCATGGAGCTCCACTACACACACACACACACACACACACACACACACACACACACACACACACACACACACACACACACACACACACACACACACACACACACACACACACACACACACACACACACACACCATATGCTCAGAGTTAGACACAGTCTGTAGGATGCTTTGTATTTTCGTGTTGTAATTACCCGTGTGGTAATAATATCAAAAGGAAATTAATAAAACCATGTAATGAAATGCAGACTCACCTAGACTAGGTCTCAGTGGGGACTCTGTGGGAGCTGAAACAGACAGAGAAGAAAACATTAGAATTATATTATCCAGTTCATGTTCATGTTTTCTGTGCAGTTTTGCATTGTTAACTGTATAAAGTGTGTTAGTCAGGAAGTGCAGGGGAACGGGCCCATTCTTAAATCATCTCTGAGTGAAACACACTTTCTCTGCGTCCTGCCCGGCCGCGGCTGCAGTCTCCTGGCTGCTGACGTTAATTCCTTTCAGTAATGAAAGGGCGGGCGGCCATGATTAACGGTTCAATGCCAATTAACCGTCATCCACCCCAGAGGCGCCTATGTGCTGTAATCTGTGGCCACTGCCTTGCTAACATGCTCCACCATCAATCTCTCCCAGGGGATAAATAGCTCTGAGAGGAGGGAGGGGGATGTGGGGGGGTTGGGGTTAAGATTTAATGAATCACAAATATGAGTTTGAAAAAACATGCGGGCTCCAACTCAATCACTGAGAAAACTTTATACAATCTTCACAATCTGCAATACCATAAAGTTGCCGAGTATGGGTGGGACGCAACATGAGAACCTCCCTGTTATTTAGCATTCAGCCACTGGAGTACCTTGTTTTATCTTGTTGAGCACCTTCCTGGAGTTTTTGAGAATTTGAACCTTTCGTGATCAGTCTCTGTGGAGTGGCACATTGGCTTTAAGTGAACATGTCACCCTTCAATCCCTTTGAGCTTCTTTCCTCCGCTCTAATATGTGGCCTTTTTTAAAAAAAGACAGCCTTACTCCAGACAGAAGAGAAGGATAATCTGCCACAGTATTCTCCATCCAGGATGAGCCTGCCCACCTGATAAAACACACTGAGATAACACAGCGAGGACTCGTTCAAAGTTTCGCTTCAACTCACTCAAGACTTTCAAACCGTACGATAAACGGCAGTTTAAAAATTCCTTTGAAAGAGGGGCTTACTTTTGAGAGAGCCCACCTAAAACTCCACATAAACAACAGAACCTGAATTAAGAGAGGAGGGATTATCAAAAAAAAGAAGAAGAAAAAGGGGGTTTCTTACTATCATAACTCTGCACATGTCTTTATTCGGAGCTCAAACCTTAATTTATTTCCATTGGATCCAAATGTTACTTAGAAATGGATTTACTGGTAAAGTTTCTTGCTGACTGTAGAAGCTGGAGTCTTAGTGGCCTGTGTGACGGAGCAGGGCGGTTCGGTGGCTGCCGCTCTGTCGGGCCCTGATGCTCCGCTCCACAGCTGGAGCTCGGGCTCCACCATGAAGACCATTAAAAGCCGATAAAAGGCCTTCTTCCTCCCGCTCCGTCTCCCATGTGGGCTGATTAAAAACATGTTTAGAGGAGCTATCAAACCCGACATGTGCAACCCTCTCATGTTTGCTGTACCGTAATAAAAAATAACATATGTTGTTTGCTCAGATTACATGAGTATGTGTTCATTTTACATATTCAACCCCGAGAGCGTGCGCTAAAACCCCGATTCCTGGTAATCCACCCTCTCAAACTGACATTCAGTAATAAATGCTTGGTTGATATTCGGCTCTCTACAGTCTCTCTTAAACAAACCCTTCTAAATCTCTCTCAGTCTTTCTAGTGAGGCCATTTGGCTGGAGAAAGGCCCAAAAGATTTTTTTTTGGGGTGGATAATCCCTTCAAGCTTCCAAAAAGGCCTCATTTACAGTTTTCTTTCTCCATGCTTCATCAAGCTCTCCTGCTGTCTCTCTCTCACAATCTCTCCCCCCCCCCCAACCCCTTCATCCGCACCCATTCTGTCTCTCTCTCTCTCTGCCTAACCCTCTGCACATCGGGAGCAGACAGTGGCGCTCATTTCACTTGGATTAATCCCCTCTCACTTTCTTAAAGACTTCAATTACTGCCTCCTCTATTTGCAGCTCATCTCTGCTAATGCCTGTATCTCCCTGGCCAGGGCTTATACTGACAGGCAGGCAGAGGGACACACACACACACACACACACACACACACACACACACACACAGACACACACACAGCTGACCCAACCAACCCTCTCTGCTATTTCGCTGCTATGCACATGCACACATATGCACACGTGTAAACAAGAGCAACAAAAACAGGAGGGGATTCTCATTAAACTACACTGGATGGGTGCTGATGAGAAGGGTTGGGGTGATACAAGGTGGGGGGGGGAGCATAAGCTTTGGCAGACATCTCGGCACAAAGAGCACAGGGCACAAGTCATGTTAAACCTTCACCCCCTCTTCTCCCCCCTCTGCCAGCTCTAATCTCCCCTCTTTCTCCCCACCCTGTAAACTGCACCCACACCTCCAGTCTCCCTTGTTCTCCTCTCATTTCAGCTCTTTTTCCCCTCCCTTCGTCTGACTCACATCCTTGACGACGTGAACCGCGTTTGAAGTCGAGCTGGTTCCGTCTAACTGGCGGATGCAATTATTAACTCACCAGGACGCAGGGATGCTGTTGTTATTTTTTCCTTTTTGCGGTGA
This sequence comes from Eutrigla gurnardus, assembly GCF_963514095.1. Taxonomy (NCBI): domain Eukaryota; kingdom Metazoa; phylum Chordata; class Actinopteri; order Perciformes; family Triglidae; genus Eutrigla; species Eutrigla gurnardus. The sequence continues at coordinate 11,960,940 of NC_139923.1, read as the reverse complement.
CTAGAAAGAAATGGTTCTCAAAAGGTCAGGTAGCAGCCACTTCACTCCACTCAGCTTTGTGTGGGCTTCAATTGGCATCATTACTATAATCATAGGTAAGAGGATAGGAGACCAACAAAGAAGAAAGACTCACCGACATTGTTTTGTAATCTCTTTTTTACCGTCTCTAGCTGTGTTTTTAAGTGAAGGTGGAATCCGACGTAAAGATGAGATTACTTCACAATAGTGAGAATTAAGAAAGTCCATTCAAAAAATGAGGACGGGCTTATTTAGCATGCGGTTTGGGCTTTTTGTGTTTCTCCTTGGCAAACATCTTCTTGCCGTCATGGTGTTAAGGTAATTCTGACAAAAATCACACAAACAAAAAAATGTGAAAGAACAAAAGAGAAGATTGGGATGAGAGAAAGGAGGACAAACTGGAGAAAAGAGGGCTAGTGGAGACGTGGAGAGGGGAAGAGATAGACTAGATGGCTAGGTCTCAACGTTCCTTGCTGGTGAACGATGAGAGATGGCAGGCGAGCCGGCATTCACCAAGGCGAGCAGACTGGCTGGCAGACCGGGGAGGTGGTGAGGAGGTGGTGGAGGGGAGGCCACTCGTCCCTCCGCTGTTGGGGCTGTGATCAGGCGTTCCTCAAGGAGCGGCGGCGGCGCCTTTGAGTTATATGTCCCTTTAATAATCCATCTGGGGTGCGGTGCACTCGGCCAGGCCCATAAAGACCTGATTTATTCCTCTGCTGGAAATGAGAGGACCTGGCGATGCTGGGTAGCAAGCAGGGATTGCTGGCCCTGCTGTCAGGAGATAGAGCTGATGGACGGCCTGCAGCGCCATCGAACATCCTCTAGTGCCGAGCACCCTTTCCTAGCCCACCCCTCATTCTCCACCCTCCTCTCATATGGACTTCAGTCTTGTTGTGGTCGCTCAGCAGGAGTGGAAAAGTACTCCTGTTTCATCATTCAGTCTGTCAGTTTGTATACTTGCAGTTGTTTAAAAGTGTGGCGGTAATTTCCATTTTTGCCGCATCATGCTTTAAAGCATCTCTAAGAGCCTGTCCAAACACTTCAGCGACGTACTGATTGGTGCCGCGGACGTCTCCGTTGTTCGGTGCATTTCATTTGGTTGCAGCAGTATTTGTCAGACTCTCATTAGGTTTGTCTTCTGGCTCCACAACACAATATTTGTTCGTGTTGGTTGTTGAATAAAGTAATGGGACGTCGATCGTCGCAAACTGGGAGAGAAGTTGGAGGCATGAATTGAACACTGAATGAAGGGATGTGATGAAGACGGGTGCTGTGAGAGCATATAGGTGTCTGGGGCCAGGCAGCCTCCGACACTGCTACACAGATCATTTCACACACACACATTCAAATGTAGCTGTTGATTTAGTCTCACCAGGCTTTTAGTGGCACCGGAGTGGAAACATTGCAACCAACACCTCTCTGTGAACTGTCTCCATGAGGCTTTCTGTCACTAGGAATGTCAGACGTACCACCTCCAGTTAAAGGCTTATACCTCTCCTCCTTCTCTATCCATAAATCTCTTATTTACATGAGAATTCATATCCCTCGCTTTATCATGCTAAGCTCAAATTGACGCTCCAATGTCACCTTCTCTTTCTATCTCCCCGGCTAATCTGCCCATTTGTTCTTAAAGTCTTCACCCTGGCCGATCAGCCCTGATTGCCTTCTTCTTCGAGCAGCCGGCCCTGTTTCTCCCTCTCCATCCCTTCCCTTTCTCTTTTCCCGCCTTCCCTCCCTCTCCTCCATGGATCATAACCCTGCTTTAGATAGCTTTCATTTCTCCAGCTCTTCAAAGCCTGAGTCTTAAGCATATGAACTTCTGAAGTGGCTTGAGCTGGCCCCGTATCTTTTATTCCACTTTGAATGCTAATGCCTAGATTTGAAGTAACTTTGCTCAAAGCAGCTTGCACACTCTCTCTGCGGCGGGAATTTGGGACAGGAGCCTATTTGATCCCGCCGGAAGGGAAAAGTCTACAGGCCTCTGCATCACCCGCTCTGGTAAGTCTGGCATTGCTGAGGGAACTAAGACAATACACATTGAAGTCAAACAAGTTTGATGCACGTTCCAGTTTCATGGTTTTTGTAATCTGTATAGCTCTTTTGAAGTTGCAGGTTTTAGTTTGGAAATGGAAGAGGAGGCGACTACGGTGAATTAGCGGATCAGAGAAACTGATGCTCGTCTGTGTTCATACAATCCACAACCAGAAACGATCAGACCTGTTTCCGTTTTTGTTCCCTCCTCTCTCTCGTTCTTCCTCTGTCTCCTTTCGCCTTCTGTTGCCAACGGGATGTAAATTTCACATTTGTAATTTAGATTTCCTGGCGTAGTTCAGCAACAGAAAGAGCATCGCATTATTGGCCGCCAAAGGAATTAGCCCACAACAAGGTCGGCCTCCCGCTCACATCCCCTCTTTCTCCACTTTTCCTTTGTTAATGATGTTTAATCGCCCCACTACCTCTCCCCAACACTCAATGTCACCTGCAATTTATGACCTTCAAGTTTGAAGGTAGTAATAATTTATTATTATCTCTTCATCCCACCATCTTTGTCCTTCTATCCTCCCATCTGTCCTTCACCAATTAGACAGAAATGGTCATTACTGACAAGTAATTTATGGCTTATATGGCATATAACTCAGATTGTGCACCTATTTTACATTGATTTTGCCTTTATTATCCAGGATAGTCCCATTGAGGTTCAACCTGAATGTTTCACACATAATATCACAAGAAAAGTAACAAAATCTTGCATGTCTATAAGTGCAAAACAATGATGTGAGTTTGAGGAATGGTGTACATAATCTGTCTGCATGTTTAGTAGAGGACATAAATAAGGAGGCAGTTCATGTAATATAGCCTTTTGGCCAAAGAAAAATGTACTAATGTTCCATTTTATGGTTGTGTAAGGAGGACAAACTAACTTTCTCATGTGTGCAGAAACCCATGCATGTGTCCCTCCCACCTCTCATACCTGTACATTGTCTCTGCAGACTACACAAATAATACCTAACTTTCAGTTTCTCAGTTTGCTGCCATTCCCAACTTGTCCCCTCCGAGACCTTGTAAGGTCTCAATCTCGGCTTCCCAGCTTGTGTGTTTGTGCGAGGGGGTCTTGGCACCGAACAACTAACTGCCTGTTGCTGGCTGCAGATACTTCATTTGCAGAGGGAGACGACTGGGGCAGTGTGTCAGAGGTGGTGAGAGGATGAGCTCTTAGCCAACGAAACAGAGGAGGAGAGCCATGTCACTCTGACTCTGTCACCCTTCCAGGGCTCTGAGCGTCATCTTCAAGTGGCACGGCGCCATGCAGTTGAGTAGTGTCCCCAATGACCTGCTGAGGGACATACTTCTAATAATCTCTGTATAAAGACTAAGTATATTTTAAACCTGAAATGTTGTTGTTACCCCCCTGAAAGTTAGCGAAAAAGACCCTAGCGGGAGTTAGCGCACTTCTCCACTTTCAGCATTAGAGTCACATTTGATCTCCAAGGAGGAGTTCTTGAGTGAGGAGGAGGCTTCTCTCCTGTAAACAAGCAATTATACACACTCAGCATGCAGAGTGGGACTGCACTGTCTGTCAATAGCTACTTAAGGCTGTCACAGAAAGTGGATGTGAGAAGTGTCGGCCATAAAGTGTAAATCTCCGGCAGAGAGAGAGAGAGCGAGAAGAGAGAGAGAGAGAGAGAGAGAGAGAGAGAGAGAGAGAGAGAGAGAGAGAGAGAGAGAGGGGAGGGGGGGGAGAGGGGGGGGGGGGGGCAGAGTTTAGCATAAGCTGAAATTAAGCTGGCAATATAGGACATCCAAATATCTTTTGCTCTGGCTGCATCATTAGAAAGAAAGAGAGCCAGGAAGTGCTGCAATGCTTCTGTCAAGAAGAAGCAGCGGATCGACCATATTTGTCATCCATATGCTGACGATCTGCACATATGATGGACAGTAATGGGAAGTGAGGAGGGGGTATGGTATGTAATATATAGGTGCACAGGCGTGCTTCAACATTCATGTCATGTTCATGAATATCTGCCAGCAAGTGCATTATATGCGCGTTTCTGTCATAAAGAGGGAAGAGCAGTGTGTGTGTGTGTGTGTGTGTGTGTGTGTGTGTGTGTGTGTCTGCTGATGCTACTCACCTCCTTGCTCACAGAGCTGTTGGGCCAGAGCATCCTTGAAAATGATTTGTCCCCGATGTGTTGCTGTAGCTCTGAGACAAACAAGGGAGAGGAGGAGAAGGAGAAAAAGAGCATTAACACAAACAGCACTCAGGAGAAAGTTAACTGGTCTGTCCTTAATATATGAAGATCAATCCAGCACAGATGGCATCATTTACCACTCAAGCTAAATGTGTTAAAGCATCCTTCATAAAAGAGGACACTTTCTGAAGATCATTATGATGCGACGTTGATGTAAAAACAAGACAAAACGTGCTCATCTGAGGCTACATCTACACCTGTGGTCTAATATCAGAAACAATGAGCTGGGCCGGGGAACAGCAACATTTTAACATGAAGTTATATTCTAAAAGTGTTCCATACCATCATTAACATTAAGTTTAGTTATGACACAACATCAACATTTTAACTTCCTGTGGATCTATAATTGTATTCTATGGATTCTTATTCTTTTCATAAGCAACTTGCATAGCAGCAATATTAAAACAAATGTTCTCCCATAATAAGGACATAGTTATTATATATGAGAACACTCAATCCTTTTACAAACATCCACATCTGAATTGGAATCATAGACCCTACTAACCTAATCTTGTTCATCAGCAGTAAACAGAAGGAGGTCTTGTTATTATGACCGCATTGAGGATCTATGCCATTTAATTATCCAGGTATTGACAGGAACATTTTTATGGTCATAAGAATATAAAATACACAATTATTAGGCAAGTGAGTATTTTGACCATATGTGCATTTTTTATGCATATTTTCCAACTCTAAGCTGAACAAACTTGAATGCTTATTGGATTCAAGCATATCAGGTGATGTGTATTTGTGTAATGAGGGAGGGTGTGGCCTAAGGAGATCAACACATTATATCAAGGTGTGAACAATTATTAGGCAGCTTCTTTTCCTCCGCAAAATGGGTCAAAAAAGAGATTTAATTGACTCTGAAAAGTCAAAAATTTAAAAAAGTATCTCAGAGGGATGCATCACTCTTACATAGATATTGGGTGATCACAGAACAATCAAACGTTTAGTTGCAAATAGGTAACAGGGTCACAAGAAACGTGTTGAGAAAAAAAAGACGCAAATTAACTGCCAAAGATTTGAGAAGAATCAAACATTAAGCTACCAGGAAGCCATTATCATCCAGTGATGTCCTCTTCCAGAACGGACCTACCTGGAGCCCAGAAGTACACTGTGTTCAGTGCTCAGAGACATGGCCAAGGTGGGGAAGGCTGAAACCCAAGCACTGAACAAGACGTTGAAACGTCAACACTGGGCCAAGAAGATCTGAAGACAGATTTTTAAAGGTTTTATGGACTGATGGGATGAGAGTGACTCTTGACAGACCAGACGGATGGATCAGTAACGGGCACATCGCTCCACTGCGACTCAGCGAGGTGGAGGTGAGGTACTGGTACGGGCTGGGATTATTAAAGATGAGCCAGTTGGATGTTTTTGGGTTGAAGATGGACTCAAAATCAACTCCCAAACCTACTGGCTAAGACACTTTCTTCCAGCAGTGATACAGGGAAAAGGTTAGCCAGTAAAGGCCTCAAAGATGAGAGAATAATGACTAAACCCTATTGAAACTTGTGGGCGTTCTTAAATGGGGGATTTACAGTGAAGGAAGGCGGTCCACCTCTCTGAACAATGTCTGGGAGGCCGTGGTTGCTGCTGCATAAAAAGTTGATCGTCAACAGATCAAGAAACTGACAGATTCTATGAATGGAAGGCTTATGACTATTATTGAAAAGAAGGGTGGCGATATGGGTCACTGTTATTTTTTTTACATTTTGAGTTGTTGTTTTGTTATTGTCACTTTAACAGATGGAAATAAATAAGTGAGATGGGAAAAAGTTTTGTTGCATAATAATTCTGCAAACAGTCAAAACCTCACTTTTACTTTCTTATTCAGGTTTGAGGTTTATTATATTGTGGATCGACCGAGAGCACTGTAGTTGTTCAATAATAGAATGAATCCTCAAAAATTCAACTTGCCCTATAATTGTGCACACAGTGTAGAGTATGGGTAACCAAATATCGTCCAATAGCATCAGTTTCCTGCACTGTCACACTGCGCTGTTGCGTGCCAGTGTAAATGTAACTGTATGTTGCGTGCTGAATGTATGGAATGCAATATGAATTTCCTTCCATGAAATTAATTATTCATTTGAAAGTGAGAGATCTTGAAAAATGGCAGTGTCGTGGGATCTTTTACAGACAGAGACATGCTCGTCTCTACTGTGGCCACGAAGAAAGATCTGCTCTCATTTGCAATAGCAGGATTATTTAACGACTGAACATTTAATGAAGTGAAGTCTGTCATTCCTTCCAATAATAATAATAATCACAACACTACTACTACTAATATTAATAAAAATAAAAATAATAATAATAATTCATGAATTGAAATAATATTAAAGAAGGTATTATGTCTAAAAACAGTGGATTATCGTAATAAAATAAAGTCATAAAAATAAAAGTCCATAACTCGGACACATTGGAGATTGTGGTGGAAAAAGTCTGGAAGAAACCACAATTTTCTGGGGGTCCTCAAAATGAGTTATTGGGAGTTATTTCAAGAAGTTGTAGCTCATTGTAGTCTTCAACACTATATTTTTAGATTGCTACTCAAAACCGTACAATCCTTTGACAGTATAACCTGCATTTTCCCCACATAGTACACAGAGGAAACTTGGAAGGGGACTGACAAAGAGGATTGCCAACATGACGTGTTTCTTGAATGCCTGCTTGTAGTGTTGACCATAAAGGGGAGCAGTTGGAGTCTCATCCGTCTGGCACGCAAAAAACTAATGTTGTAATTTCACTATGCTTTTAATTATGAACCTCATCCGTGGCTTGAAGCAGGCTCACACTAAAACACACACTGTGTGTGCCACCCACATACAGGGAGAAGGTCCCTTCAAGCAGCTCTTGTGGAAATGAAAGGCCCGTTTTCCCGGTCTCTGCCATGTAAGGACGCACTTCTGAGCCTCACATTGGTGGTTTAGTGTTCAGGGTATTCCCAGGATCCAGAAGCGAGACACAACATTTCCTTTTATCTGAATCAAATACATGAAGTAGAGCCGTCACTCTCATTTCAAATGCACTGTCAAAGTGATCCAGACAGTTGGATGTGTGTACGTATGTGCTGTGCCACACCCAGTCAATATTTCATGGATGCCATGGAGAGGATTTAAAAAAAGCTCAATTATATGAGGCAAACACAATGAAGTGGGTGACTTTCTCCTTCTCCTGCTTCATTCCAGGAGGATGCTGCCTCCTAACTCTTCCCACCACGCAGACTCGGGCCTTTTATGGGTGCCAAGGCATTTACATGTTCATCTCAGGTCATGAATAATGAACGGGCCGCTCATCAATTAGTAAAGAGCTCTTGTGGCTTTGTGGAGTCGGGGAGAAAACACACTTAATTACACTCATATTTCAGAATACGGTGGAAACTAATTTGAGTTTGGTATTTATGAATAAAAGATGGCGCACAACGAAACAGCGGGTGAGGATGTAGAAACAAGGCCCTTAAATATTTACTAAACACAGTCGCAGCTCAAGTTCACTAAACAGATTCTGTTAAGAGCCACGGGACAGCGGGCGCTCTCAAAGAGCACATCTCACCTGGAGCTCATTTACACACACTGAACATGCACGTTATTATGTCACACATAGTCAGACCACACAACACACACACACACACACACACACACACACACACACACACACACACACACACACACACACACACACACACACACACACACACACACAGTCGACATGATGTAAAACTCCCATCAGTGGCATTAAACCTTACCAAATGATGCAAATACTCCAGTAAAAGTACTGCATTTCAGGGCAAAATTGTCATGAACAAAATTGTTAAAAGGGTTAATTTAAAAAAAAAATGATTGAGGTGGAGCTAGTTTTACCTATTTTGTAAATGTTGGGTTTCATTTATAACAATGTAGCCTATTCAATTTGAAATAAACAATATGTTGTTGGTAAAATGAATGAATGAATGAATGGTTAAGTTAATCTGAAAAGCAATAAATGCAGTGGAGTAAAAAGAAGGCTCAAGTAAAAAACTAAAAATTGTCAGAGTTTAAAAAAAGAAAAATGCAATTAAAAGTTTCAGAAGCACACTCTGTTTCTAATGATGTTGTTGTCTTTCCCTCAAATTAATACAAAGGCATCCACTACACAATGACAGAGAAAGTAGTGGGAAAGTGCTTTTCCTTTGAAAGTGTGTGTGTGTGTGTGTGTGTGTGTGTGTGTGTGTGTGTGTGGTCTGACTATGTGTGACTTAATAACGCGTATGTCATTAAAACAGTAGCCAGGAGAGGGCATTTAGTCTGAGCCGGCGAGTGTGTGATCGGCACAGCGCGACGCCAGCGTCTGTCCTGCCGTCACACTCCAGCAGCTCCTCAGCGAGTGTCTCTCATTACCGTCTCTACTCTGGGACCCCCCCCCCCCCCCCCCACACACACACACACACACACACACACACACACACACACACACACACGAACATTGATACATTTATTGAACATCTAAATGTTAATTTTACTTTCTTTGGGGGGGGAAAAGCAATTAAGGGCCTAAACGTGTTGGTGTTATTTCTTTTTTTTATACTCTGATTCAAACGAGGGATCATTCATCTTGTGAAAATAAGTGTCATCCTCTACCCTCTCATTAGTGTAGAGGAGCCAATCTGGGAGCCGGGAACAAGGGAGGGACTGAGGAAGGTGAAGAAACAGAGGAGGATTGAGTGAGAGATGTGGATGAATGAAGGGGGAAGGGAGAGGAGGGGGGTTGGGATATGGTCAGTGGAGATAGAGATGGGGGTTAGACGGCCTTGTCTTTCAAAGTCCACAATCTGCTCTCAAATAGCAAGTAGGAAAGGCAGAGATATACACTCAAGGACACACACACACACACACACACACACACACACACACACACACACACACACACACACACACACACACACACACACACACACACACACACACTCAAACCACATACAAGCTTTAACATGTATGCAGATGGACAGGCTGTCACTCAAAGAGCTCCCAAAAGGGCCTGGAGTGGGTAATTACCAAGCATGTCTTCCATGTTAGATTACATGTTGCTGTCGGCCATAAGTATCCCTCAGGAGCCCGCTTGACAGGTCCGTGCCCCCCCCCCCCCCCCCCCACACACACACACACACACACACACACACGTACCCTTAAGCCATATACACACAGTTTAATATAGCATCTGTTATCTTAGACGTATCCAGTGAATATTGACCACAAACAAACTTTTTGTAACAGTTTTTACACAATTCTGGTTAAAAAAATTAAATTAAAAATATTCTCTCTGCACGAGCTGTTACATCCGAGGGTGGAGAACACACACGCTGCCTGGCTCGTCTTCCCTAGATAGACGACTCTCCCTTCCCGTTCTCCTCAAATCCCAATTAAAAGCCCATTTTCTCTCCCAGCTCACTCGGCTTGTTGGTAATCGTGATTAATATGAGGAGTTTCAGTGGGGTGCAGTTCCAGTCACCGGCACTGATTTGGTGCATTTGGACCTAGCCCTTAAAATAATACACCCTAATTGGTTGATTTATCTTAGGACCAGCTGTGGTTATGGCACAGCAATCAAGGACAACAGAGGAAAAGAGTGGAGGGAAACATGAGCAGTGAAGTCCGTATGAGAGACGCAGACAACAGGGAACACTGATCACGGAGGAGGTTTGATGAAATGTGAAGGAGTTTCCTGATTTCAACCCAGCCTTGATATTTTCATACCAATCAGGAGGTGTGGCTGGCTTTGTGGAATCACATTATTTCACCCCCCCTATCCCCCCTACCCCTCCCTCTGCCCCTAAATTAATTAATTGAAAAGGGCTCTTGGAGAACATGCAAATTTAATGAAGCTCCACAGAGGAGGAATTTGGGAGTTGTTTGGCAAATTACCTGCTTGTTAGCACAGGGTCGTAGAGAGTTACGGCTCCGAATACAGCCAGAAGAAGCACAGTTACTGCTCAGTTTACAGGAGAAGAGCAATTGACCTTGACTACCGTTAGCGAGTAATAATTAGGGGGATTAGGAAAACAACAGCAGTTAGGAGTAAATATGTGAGGAAGAAAGGGCTGGTTATAAAAAAAGAGCTGGTGATCCTCTGCTGTTGATTTAGTCTTCAACAATGACTTAAAAAAATCTGGAAAATTTAAAAAAACCTTTGTCTCCCTCCTCACTTTGTCAGTGAGGGTCAGACTAGGACAAGGGGGGGAGACGGAGACGAATCTCAGAGTGAACAACGGAGAGATGAATCCCCGCAACAAGTCGTGCCTGTAATTCATCTCGTCGGTCACATCTGAGCACATTTGCAGGAACAGAATGTGAACCAATCATTCCTCGCAAAACACATCTGGAGGAGCAGACCCCCTCTGCCCTAAGCATGGTTCATTTTGCTGCATTCATAATCAGGACCCCCAGTCTCCACGCTCTATTTCATTTAAAATTGATAAGGGGGTCACCGTCCCACCTGCTGGGACGTGACCTCCTGATGAGAGTGTGTGATGTGGGTGCAGCACAGCTGTGATGTGGACAATTTGTGGCGGTATTGATCAGAACACTGATGTGTATGCATGTGTGAACATGTGTGTCTCTGTGTACACAGGTGTATGTATAGAATTTCAGGGGGTCATGGGCCGTCCCTGGGGAAATAAGACAATATCATGGATGCAGGGACCTTTAGGGTGAACGGCAACAGGAGTCCTCATTGTGATCTGTTGAGGAGTGCAGGGGGTTGCTTCTAAAAGTCTGATTCACTGAGAAATTCTGACACAATTCATAAGTTTAAGAAAGGTTACAAGAGTATAAGAGATATAAGAGTTGCTGTCTTATATGCGCTTGATATATGAAAATTGGAATTATATGGGTGGGCTGTGTCATATTTGCAGCCCTGGTCGGTTTGCGGAGGGAAAAAAGGTGGATGGGATTTATGTGCTCTGTCATGCTTCACATTTCCACCCCATATTTCTACATCTGCAATGCCAAAAAATGTGATTGCCTTGAACCGATCCTTCACGTCCCCTTGTCCCGGCGTCTCCGGTGGGTCCGTCATACAGCCACAGGCAACGCTGGAGCTTTAATGATGAGGAAAGCTCATTAACCGGTGATTTTATGTTAAAACAGACCCAAAGATGGACTTGAATAATAGGAAATCAATGGAGAAGACTAATACCAGGAGAAATTAGGTGCTGCGATATAGGTCAGACGTCAGCCTGATGTCTGAACTTTGACCTTTGACCTCTGATTAATACAGCAATCTATCTATCATCCTGCCTGTTGGAATCACCAGATTGGATGAGCTTAGGGACACATTATTTTCACAAAATGGAAAGATCAACCCAAACGTTTATTGATGGCATTATTTATAATTGAATTGACATTTTTCCAAAAAGGCCACATGCACCTGAAGCTGAGAGTATGAATATCTGCTGTTTTCAGGGCCCTAAATTATCTCTAGCTTGTGGGTTCTGAATTATTAGCAGCATGAATGGCGGCGGCCAACGTCATTAAGGCACGTGGAGTCAAGTTGGCTCAGAGCTTTCTACAAAACCAGGCTGTGTTCACACGCATCAGCGGGCTGTAGGAAGCCCCGTTCTTTGCATATGTGTGCGTGCTGACAAACTTCTTGCTCACGCAGACCTGCCCACTTTGAACAGATGGCAGTATCAACAACACAACAACAGCCGGTATAATTACAGCACAGGAACTATTCCTTTTCAATTACGGCTAACAAGACAAGAGAGTGTTTGAGCGCCCACCTCCCCTTCCCTCACTCCCTCCCCCCCTAATTCCTCCTACAAGTGGCTTCAATCACCGCAGAGGAACCGCAGGTAGCAGAGACGTGGAAAAAGAACAAATAGTCAGAGAAGACAGACAAATGCATACACACACACACACACACACACACACACACACACACACACACACACACACACACACACACACACACACACACACACACACACACACACACACACACACACACACACACACACACACACACACACACACACACAGCATGTGATGACAAAGGAACAGAGTGCCATTAAATACACAGACATCCGTCTCCTCAGGGGAACACTTTGAGAAGAGGAATCACATGCAGTAATTAAAGCAATCTCCACCAGGTAACCGTCCTAGTCCCACAAGGAGACAGGACAAAACACTGCAGCTCACACACACACACACACACACACTGACTGCCTTGAGGCTGTAAGTGAAGCAGAATAAAGGCAAAGAAAGGACGAGACACACCAGTGCATCTCTGCATTCGCCAGAGGAAGCTATTACCCATTCTCACCTCTGCTAAGTGCAGCAGTGCAGTGTGGACTGTCATGTCTGAGCAAGGAGAATAAAAAGTGGGGCACAATAGTGTTTTACGCAATCATTAAAGCATGAGTTTGTTTTGGATATTCCGTGTGCAAGAAAAAGTTTGATCCTGGCCGTTGTCTTCACTGTGATAGCTGCAGGTGTTACTTCTGAGTGTGAATCATATTAGGGCTGATCACATATCTATTGCTTATTTTTATTATATAAATGAATAATTACATATGTACTAATGATGTTTAATATGGTTATTCGTTTAACAAAAAACATAGGTTCATTGTTGACTCTAAATTGCCCGTAGGTGTGAATGTGAGCGTGAATGGTCTCTACATGTCGGCCCTGTGATAGACTGGCGTCCTGTGTACCCTGCCTTCTCCCAATGACAGCTGGGATCGGCTCCAGCCCCCCCGCGACCCTGAATACAGGATAAGTGGTCGACAATGGATGGATGGTTTAACAAAGAACTCCAACATATTAAATTTACAGTGAAACAGAAAAGCAGCTTGTTGTTATTCAAGACGGTGGAACCAGAGATGATCGACTATTCTGAGTTGGAATAATGTGATGTTTATTTACGTGTGTGTGTGTGTGTGTGTGTGTGTGTGTGTCCTTCCCGTTCCTCCACCTTCTCTCCTCTCCTCCTCTTTTCCAAGGCCTCCCCTTCTCTTTGGCAATTTACAGCCCCCCAGAAAATGAGTTCTTCTGTATACCCACGTCACTGCACTCTATCACACTCCTGCTAGTGATCTGTTACATGGGACGCTCCCACAATATCACCCATAAACCTGCTCACAGGCCTCATATTAATGCAGCGGGCAGACCAGCTCCAGCCCTGTGAAGGACATAGTACGTCTGTGCCTTTAACTCAAACGCTCATGGACACGGCCCGAGGAGAACGGTCCATGTATCAATAATAGTAATACTATGGGCAGGACACTGAATTATTTACATTTAGTACAGTCATCTCTGTTACACCCATTATTTGTATTACCTTGTTTTAATTCAAAAGCTATTGGAAGATTTGCTATAAAAACTTCTTGGGTGAGTAAATAATGAAAAAAAAAAAAGAAGAAAATATGACAGAGAATGAAACTGACAGTTCTCAACCGTGAGATTAATAATACAGACAATTCATTGCTGATGATATAAAAATGATGTGGCAGTTAAGGTGGCCCTGCTCTGTTCACAAAGGCCTCGCCTGTTGAATTCCACGTCACTGAAGCTGTGGAGTTGAGGATATACTGGTGGAGATGGGAGCTGTGAACTGGAACAGGGTGCAGTAAGAGTGTGTGTGTGTGTGTGTGTGCGTGTGTGTGTGTGTGTGTGTGTGTGTGAGAGAAAGGAGCAGTCTCCAGCCAGCTGGAGTGTGACTGGCTGACTTTGATAAGGTCAGCTGCAGGGGCCCCTATTGTCATACAGTCGTGGCCCCCTGCCAGCCACACTGTCATCAGCGCTGGCACACTGCTGCTCCGCGGTTTACACTCAAACGCAAACACACAGCGCACGCATGGACGGCACACAAATACCGAGGAAAACACACAATCCTCATAAGCTGACACACGCTCAGCAGTAAATGTGTTTGCTGGCAGACAAAAAAAGCCAGTAAATCTGTTTGGCTCGGTGGATATTGTCTAAATGGCAGCTCCACTTCAGCAAATTCCCCAGCGGAATCCTTTTCTGTCAGTCTGTCCATAAAAAGTCTCCGCCTGATAGTCTATCGTGTCCCTCCAGGAATTCATTGAGTGAATTTTGTGAGAACTGCCAAAATGTTTAATTTAGTTGCAGTTTCTATGAAACACTGATGTGTAATTCGCAACGTCTTTCAAGTTTTTAAAGGACGATTACTGGTTATAAAAAAAGAAAGAAAAAGGAGGGATTAGTTTGCAATTTGCTTTGACTAACCAAGCATTTGAATTATTATTTAGATTCCATCTTAACACACTTTAGATGTAAAAGTGTGATCATTGTGAAATGTATAGATATTCAAATGTCTTCATAATGTGGCACTATGCTGCCGTGACTTTGCATGAGGCAGAGTTACTGGAGTTACGCTTCTCCAGCAACAGCTGCTAATTGCATTTTGAATGATGATGAGCACGGGGCTGTAAATCACCAGCCAACACAACCGGAGGGAAAGACAGTTAGAGGATGTTTCCAACGGATAGAGATGGAGAAATGATGAAGAGCAAGGAAAAACAGAGAGAGGAGGAGTTGGAGAAGCCCAGGCTGTTGTCAAATGTATGTCCTACTTGGAGTTATCAAAACCATGTAGGCTTCAGGGAAACACAGCCAGCCCCGGTGATGCTTTCAGCACGTAGCAAGCTGACGCAGAATCCTTGCTGCAGCCGATATACCCCATACATACTTTATATCCCAGACTGTAGGGGGCAGTGTATCGAAAACGCACGTCTACGTGTGTGTGTGTGTGTGTGTGTGTGTGTGTGTGTGTGTGTGTGTGTGTGTGTGTGTGTGTGTCTCTGTGTCACACCCATCCTCGGGGGACATTGGATCTGTTGAACCACTCAGACATTTTCCAATGAGGAGTCGAACCAAGCCCACTGAATGAGAGGATGGGGATATTTCCGTTAATTCTTAGCAGGGTAAACACACACACACACACACACACACACACACACACACACACATACACACACACACCTGCCCTGCAGAGGCCATGTCAACCAAGGTATTGACACAGACACACACACACACACACACACACACACACACACACACACACACACACACACACACACACACACACACACACACACACACACACACACACACCTGCCCTGCAGAGGCCATGTCAACCAAGGTATTCACACAGACAGACACACACACACACACACACACACACACACACACACACACACAGGAACAGACACAGACACACACACACACACACACACAGCCACACAACTGGTGTCAGTCTCACAGTTTACGACTTCTACCGTGTCTGGTTTGGACACGCGGCAGCTGTAAAGGTCCTAGTGTGCATCACACCTACTCATCTGTCTCTTTCACACACATACGCTGGCACACGACTTACAGGAAGTTGACGCAGCCGGTGCCAGGCGGCGGGGCGATCCACACGAAGCTGAAGCTGGTGGAGGGCTGGTGGCTGACATGGGAAGCGACAACACTGCAAACAAACTGGGTTCCAGCAAACTGGCGCTCTGGCATCACACCTGGAGGAGGAGGAGGAGGAGAAGAAGATGAATTGAGAGAGACGGAGAAAGCTACCAGGCGTAGTCTCCATTTGAAATGTTTGCGTGATCCAATAATTAAATGAGGAAAAGCATTGGAAACATATTCCAAAGCCAACGTTGGTCTTTTAGATTGTTTTTGTTGTCCCTGAATTCCAAGTAGCAGCTGCTTCCCATTTATTTTACTACGGTATTTAAAATCAACTCACAAAGATATAAATCATGTATGTTATAAGTTGGAGTCATCACAGTAAATGTCACGTCTGCTTTTATCTTTGTAAAAGCTACATCATCATTGTGTGGTAAGCCCATTTAGAAGATGGTGTTTTTATAGTCACATGCCAGCGCTGTGCGTTCATGGGCTCCCAAACGGCCTTCATAGATACATCATAAGAAAGCCACACAATTAAGAAAACATGGATGAGGTGATTATATTTGATTCATGGTCTCTTGGATGAAAAGTTTTTTTTATTTTGTTGCAAACTCTCACCGGTACCCAAACAGCAAACTTGCTGCACTGTACTTACACTATAATAAAACAGCAATGATGATGTTCTCTGTGAAGGATTACCAAATGTATATCAAGTAAGTGTGTTCAATTTGGACTTACACGGGAATGAAATGAAAGTAGCATTCAAATAAATTTGGTGTTCTGCGCAAGATGATTTGCAGCAAAGTGAAATATATCACCGTGTATGCGTAATTCAAATACCGCAACTTTATTTGGTGAGAGCACACGAAAAAGGGCAATACTTTACAAAGTTAGACTTTTTAGAGACAAATCAGCATTCCATAACTAATGCATGAGGTGACCAGCCAATAGATTTAACACAGAGTCACAAGGACAGGTGAGATGAGAGGATTGACACCTCAATGTCTCCAGCACATTACTGTACACACCTAATCCCTGTACCATATCCTCCCTTCTTTGTCTTTTCATTTCTTCCCTCACTCATTTGATTTCATGCCATTTTACCGATTTTTTTTTACATCTACTGCACAGTTTTCATTTTCTTCTTCATTGCCTCCTGCCTCTGGCTCCCTTCTCATCCACCATCTCTACTTTGCGTATCCCTCTCTCCTTTTATCATTTATTTTCCTCTCTCCTTCGTCTCTCCCTCCCTGTCAGCCGACACTAAATAACGGTGCTCTTATTAATGACGGTCTGTGTCTGGCTATGATTGCACCGATGGAATGACATCATGTCACACAATCTTTCCTTCATATCACAGAGGGCAAGGGCAGGACGCCACCGGACTCATCAATCACTGCAGGCATCCAGACCCCGGTTTAATAATTTACTGGCGGCTAAACGGCGTCGTAGCGTTGGCGTCCAAACTGTGCGGTAACTATTGCGAAAGCAAACACAAACTTTGCACAGATGAGTGTGCATCTCCCAGACAGCAATCTGGCCATTTGTTATAATTTCACAACACTAAGTCGACATAATCCATTGCTCAAAGAGCGGAGACACTCAGCCGGTTTAAAAATGCATGCGATGTCCCATCTGCGTATGAAGCTGCAGCGATCTGGTTGGCCGGCCTCTGCTCTTTATAACCTGCAAACACAATCCTCTCCTCTCCACCCCTCTCCTCTCCTCCATCATTACTCAGCTCCCTGAAAACATAATCAGCGATGATTAATAACATCGGAGCTTTAATATCCCCTGAATCAATTTGTAAATCAATGCGGAAAGATTGTGTGTGCGTGCGTGTGTGTGTGTGTGTGTGGTTCAAAACTAATTATTTAAAAGAGAAAATAATTCCGCCCCATTTCAGACAGTAATAAATTTGACCCCACAGATTGCATCCATAAATACAGCACAATAAATGTTTCTAACTCGGCCAGCTGTTTGTGTGTATGTGTGTGTGTGTGTGTGAGCTCGTTTGCACCGTGGCGTGAAATTTATGTTTATGTGTGTATGTGTGTGCCATGGGACAAACAGACTTATCATTGCTGCTGGATAGAAAAAAACGAGGAAAAACAAGCTTGTTTTCAGATGGAGCACCGTGCATGTATTTGTTCCCCCTGCGGGCTTCGTGACGGTTCTTCTTGTAAATGTTCTCATCAGGTGGAGGAAACTTTTAACTCCACTTCAAACTGTAAATCATCAAAGCTACACGGTTTTAAATGTTTCACCTGACAACGACGTATTGTGGCGTTGAGTGCGTGCGACGAGCGTGGCCTCGTGTGTCAGATTTACGAGGCGTCGAGGAAAGCAGCCTCTCACATCGAGAAGGAGCTGCTGGTGTGTAATAACACACGGGGATGTAATCACTCGCTCATAGGACTGTTCTCCGAAAGCTACTTCTCTGTGCAATGATCACCATTTACTCCGAAGCATCCACACAGGGAAAACACACAGAAACACAAATAACTGACTTTGGATTATTGCAATGCTGTCCGCCTGGGCGAGATCTCCTCAGCAGCCTATCTTTACCGCTGACACGAGAGCAGAAATTGCTTCTGTGCTGTTCTTACATAGCACTCAGGCGTGCACCCATTGACATACCCATACATCTGGGTTTTTTTTTTAACCCCCTCCGACACAGAAGACTGCCATTATCACAACAATTTCCCTGCCGTTATGAGTCCCACACATTTACAGCCGCACCCGAGGCCGTCAACACAACAGTTTTGGCATAAAATGTGCAATTTTGGGGAGGAGAAGAAGGAAAATGATTGTGAATCTTCCTCGCCACATTGCAGAATACAAGCTTAGCTCACGTGACAACGCAAAGACAGACAAAAAGAGAACGACAGTGATGGCAGAAGGAGACGGCGGACGGGCGGCGGCCGGCGTCGACAGAAGGACAGAAACAATGAATCACTAACATGGCAGGAATGTGACGCCGTCACTCTTTATGAAGTGATAAAAAACAGGCGGGCGGGGCACCGACAACGACTTAAGTGTCGGACAGAGTGGTTTTTCATTTGCAGTGATGGCGAACTCTTGTAATACAACCCTAATCCATTTACATCAGGCTACTATAACTAATAATCTAAGGATGAAGTGAAAACAAACACAGAATACAATGTTTGAAACAAGAAATTAGCATAACACTGTGAGAAAATGAGGAAAAGCAAGCAGACAGAGAGAGAGAGAGAGAGAGAGAGAGAGAGAGAGAGAGAGAGAGAGAACTGAGAATATGGCGAAAGAGAAGCAGAGAGCAGTTAGGCTAAAGTGAAAGATGAAAAGGCAGACTGATGCACTCCAGGACACAGCAGCGCTGGGAATCGACCCGGCTCACAGAATTTCTATTCCCACTTGAAAAATACACTCAGGCGTAAAAATGCAAATAACGAAACTATTCCCTTTCATGTCTGGGTGTGGAAAGGGAGAGAGAGAGTAAAAAAATCACTATTATTCAACGAGATTCAAATCCCAGACGTTCCAGTAAAGCAACAAGCTGTAGTGAACCTGGACAGGGAAAGAGACAACTCTAACACTCCT
Organism: Eutrigla gurnardus; assembly: GCF_963514095.1. Taxonomy (NCBI): domain Eukaryota; kingdom Metazoa; phylum Chordata; class Actinopteri; order Perciformes; family Triglidae; genus Eutrigla; species Eutrigla gurnardus. The sequence continues at coordinate 11,941,679 of NC_139923.1, read as the reverse complement.
GGTTCTGTCGGGGCGATGAGCGGAGAATATACCAAAGCCCTCCCTGCGTCCTCATACAGGGTCATACCAACTTTAAAAACTCTTCCTTTATATCTCACTCAGCTGATCTCTCATCTGTTCTGATCTTTTTTCTTTGCTGTCGATATGTTTTTGCTTTGTGCATCTCCTTTTTTCCTCCCCGAATCCTCTCACTCTAACCAAGTCTGTCAAAACACAGTTATGAGTGATTGATTTCGCCGTTTCCACAAAACGAAAGAAACATTTAGAAAACAATTAATTCTTTTTTTTTTAAAGAGGGCACATTTTACGCTTCATCAGCTGTGATTGTTCACTGCATCTGGACTCGTTAGAAAACGATCCCCCCAAAAGGCAGAACTCATGTAACGAGTGAGTAAGTTGTGGCTGCAGCACAAATGCCACCGGTGATGCATTCATGCTGCATGTTGGATAACTACCTCTAATTCAATAAGCAGCCGACGGGGGGACGTTTTCAGGGACTGCTGCAACATCCGCAGTCAGATGCACACATGCAAATACATGCATGCACCTCTGCGTGCACACACACACACGCACACACACATGCGGTTCTTTCACATGCAGATTGGGCACTGACGAGCTGTCAGCAGTGATTAATTGCAAGGGAAGATGACCTGCTAACTCCCACGGTATGACTGGGCAGAGCGTGTTTCATAAATATAAAACACACACACACACACACACACACACACACACACACACACATGCATGCACACACACACACACACACACACACACACACACACACACACACACACACACACACACACACACACACACACACACACACACACACACACACACACACACAGACAGCCTATGCATGCACTCTTGAGCATGCCCACACACAAACTCACTCTGATATACAGACACACAGGAAATGGGTGTGTCAGGATTTCAAGGGTCATATGTTGGCTGTAGGGCTGTCACCCCAACATCAATCTCTGCTGGTAATTGTAGGGAATTTTTTAAGCACCCAATAAAAAGGAAGTGGGAAGTTGTCGCCTCTTATGAATACATATTCAGTCCACCCATGTCTCCAGAAACAAAGCACATATGTTTTCCCCTCCGTCTGGTCTTTCTTCTTTAAATATGTAAACACTACAAATCACATCTGTCTGTGTGTTCTCCAACATCTCCCCGTTGGGACACAGCATTTTTTATTTTTTTTATTTTATCCGTCTTTATGTCTCACTTTGCAAAGCTAATGAGCTTTTCCACAGCCAAGCTCAAAACAAGTCAAATAGATGGAGTGAGAATTCTCCCCGATGGAGCAGATGGGCAATCGGTGGCTCAGCCTGGCAGCGACTTCACACTGTAGGACCAGCAGGACCCGGTCTAACTGGCATTGGTACGATAGTTAGATTTTGTGGCAGAGCTGTGGGGATTCGAGAGGCGCCATTCAAATTGATAGGCACATTTTACGAATAATTCAGAGTTTATACACACCATTTGACATCTGGTCAATACCAAACAGCTACTGGATTTTGCACTCATTCCACAATTATCCTTGGGCAATGTCTGGCTCGGGGAGCAACAGAAAACCTATTAGTTCGACCGATCTGTGTGTGTGTGTGTGTGTGTGTGTGTGTGTGTGTGTGATTCGACTGCATCCATTCCCGTTAAATGGTTTATAAGATGCTTTCAAGACAGGTTGGCAATGGGAGAATGCACTTCAGTCCTAGAGCTGAAAGGAATTCTGGGTGCTTGTTACGTTTCCTTTCTACCAACAGTTAATCAAACCAAGCGCTCCAACTTCCTCTACAGTGGAACGATTGTTATTAATGAATTCATGTTTAATGAATTCCACTCAAATGCTGAAGCACATACAGCACACGTGCACTTTCGCGACCCTGTCCGCCTTCGCACACGTACACATGAGTAACCACAAACAGAATATTAAAATGCACGTGTGTGCGTAGCGGTTCGCTCGGAGCGGTAATGAAATGAAATAAATCCCCCATGAAGTAGCGTAATGTGCTGTAAGCAGTTTGGGATATTTGATTTTTGTCTTAGGAATTTATATTTGCCACCACTCACTATATATTTTTTCATTAAACACAGAAATGAGTTTCATTTAAAGAGCACAGATTACTTCTTATGAGGCACATCTTTTGTCCTCTAGGCCTGTTATACGTGTGTGTGTGTGTGTGTGTGTGTGTGTGTGTGTGTGTGTGTGTGTGTGGCTACAGTATGTAATGTAATGTACAGTATCCAATGTATACCACCCCAGATAACTTGGAGAGCAGGCCCATTAGAGTGTCATATGTTATGCGGTAATTCTTATAAACCTATTGGAGCATCAACATGTGTTCTTAAACGCCTGTGAATGTATGGGAATCTGTCAAAAGCCAGAATAATACCTCTGTCATCATGTTTCAAGAGAAGGCCACACAATGGCGCCATAAATGATACATCACAACAGTACTGACAGCCTGAGTGGGGACCCCCATTCACTTTGTGATGCTGAATGATCCCATGCTATGTTTGTGTGCGCATGTGTGTGCCCGTTGTGTCGCATTCACCACCTCTTCTCAAACACCAACCTCGGCCCGTCCACTGGGCCACTGCCGGGCCTCATGGTGCATGACATCCTGACTCTGATCTGTTATTGGCTGAAACCAGCATCCATCTCAGCACCTGCCAATCACGCTACCATGGAGACAGGTTGGCAGCATCGGGGCGAAGGCAGGGGTCCGGCACAGAGTTGCCAGTAGGACGCTGTGTGTTAATACGGGTGGTGAAAGATGCCAGGGGGAAATGGGGTAAGAGACTCTTTATGAATGGAAGATTTTAACTGGCAGTAAAGGACACCTGAAGGTCTATTGAGCTGTATGTGTGTGTGTGTAGATGAGCATATTTACACGTTTACATTATTATGTTTTTCCTCGTGTGTAAAGCACATTCAAGGGAATGTTTTATAAAAGAATCCATTGGTGTAAAGATAAAACTTACATATTCATGCCCTGGCCCTCAGCACCAGACCAATATTTTGCCCATATGCATACATTCACAGAACAATTACTCTTTCATTTAGGCTTCCATTGTATCTCACTGCATCCATCATCCATCATCCATAAACTCCTGAAGGCAAGGCCACACACACACACACACACACACACACACAGCTAGGGCTCATTGTTAGCCAGTATGGCTCTAACCAGCTGAAGGAGAAATGGCACTGTACACGATAGCATATGGTCATACGTGAACAACTATTTAATTCACATACTTTACAAATTGAATAACTGCTTATTCCAATAACTGAATAATCACTTAAAGTATAAAGAAAATAAACATTTAGTTAAGTGCTCGGGGCTGCAAACTGCTTCCTTTCAATGATCAAGAGCTACAAGCCATACAAGCGTGAATGATAAATGGAATACAGAAACACTGCTGGAGCATAATACACCCCCCTGAACTAATGTGTCATAATTGAAATGAATGGTATTCTGAATCAAACAAGTGTTGAGTGTTTTGGAGTCCCCACCCTGTATGATAGATGAGACGCCCACGTCTCTGCACAGCACTGTAATCCATCTCAGAGGCACACTCACATACTCACAAACACACACATGCATGTACACAATGCAAATAAGATACATGCATGACCACAATACACAAATCGTGTCTTATTTTTTATCGTGCATTTCATTACAACACATTAGTTCAGGGGTTTTGGCCCTATATTACTATCAGTAATGGTAACTTTTTCCTCACTTAGTAATTGGAGAGAATAACACAACATTTTGCTTGACTAACCTGTTTGATCATCAGACTTTTCAAGTTCTTTATTCTTTATATGCTCTTCGTTATAATATAGCAAGAAAAGCACAAAAAAAGTAAACATTCTATGTATAAAAATGGAATTCTTCTTTATTTAAGTCACACTGAGAATCAGAGGTTTTAACTGGGTTCAGTCCCAGGCTCAAGATGTGTGTGTGTGTGTGTGTGTGTGTGTGTGTGTGTGTGTGTGTGTGTGTGTGTGTGTGTGTGTGTGTGTGTGTGTGTGTGTGTGTGTTACGTAAACCATCGGGGTGAAATGCTGCTGAAAGGCCTAACTGGAGTGACATAGCAGAGTGTGCCGGGTGGTAGTGGTATGAGGCCTGTGGAGCAGCACCCACTGGAGGACAGTCAGCTCCGTGCCCCAGGGGAAGCTTACCACACTGGGTGGCAAAGTCACCAAACACCCCCTCCCCCCCACCGCTCCAGTCCTTCAGCACCCGTTTCTTCATCCACCCATCCATCCATCCACCCGTCCATCCGTCCATCCATCAGTGAAGCCCATGAGCGGCTGGCTTCTGTGGGTGTGTGTCATTGCAGCTTGGCAGGCACACACACCACGGCTCGAACGGCAGGCGGCAGGGCTAATTTGATTTTTAATTCAACGCGACTCCTCGGCTAATAGTTTGAGCCGCGGATTAATTAATCTGATTTGACTTGTGCTAATTTCTTGCACCCACGTCCCCGCTCCCCACCCGTCAATGCGGCAAACAAACAAACGGGTGAGGCCGTGCTACTCGCAGGCTCTGTCCTGACACACATGTTGGATGTGAGCGACAGAGACCTGCGGCGACAGGTGGGGAGCCAGTGGAGAGCCTCGGGGGAAAGCAAGACGAGGGTGCATGTGCTGTATTTGCATGCATGTGTTCTGTGTGTGCACCTAGATGCGTTTGTGGAGGAAGCTGGAGCTGAGCCTCGTCTGACAGAGGAGCGCTGGGAGGCAGTGAACTAATCACGGCAACAGCCTGGCTCTCGTAAGGAGGGCGAAACACTGAGAAGGTCACAAACTATTTTTCGCTGCCAAAATATGGGTCAGATTGGATCCGGGTGAGTTGTTCACATATAACTGTTTGTAATGTAAAAAAAAAAAAAATGGCCCAGGCATTCCTGTTCTTCTCAGGCTTTTAGAAGGTGTAGGGCCAGATCCAGGCAGGGCCCTACAGGGAGAAACCAGAAGAACCACTAAGCTTCCTCATCTCGCAGATTCAGAGAGAGCACTTCCACTCTTTCCTAATACTCTCTGCAAGGGAACTTTAAAAATGAATAGACCTCAGAGTGCAGCCTGTATGGCATGCACTTTGTGGAGAAGGCTTTGTAAAATCACTTTCTCGCAGTTTGCACAGCAAACCCACAGATGCCCACACACTTGCAAGGTGCATGTGGAGGTATAGAGCATAAGGGTTTTTTTTTTTTTATAAATCACAAAACCACAAAGATGCATTTCAAAGTCAGCTTGCCTCTGTTGAAATGATGCAAACCCACTAGCGTTCACAGAAATGTGTCAAACCGAGCAGTCTTTGAGTCTTCTATTCTATCTTTATTCCTCTCTCATTCTCTCTGGCATGTACCCAACCTCTCTGCATGGCAGAAAATAACATTGCTCTGCTCGAGAGAGACCACACATGGGAGGAACAGCCTACGCCTGGTGCTCTCTCCTGCAGGATGAAAAAAAATTAAATAAAGAGAACTGGCCGACAACATCTCGCACACCACTTTGAAATCTCTATCACAAGTCCGACTCCTGCCTTCCCCCTATTTCAGCTCTCTAGCTCACCCTGGGCCTTTTTTACCTTACATTCGGATGTGGAAAATACAGCAAAGAAAGAGAAAAAGCACTCAAATGCTCAGCGTGTGCATACAAATACAAAAACAAACAAATCCAAACACACACACACCTTCACTCAGAGACACAAATAGATGCACATATGCATGAGCTTAGACACACACACACATGGAAGCACACGTAGTGAAGCCGTGGGAGTTCAAAACAGGGACTATGTTTTTCCAAGAGAGCCGGTGTACACTAAGTGAACCAGTAAATTCCCAGCAGCAGTGCTCCAGCAGGTCTACTGTACCATCACACCTGAGATGCAAGACCTATTCTGTTGGGATGTATGTACACGAATGCACTAGATGTAGGTCTACCTCAAATTAATAATGGATTAGGTTGTATTCTGCGGTTCTGCTTCTTCGCATAGGAAAGACATGACTTGTGATGCATAATCACCCAAGCATTCCTCTGGTCTCTGAGAGCACCCAAATGTTTAGCCACCTATTAGCAGCTTGGAGGCATTGTAAGATTGGTGGGGGAGGACGTGCCAGGGAAACGTGAGGCGACAGAACTGAGTCTGGGTGCGAGGGGTGGGGAAAGTCCTGTGCCAGCAAAGCAGGGAGATTTACAGCGAGCACAACCCAGCCGATTTTCCAGTCCGATCCGACACCGTGCCGCAGAGAACACAAATCACCTCCCATACATAACCCTGCCCCTGACAACTCATTTCATCTTCTGCGCTAATGAATTCATCATCGGGAGGGATCTGCCTTTGGGGTGCCTCAGCCCCGAGCAGGAGAAGGAGTAATGGCTCAGATAAGTCATCATCATCATTATCAACATCATCACCGCCAGCGCCACCTTGCCTCTGCTCAGCCCACGGTTTGAGGAGCAACAGTTTTGGACCGTGCAGTGTCCTTGACAAGACTTGGGGAAGGGGAACTTTGGCTGTAATAACAAGGTTGGATGTCAGAGCGAATGTGTCACACGTGTGAGAACGGGCACCGTCGTGTGTATGTCGACGGAATTTGAAAGTGCGGCGGTATGTGTGGATAAAGCGGTGAGTATGGTGTATATGTGTGTATCCGTGTGTGTGCATGAAGGAGTCTAAGCGGCGCAGTCAGGGAGCTGTCAGCAGAGAGCCAGGGAGCAGGTTGATCACAGGGCTGCAGTGTGTTTGAAGTCTCCTAGGGACTGACAGCTCCTCTCCCCATGGGAGACCCCGTTCCTTCGCCCCTTCTCCCCTCCGTGAACCACCCTTCCTCTGTATCATTCCACCTCATCCTCCGCCTCTCCCTACACAGCATCTCCGTCTCCTCCTCATCCCCATTGATGGAGGAGGTATGCAGAAGCACACTTGTGCTCTCCTGGGACTGTTGCTTCCAAAACAAGGCTTTGCTCAGTAGGAATCACACCTGTCTCTGTAAATACTGACGTGATGCGCTGACATTTCTCATAGTCTGACATTCCGGGCTGACATTCAATCTGGCTTAGTGGCAGGAGGGCACAGACAGGCGACCTTCAGCCTTTAGATGGATGAGCGTGTGGATATTAGGATTTGACTGCATAATTGTGCATAATGAGAAGGAACGAGCGTCCGTGGCTGTGTATTGTATTTCCATACGTTTCGGTTTCTCGTCCTGTTAAATGTGTACGGTACGATTACACTTTCGGTCGCACACGCACTCTTTGGCCCCTCCTCCGCAGGTCAAGGTGCAGCCGGATTTCATCTCTAACCGGGGCCGCGTGTTAGCATGGGCCCATCCGTCATGGGGACAGAGTGTCGGCTGGATGTCCCCGTCACTAAGCTGTCCATTCTGTCAGACCGCCAGATCCATCATATCGAGATGGGGCCTGATCCTTGCTAGCAGAAGCCAACCGTCCGCAAATACACACAAATATGCAAATTAACGACAAAATAAACATCACCCTGCAAACGAGCCATCCATCAATGACCGCTTTCTCAGCAGCTCAGCATTGGCACGGCAACACCAATCAGCCACTCCGTCACAGGGAGTGATGGAATGCCATCATCTCATCTTCTCTTCCCCCTCCTTCCATAATTCACATACTGTCTCCCTTTCATCGGTCCCTCTTTGCCTTTGCTTTTTTCAAGCGCACTTTCTCCAATTTTCTCCTCTCACACTCATTCCCTTAATCTCAAACACTTTGTTAGGCCTATGTTGGCATTTTTGCCCATCCATTTCCCCCTTCTGTCTATTTCCAAAGCTCTTGCCTTCCTTCAAGCGCCTTTTCTTCATCAGCGTAATTAGAAAATATCTGGAGACATTTCAAATGAATACTTGTTCCGTCTTTGTGTGTGAATGAAAAATGATGTGATGGGAAACATTTTGCCATTAGGGGAAGAATACAAATCAGACCGCATGTGACATTTCTTTCCATACAGGCTCTGGCCTGTGGAGTCCAAATACATCGATTCATCATTACTGTGTGCGACATACAACAGGAAACTGTTCTTATTTAAGCCCCGAGTCAATAAATCAAAATTATGACAACGTACAAAAGTCATTCTTTACATTATAAAATCTTTATAAACGCCAGGCTGAAAGCTGTGTGAGTTCCTTTCAGAAAGCCATGAGGCTGGAATGGAAAACGTCTTCAAAAAGAGGGAAAAACACGAGGCAGAAGCTGGAATTCTCCTGCAGCTGAGTCAGTCCAGACTCATGTTGCTTTTCTGGCAGTGTAGAGACGTCACTCACACACACACACACACACACACACACACACACACACACACACACACACACACACACACACACACACACACACACACACACACACACACACACACACACACACACACACACACAGAAGTGAGCATTTAATTGGCTTCCACTCCCTCCGAGTAACAATGCACTTCACAATACATTAGGAATAAAAATGCGAGGCTATGAGGGACTGACATTTTACCGCGTCGCCAACACCCACTCATTGTCGAATTAGCCGAATTGTAAATGGAGCAATTGAGGTGGCAATCAGGGTAGTCTGAAGAATGCCGTATCTTTGGCTTGTGGGTCTGAGCTGCTGGCTCTGGTTGCCGAAGGCTCCTTCCTCTACTACCTCAAGGCAGGGGGATCTCCCACTAGCTGTCGGGTGGCGAACCACAAGCCTTTATGATGCTGTAATTGCTTTGCTGCAGCTAGTGCAAAATCAGACAAACTGCAGCTGAAGACAATGTTGTGTTTGGGAGCCAGGGCCCACTTGAAAGAGACAGAACACAGGAGTGTGAATTGACTGTGGTTTTTATAAATGTGCTCTTAAGGGGCCCCGATTTACCAGTCTGGCTGGCTGAGGAGAAAAATGTTTCAAAGTGTGAGGGGCTGTTGGGAAAATACTCAACATGTCACTGTGGGATTCATTAAGTCACAATATACAGTTAATTGACGAGATAGACCTCGTCCATTAACGTAAACCCTTTAGTTTGAGAAGCGTATTGTTCATCAGAGACCTTTGCAACATGTTTTACAGTGAAACTTAGAGTGTGTGTGTGTGTGTGTGTGTGTGTGTGTGTGTGTGTGTGTGTGTGTGTGTGTGTGTGTGTGTGTGTGTGTGAAAGAAACAAAGAAAGAGGAGGAACAGTGACGGAGCATTTACGTTTGCATGGGGCATGGTCATGCGCTGCTTTTATGAGTTTTCAATAAAAAGCAGTGAAGGGCGACACGGAAGGCCGAGGGGGAATTCTCTCTTCGGAGGCCAGCATGCAGTCGCCCTGTCTGCAACAGCTCTGACCACACCAACCACTAGACATCCCCACACAAACAATAATCTCTCTGTCTCCACAGCCTTAATCTGTTTATTCCGGCTTCATTTTTCTCGTTTGCAAACCATGCACACTCACTGCGTGTCCAGCTGTCTGTCACTCCGCTGACATAAATAAAGTAATAAAGTACCGAAAAGTCCTCCCTCTCTTCTCGCTTTGCATTACTTTGGCGATTTCAAATCTAGAAAAACATCCAGCAATCTTGATTCAGCACGACTCTTGTCCTTGTGTATGCAATCCTGCGGTGGCGGTGCAGTGAGGTTTCATTTAAAAAAAAAAAAAAGTCCCCATAATGGAGCTCATGTTCCCACACTGATACTGTCAGCCACATGTTACCCCAGCCAGCCGCCACTCTAACAGCTGTATTTCTTTATTGAATTCTGTGTGTGTGTGTGTGTGTGTGTGTGTGTGTGTGTGTGTGTGTGTCTGTGAGCTGAAACCTGGACGGCATCGCTGCTTAGCAGATTACACACACTGTAACAGAAGGCTTTGCAGACCTATTTAAACACACATCATGCAGAAACACAGTTTCTCAAGCGGCTGCCTATATCAGTCCGTGCAGCCCCTCTCTCAAAACTTCTTTTTTTCACATTAATGAGAGTGAAGCAAAGGTGACGCAATCCTTGCTTGGATGCCTCTCCAGTAAAGCAGGGGCTGCCAAGAGTGAAGAGCCGCCCTGGCCGGGTGAAGTCAGCGTCTCAAGAACAGTGGAGTTAGTCAGGATAAGTGAGCCCGCTGGGCAGCAGTTCTGGACCAGTAGCCCGATTTTCCAAGGAGTTCCTTGTAGCTAATCCTTCACCCAGAGAGCCCCCACCCCTGCACACAGGGGCTTCATCCACACACACTTCATCTGAGTCTAACAATCCTCATTTAACTGCACTTGTCAAAGATACGCATCCAGACGATGCAAAACATTTTTTTTCCGAAAACTGTAATTTACCAACTAGAATACTAATGAAGAGTTAAAGGTTTGAATAGCAAACCAACAATAACATTACATATTTCATTTTCAAATTTTTTTTTTCCAAAACCATTATCCAAGGACAACGTCTTCTTCATGTTATTGTACAGTATGAATCCAAATGCAACACAACTGGACCACTGCACCTTTGCTGCAGCTCAACATGCGCCCAGCTGACCCGACGATGATTAATATTCTCCTTTTTGTTATTTGAAGATCAGGTTTGTCTCTCAGCGGACTCGCATGCTCCTGCAGCTTTCTTCTCCAACGACGATTTCTCATCTCATATTCAGCTTTCTGTTTTTCTTCCCTCAAGCATCAATGAAAACGCATCTGGCTGAAACCACGGTCCCATCATTCCCACTCCTCATCCATCACGGCCTGTCACAACAGGAGAGGGGAAGTGGTCTAATGCTCATTTGGATATGGGGATGTGGAGAACCGTGCTGGGTCGTGCTCTGATACTCCATACACCCAGCACTAAGACACTATTTAGATTATCTAAGGGAATTGTTTATGCTAAAATTCAGAGCTCAGTTGACCATTTAAGAGTAGCTTGTATTGGCACAGACAACATGGGCGAGGAAACCGCACCAAACAGCCTACAGGAGTATCTTATGAAGACTTACCAAAGCCAAAGGCCGCTGGAGCGGGGATGGGAGCCGACTGGACTGGAGTGGAGGTGTAGAGGCCAGTCACCAGCAGACCATCAAAGGGAACACTGGTAGAGATGGTTACTGAAGAGACAGAAAAGGGGGAAGATGTTTAAAATCGGTGTTACCGTAGAGCTGCAATGTTACTATGTTTCACACCTCGTTCGCACGCTACACAGGTAAGTAGTTGGCGTGATGAACGTGTGTGTGGACAGGAAGCCTGGAAGTGAATAGACACCTCCGTAACATCCTGCTGCTAATGAGCACGGCGCTCCGGTGTTAACAAATGGACATGTAAAGTGACAACATGCGAGGAGGCCAACGAGACCAAACGCCCTGCAGGACGAGAGGAGCGCACACAGATGTGCAAGCAGGTGTTGAAGCAAAAGCAACTAACACACACACACACACACACACACACACACACACCAAAACCCAACAGTTTGTCTCCGGCCAACAGCTCAAGAATGTAATCTAACTCGTCCCGACCAAATCACAGTACTTTCATCAGTCTGTCCCTATTGACAACCATATTAGCGGAGACTGGTGAGCTAATTGACTGTAACCCTGATAGCTTTGCTAAGCCTCCATTCATCACAGGTCACCACCCAACAGCAGCAGAGCAGAAGACCCGCCAGAGGTCTATTATCCAGCTGTACAGATCTACAGCTTAGTGTATCCAGCAGCAAGTTAACTATTGATCCACCCTGTAAACAAAAGGCCCTGAGTGATGGGACCACAGAGCCGGCTACATCACTGGAGGAAAAGAGCTCAGCCACTGGACCGCTTCCAGCCAGACGGATCTGAGCACGGGGGAACGGTCCGCGGCTCAAAGGAGAACGCTCTCCCACAAAAATACACTTTTTACACTTTGAGGAAAAGAATCCTCTGCAGTGGGGAAACATGAAGGCATTGTTATTTCCTGACTCTGGAATCTCCCCCTACTTCTGGTGGGAAAGTGAATGGAAAAAAGGAGGAGACACCCGGGGTGTTGGTGTGTTTTTCACAAGAATAGCAACATGTCTGTTTGGTCCCAGGGCGTTTGTGTGTTTCTAGGGAATCTGGGCAGAGCAGACTCCTGTGTGGCCCAGTCTCTCTGCCTGCCTGTCTGTCTCGGTGACTCCATTAACACGTCTTCACACAAGGCGCCCAGCATGTGTGTGTGTGAGTCTGAACGTGTGTGTTCTGCATGTGTATGTTGGATGTGCTACACCCATAAGTCATAAGAGCACGGTTCAACCCATCTCAGCCCTTCCGTCTCTCCTCCATATCAAAGCCTCAATAATTCATCCCACAACGTTACCATGTCCAGACATGTTCTCCTCTCTTCCCTTTGTCGCACAAATCCAGCTTCAGCACTAATGATGAACAGTTTACGGTACAGTAAACGTCAAGCTTGTTTTAGCTGCTCTGTCTGAATCTTTAAAAATGCCCACTTGAGCGATAAGATTCAAGAATATAGTTGAAACTTTTCAATATAATAAAATGTTTGATTCAATCAGCTACTGACAACTTCCCTGAACACAAAATGAAACCTTTGACAGAATAAAAAAATAATAATAATCCAAAGTCAATTATCTGAAAATATTTTAAGCAACAAGTCATTCATCCGTATTCCTTTTTTTGTCTGCTGGGAGCACTGCAATATTCCAGCAGCACATGCAACGTGTACAAGAAGCTTTGTCGTGAGAAAGATAGATATTTTGCTTGGCAACAGCACCATTATCATATTCAACCCATGTTGCTCAGATCACCTCTAACACGGCAATATCAACAGAACGCAGAGAAGAGGCCTTTCCATTCAAACAAGCAATTATCATGCTGAGCATACATGTGCTCGTCTTTTATGCAATTTTTTTTTTTTGCTCCCATGAATACATTATCTATTCAACAAATCCTCTCCAGAGTGTGGTGAGACAGGTTATCAGTGTTTACATGATGTTGTATTGATCCAAGGCCATGGCATCATGCAGTATTTAATGGAGTAATGGCCTGGGTTTAATGCACTAAGTTGGACCAGGCTTCACCAGCCTCCGTACACACAATGCGCTCATTTCTGCATTTCCACTGACCTGCAAGGTTACACACAATCCATTACTCTCCACAGACACTTGCATATGAGACACACACACACACACAGCCACACACACACACACACACAAAAGATTTTTTCTGCCTTCACCATGCTATTTCTCTCTTTATCCTACGCTTACACCTTTCCCTCAGCCTCACTCCCGTTTGAAGAATCACTGTAAAAATGCTCTCTCCTGCACTTTCCACATCTACTCCCTTCTCGTGCATTTTCTGCTCCCTGGCAGCAGTGTGCATGCACTCTGTTTGATGTGGAAGTTGTGGGGGGGGGGGGGGCGGGGGGGGAGTGTAGGGGAGGCAAAGCTAGGCCCCATGGTTACAATCGAAATACAAGAACAGGGGCGAACAGGGATGGAGAGATAGGTCGTAGTGGAATGGCCCAGGGAGAGCAGCGCTACCTGATCAATACAAATGTAAGATCTAAATTATTTAATAGGCCCTCGAACACCCCCTCTCTCCCTCGCCTGTGGAACCAGCAGACGGATGAGCCAATCAGATCAGATCAGATCACCTGTGGGGGTGCACACACACACACACACACACACACACACACACACACACACACACACACACACACGTATGCACACACACAGATCTAACGGAGGAGGCTGGCGGCCTTTGATGGTAGCCTTTAAAATTCTTGTCCATACTTCATTTCTGAGTACTGTTCACTTGGCTGAGAGGGATGAGAAGCCATGAGGAGGGAATGGGTGTGAACTGTATTTCCAACACTCTCATCCCGACACATTAGCATCTTCTATGTGTTCCCGTGTAAACACACGAGGTAATAGGCACAGTTCATCCAAACATCTGGACTGAATTTTAGGCTCTTCTTGCAGTACAACTTAAAACATACATCAAACTGCATTAAAATAACAGGAGGCTTTTAGTAACAAGAGCTTAATGGGCACAAATGCACGCAAATATATCCTTTTATTCTGTGGAAATACTACGTTAACTGTCAGTTAGTAGTGGGAGAGGAGCTGGATGGTAGGAAAGTGACATGTGAAAGCTGTTCATGAGATATTGAGGAGCCAGAACCCTCTCTAGCAGCCAGGTGTACTCCCTATGCTCTTGATCCCTCCCCCGCACTTTAACTCCACATCAGGGCACCCCATGCTCCTGGACAAGTCTGCCGTCTGTACTTGCGAGTGCACCTAACTTAGGTTTTGCAAAAACATTAATTACACTTCATGCATAGCGCTCACACCCACATGCACATGCTCATACTTTATACTTGAACACACCAGAGCACGTCCCTCGGCCCTCAGCAGGCATGCAATATTGATGATACGATGTGGTGTGCCTCATTACAGACACACACAACTGTGCTCACTCAACTATTGATGGGCCTTGGGCTTTCTTCACTGGATCTACCAGGAGTAATGTTAAGGTAGGACGCACCAGTCCACCACACAACGCAACAAAACACAGATCCTTTTGCTGGTTTAGATGAGTATCATATATAAGACTTCCAAACCTCTTCTGACCACCTGGCAAACACGGTTCCTGATATGAGTTCATCAGCTCACCCTGAAGGATGTAAAAGCATCCTCAACATGGGACAAACAAGGTCCTGGAAGAAGACAGGGGATAGCTTTATTGGACACCAGAGTACTGTAAAGTCCCATAGAGGTGTGCCGTTACCTTTAGAAATGAATGCACCTGAGGCAGACAGAGAATCTTTTCCTCGTTGTTTCCTTCTTTATTTCCATGCAGTGAGGGAGCAGCATGATGGATGGATTGTTTTGGCCAATTTTTTAAACAAGAAGCAGGTCTATTGAACAGTAAAACACAGACCAAAGTGTGGCTCACTGTGTGCTGGGTCAGCAATAACGTTAGTGACATGAAAAATAGGGCCCAGTGACATCCTAAAGCAAATGGAAATGTCTCGCTTTGGGTACAGCAAAGCATGTTCAGCACTGTGTTTGGCTATGCCTGGTGGCATGAGCTCATTCTTAGAAAACAGCATGGCAAGGGACTAGGCTGGACCTGGACAGGAAGTCTGGGAGCTCTGAGAGAAGACCTGATTTACGTTGCGGCCTAGTCTACTTGCATTTCAAGTCCCTGTATGGTTGGCATGGCCTGAACAGCTCCTTTCTGCTCTTTGTGTACAAACACACGTGCCAGTCTTCACCACACCCACATTCATAACCTTTACAGTACTGAAACAAGTCTCAGAAAAATATTTGGTTTCCAAGTCCCCAAGACTGGAAAGACCTGGCTGCTACACAAAGAGGTTCTGAAAAGATTTGATTTGGTACCACTCACTCAGAGTATACAACAGACAGAAAATACCATAGTCTGCCCTGTCGTAGAGATACTGTAGCAGAAGGTATTATCAATGAAATCCCAATGTTTCCCTCGGTGAACCAGGAGGATGCCCTTTTCGTTTCCAATTGGATGGAGGTTTTCCTGGCAACGATCTGGATAAAGATAGCCGACCATCTGACCCATATCCCACTGGCAGACAACACGTGCCCCAGAGAGGACCAGGAAATGGAGGTCAGACAGCGGGGAAACTATAGTTCCATCTGTTTCCCGTGGCCATGCTAGTGTCGGGGTGCCACTTCACTCTGAGCTTCCCGAAGTGGTTCAAACTGTCAGTCACCTGAGCACAAGACCATGAACGATGGTTCGGATACAGAAGGGAAAGACAGGCCCTTTAAAGTACAGGAAGATGCAGACAAACTGCATCTCCTGAGTATGAATATCTCTCTACAGTATCAGAAGATTGTGTGGGAAGTGTGTTTCTGCACATATATGTGTCATGTGGTGTTCCAGTCAGGTCTTAGAGGCATCATTCCATTGCGTAACCTTCTGGCATCCTCCTGGCCTGCTGGCACTGCCATCTGGTGCTGCGAAACACCAGATCACAGACAAGCCACTGAGCTTCTACAGGTCTGCTTAACTGCAACATCTCCAACATTTATGCCTGAAAGCAATTTATCTCGAGGGAGCAGTTTACAGGTCCTTTCATGATCATTGCCAGAGATAAGAATGTGCAGCCCCAGTCTTGTTCTTGGTCCAATATGTTGAGGTTCTACTCTGTTTACCGAGGAGGGGAGTTGAAGCCTTCCTGCCTGCCTAACTTGGCTTCACCCCTGCAACAGACGTGGAGAAAAACAGGAGTGAAGAGGCAGTTCTGTCACAAACATCCTGTTCCTCACACATAATCTGCCTCAGACTCACACTTCATTGTGCTGCTCTCATACCGCGCAATGTATGCGTGGGTCTATTTACATTCATATGAGCTTGTGTGCTCAAGCACAGGTGTGCAAGTTATTCTACACAGAAATATGCCTCCGTTTCTGTCTTCCTAAATCTCCAGAGTATTGCATGTTTTTGTGCTTTAGGGAAAGTAATGTAAAAGTTGTTATTCTACACACAATGCACTTCATACGCTTTTCATTTCATTGATGTGCCAAAAGGTTGACAGTTGATTAACAAGGAAGATACAACCTCACTAGGAAGGCATGTCCACTAATCAACAAGGCCAAATCAGTTAGGACAGAATGTTTCTTCACAGTTTCTAACTGAACATTGCATATTCAGAGGAAGCACATCCCGTTGTGACAACTCAAAGGCAATTCTCTTTACCTGTGAGTGGCTTTGATAGCAAATCATCTCTCTTGGCTTTTAACATTATTCATTTGTCCATTGTACAGAGGCCTCAAACAGCACACGGATCCCATCTAAGTACCAATCTTTACTATGAGACTCTAAATGGGTTTGATAAACGACAGTTCTGTTATATGGACCTCATCTTTATCAATCTTGACAGAATGAGGGGGAAAAGGGTAAGACTGTACTCATAAGACCAAAAAGACATCCGGATAAGAAAGGAGCCGACATCCACAGCAGCAGAATCCTGGATAATAACTCATTAAAAACATCTAGATTTACAGAACAGTCAGCATAAAGGGGAATATCATTCAGCACAAGATGCATAATTGGTGGTTGCTCTAAAGGGTTACATTGTAATAAGGTTCGGGAACGCCATGATTCTTTCCCTCTGTCGCTTGGTGACTGCCAGGACTGGAGAGTGAGCTGTCCTCATGATCAACACCATGTGTTCTGCAGACACAGAAAAGGCTTCAGCCATCCAGCCTCGACAAGCAAAGCATCCATTACTTATCAAAGCCATAGTTAACATGGTAACGCACAAGGAAAAGCCGAGGTGTTTAACATGAGAATAAACCATTTGATATCTAAATGAACACAGGTTCAGAGGAAAGTCAATGCGTCGGGCTTCCCCCTTCCCAAGACAAAATCAAAGGAATGTTGGAAAACACTAAAAGTCCAGTCAGCCTGCAAACCTGGGATACGACCCAAACCACAACTCTGTACACACAACACAGACACGCACACACAAACATACCCTCTGCAACACAAAATATAAATATATTTTCAAAGCTATGGCAAGCTCAACAACACTAAACACATCCATCCATATGTGCAAAGGGACACGTCACATGCACTTGCATGGAAACACACTCTAATGTAGGCGATCGCACTGAGCCAACCGGGAGGGCCAGCTGCAAAAGTACGCACAGACAAAATTCAGACATTGGACACGGACCAACACTGTTGCATAACTCTTTCCAACTCACCTGCTCCATCGGGAGCTGCCCTGATAGGAAACAGGAAGGAGGTAATGAGGGACAAGCTGTCAACCACAGCTCTAACTCCACTGGCTGCTTAGTCAGTCTCAGGGACACCAGGCTACATAGCCTAAGTGACCGTCACCCTCTTTCCGCACCCCACCCCAAACTGCTCCACAACCCGTAGAGCCATGACCTGAAGGCATCCGTCAAAGCAAGGCCTTGAGACTTCAGGCAAGGATGAACAGGGCTTTGCACAGACACTGAGGGACAAACTGACACTTTTTAAGCCCTGTTTGACCTACGTGGACACAGAAGTCATATCTTTGAACAACCAATCAATACCCACATAATTTTGAATAGTGAAATGGAATTCATTAAGATCAACAGATCATTGGTCCCATATCCTGATTTTGACTTCGAAGGTCAAAATCAAAAGCTCATTTTCGGTTTAGAATCAAAATTGTGACACCCCTTTGTGATACGTTCCATGAGGGTGAGCACCAAATCACCTCCATCAGAGATCTCTGCTCCATCTAGTGGGATACATCGATAAAATAAGCATTTCTATAGTAAGAAAGGAAGATGGGACTTAATGAAAGATTGTTTTCACTCTTGGCCTTGTAAAGCACAACAAAATGTGGTTGTATTTAATTTCACTTCCTGTTCATTGATCTTCCTTCTCAGTTTTATCTTTTCTACCGTTGCCGTTAAAATTAACCAACCATCCAACATTGGCGTCGTTTCAAAATGTTGTCGTTTTAGCATAATGGTAATTGGAATTTAATGGCATGTAGTAAATTTATATAACCTGGCCCGCCAGATGGTTATTACACACGACAATCTGAGAAGCTGTCATTGGAAACAGTTTAGAAAAGTACAGCCACTTAAAACAAAATACTTGGCAGCTGATTGGATGAACCATCTGTCAATCAAACTCCTGTCGAAGCCAATTGGACGAAGACGAAAACACGAGAAAAGCCTTCACTGTTGCTCTTTGATTTTCTATCAACGAAGAACTGATTTTATTACCTATGAAGAGCTGCCATTTTTGTTTAGAAGGAGCAGTCTCTTTGTCATCTCGCACACACCTGGCTACGCCTGTGATAACTCCTCACACTACACTGATTGGTCTGTGCTCTGGCTTGCCGGACACAAACTAATTATTTGAAGCCTGAAAAATTCTACTGAAAACTACTCATGTTGGACTTGAAAAATACAATATACCCCCCCCCCCCCCCCAAAAAAAACACAAAAAACAGTCCTGCATTTTGTTTTTTGCTGAATTTCCATCTCTGTTTTTCCAAACCTGCATATTGCAGGCACACTAAGGTTTACAAGATGAAAGAGAATGCTTGAGTACGTTAGCACTAGATTCACCTGCCCTCCTCTTAGCCATCCTCAAGGGCTGACACTTCAAACTGCAGTTTTTATCAACCTGGAGTTTCACCCTCGTAAAAAAGGAAAAGACATGGTGCATGTTGGACAGCTGTTGCTATTGGTGTTCCTAAAAGAGTAACAATTACAAAAGCATACATAATGTAATATAATGTGACCCATCATAAACAAAGCAGGTATAATGTAATGCATTAGATACAAATATAAATTGTGTCAATACATATTCAAACCAATTCAGCTGATTATGTAAAATAACCCTAACCTTTTAAAGATGAATGAACCATGGATCGTGCCATTTGGTCTCATTTCAATCTTTCACAGAACACATCTGCGGATCTCTAACTGATTCTGAAGAAAAAATAAATTGCACACAGATGCAGTTGAAAGAGAACATGGTAACTGTGTATCCTGTGAGTAAATTTAAATTCAGTTCCCAATCTTCAAGCAATCCGAGAGTTTGGCAAATTCTTTAAAGAACTGAAAGGCGTCCTGGGAGCTGGAAGGGAAGGCAGGATATTGTGCCTCACTATTTTGCTCTCTGCTCTTTCTCGGCATGAAAATTACAGATTATGGCCAACTAAGTGAAAAAGTACTGACATTCGTCAAAGTCCGATGTGCCTCCGTGGCTTTTGGGTATGAAATGGGTGGAAGGAGAGTGAGACGGTGTGGAGGTGAAGTGTGTGTGTGTGTGTGTGTGTGTGTGTGTGTGTGTGTGTCGGGAGGGGGGGTGATGGGGTCATAGAGTAGGGTGGAATTGATTGATTTCTAATTAACAAGCTGGTTGCAGTAATGAAAGACTAGATGGTCTCTACTGCCAGGATCAATGCTGAGCATCCCCCTTGACATTCAGTCTTAATCACACCGGAGTGCACTCATTGCTGTAATTAACACTGTCACGCTCCCTCCATCACCCCTCACTCTTGCCCACCTCTTTTCCTGTCTCGACCTCTACCTCAGACCTCGGCTTTCACCCCATAAGAAGGAATCGCTCTGCATCCTCTGCTGTCAAGACTACATGTGCACATCAACAACTGTGTTGAGTCAAAGATGCACGTCGTGATGTTCTGCATCAATCAGGCCTCATTCACAGCCTCAAGTACACAGTCAATGGCTCCCAAATACACCTGTTAGAGGTTCACTAGTTCAAGAGTTTACACATCACTTTTTGGTACTTCTGTCTACCTTACATGTGACTTATTTTAAATAACTGTATCCTCGTCATTTCACTGACAGATCAAAAACAATATATACAATATAAGAGTGTGTGTGTGTGTGTGTGTGTGTGTGTGTGTGTGTGTGTGTGTGTGTGTGTGTGTGTGTGTGTGTGTGTGTGTGAGAGAGAGAGAGAGAGAGAGAGAGAGAGAGAGAGAGAGAGAGAGAGAGAGAGAGAGAGAGAGAGAGAGAGAGAGAGAGAGAGAGAGAGAGAGAGAGAGTGTGTGTGTGTGTGTGTGTGTGAGGTGACAGAGGTTCTTTGATTATGTTAACAACTTGAGGAAAGAGGACAAGCAGCTGAATCCATGCAAAGTGTGATTCAGGCAATTAGACACTTTGAACGACTGCTTAGAATTCGATGCCATTTATCCACAGGAGTCAGACCTGTGTGGTTGCACTACATTAAACAGCAGCCAGCGATGCTGGTTTCACTTGAATTACATAGCTGACATGAGTTTAATGTTTTCACTGAGACAGACAAAATTAATCGACCGTCAATCAATGAGGAGAAGATGAGGATCCAATTCAAACAATAATATTGAACCACGGAATATAATATTCTTTGCTTCATACAGTGAAACCTGTAGGCTCAATTTAACAAAACAAACACCTTGCATAATTATAGTGTCATAAAATAGTGTTACTGTATGAATATTAAATTGTAAAACACACATTTTGCTAACTTTTTGGACATTTTGAGACACATTTCTACAATAAAAATTCAAAATGATGCAACTCAAATACAAGGATGAAATAAAGACGAGAGCAGGGGCGGCAGGGATGCTGACGGTGAGAGAGAACCGGAGTGTGAATTTGCTTTTACTTGAACACTTGAACGAAACATTGTCAACATTCATTTTAAGATTAAGGTTTTGTGATCATTCTGTATTTTCAAAGTAGTCTGTATCATTCATTGCAAAATTTAACCTGATTCTCATGTATTAATGCTTGACAGATCATGTCCTGCCCACTTACAGGGGTGTTTCCAGGACTTGAGGAGATTTTGGCTTAACCCAGACCTCGGTCCAGGGGATCCTACCCCATAAACAACTTGATAAACAAGCTCTGTTTTGATTTTATGCATTCTGGCACATTATTTACATTCAAAATACATGTCATGATTATTGAAAAAAAATAAGTTTGCGCAACAAAAACTGTTAGAACTGTGTTTACTTTTCAGATTAATAAATAATTTTGATGTTATAAATATTAGTTGGTCATTATTTGTTTTATTGTGTAGACACAGAACAATTTCCTATCATATTTATAAACTGGTGGTTATTTATTTAGGTTAATAGTGGTGGAATCTAACAACATATATTCAATTTCTGTACAATGTTGAAGTACTTGAATATATTGAATATTTCCATTTTATGCTTGTTTATATTTCCACTTCATCACATCTCTGAGGGAAATATTATATTATTACTAGATGAATCTGAAACTTTATTTACTTTACAGATTCAGATCATTAAAACACAATATCGGGGCTACACTTTCGGTAACATTCGGCCTCGGCAAAATGACAGAGCTGTCTTACTTTTAAATCTATCATTATTGCATTTTTGCTCTCCAACCATCTTAAAATGCACATGTAGGAAAGAGAAATCCTTTTGTTGTTGAAGGGGGCATCAGCACCCCTCTAGTAAGCTCACATTTTGGACCAATGTCTTTCTAAAAGCCTGCGTACATCCTGGACTGTTTCCATGTACTGTTACTGGCCTGACTGGCAGGCAGAGAGGGAGCTGATGTAAATGCTGTAAATGCTGGTCTCATTTCATATTCTTGATCCCAGGGACAGAAATCAGCCAAAAGAGAGAGGAACGCTGTCCTTTGCATTGAATAGACAGTCAGTCTCCCCAGAGTATAGCGAGGCAGGAAGGTGACGTCTCACTTCCTCTTCATTGTTCTGAACTTCAGTTGCCAATCCTCCCCAACATGCAATCAAACACCTAGTCCACTGAGGTGTAAGACATGCTGCTCCTCTGGGTACCGCTTGGTAGAAAAGACATGTTTCCCTTTATTGATGACAAGTGAAAGGCAAAGGAAAGCTTGCCGTTCAGAAATCTTCCTGATATCTCCTAAAAGCAAGATAAATGCACTAATCTCTGTTTAACTGGGGGAACTCTCTGTGGATGTTCTAATCCTGAGTCAGAGCTCACGGATGACACACGGACCTGTGGGGGCAGGAGGGATCAGGTTTGATATGTGGGATTTCACAACTGACTATTAGGGGTATTAAGTATTTTCAGGGGGCCTGTAAACATTAGCCCCTTCACCCATGCTGTCACTTTCAGCGGCAATACGTGTGTGCATGTGTTCGGATGTGTAATCTGGCGCTGCCAGCCTGCCATGTCTCTGTGGGCAGAGTGGGCCTGGTTGTTTGAAGGAGGGGGGGAGGGGGGGGGGTAGAGCCGGGGCTAATCCGCCTGTGCCACGCGCCGTGTGGCCAGCACCCAGCCAGTTGCACCATGCTACCTCCTCTGTAGTGGGTCCATTGGAGCGCTACAAGGCCCTCTGAATGCTATCAGCACAGACGACACACTGCCCCCCAAGCAGGGATTAGAGCGCTCTCAATGAAACCGCCAGGAGGAGGATCCAGCGCAAGAGGAGGAGACGGAGGAGGAGGTACACAATCCTCCAACAGGAGCTCCATTCTCCAAAAGGAAGAGGCCATCGGCAAAGCTGCCACGCTAATCAACAGCGGCTGGGAAACCACCCCATGAGAACAACACATCCAGCACGGAGGATGGGGAGGAGGGAAGAAAGGTTTTTAAAAAGGATCCATCACTTTTCAAAAATACGGCTTAGAGCCACTTGGTACTCCTTAAGGAGAATGAACAGTGGTCCATTGTTAGGAGGTAGATCGGGATGGGGACATTAGCATGAGTTTGCATAGACCCACACACATAATCTATATATGTGGACCCGATGTTTGGGCTTTCTGTGTTGGAAGAAAAAGCGTTCTAATTATGTTTACAACCTGTTTGTAACTTGAAAGTAAACATCAAAGAGGCAGAGGAAAGGGGGGAGAACTGTAATGTGCCAATAAAAAAAAAAAAATCAAATAGACTGTAGAACGGTGATTCTGTGTGTTTTCTATTGGAAAACTTAGGCAGTAAACACAGTGTGGTTTGGATTCATCCTCACAGCCGCAGGGTCTCAGAGCATGTTGTGTGGGCTCTGTGAGCGGGTGTTCTGTTTCTCACTGTGGTTTACCGGAGGGACCCATACATGCACACTAACTGGTATATAGAAATCCTCATCAGACTTCATCATCAGCAACAGGAATGTGAGAAAGTCACCAACAAAAATGCTACCAAATCCTTTATGCTTCAGGAGTGGAAAAACTAATACGCCATCATATTTGGATTTCCATGTTGCTAAAGCCGTGCCAGGAATCTTTGTCGGTGCTGTTGGAAAAACTTAAAAAGCTCCAGACACCAGAACGGGGACAAGGGAAACACAACAAGCGAGTACATACGAGGACGGCAGGAGGCTAGCATCTGCAGACCCCAGCTTGTATTATCAACAGAGTGGCACTCCAAATCAGGCAAGCCCCCAAAAAGGCAAGCACACACTCCAACATCCTGAAAATACTCACGCCCACTCGTCTGCCCACTCACCAAAGTTACTGAAAACACAACTCACATTTGCTTGTTAAGAGCTTTCTTGTTTTGGCTGCAATAGGAATCCGCTGAGGAAATTGAAAATAAAAAAAAAATTTAAAAATGGAAGGCGCACACCTCTGCCTGGCAGGGATCCACTCACTGTCTTTACATTTCGGAGCTCTCGCTGCCACACCTGGCACGGTGCTGGCACACAAGCCTGGCAGCGGCTAACAGTGTCACCGTTATCGGAGGCGATTCTCCGTGCTCCGATGCAGCAAATCAATTTTCCACAAATGTAGCGTATAGGTGGCATCTGGGCCATCTCAATTATCACGGCGGCAAACTCTCCAGAGCTGCTGCAGAAAATACAACGGTGGAGATCAAATGTGTGCATCTCTGCAAGTTCCTTGCAGTATCATTGCCACCGCTTTATACAGCGTGTTATAATAGCACGTGTGTTCCTGTGACACAGCCATTTAGCACCTGACAGTAGGAAAAACGCTAACCTCCTGTTCGCGTCGTCATGTCACATCCCGTCGTAACATCGTCACAAAGGGGGCGTAATAGCCCGCTGATCGGGGACATTTGTGTTTAGCCGGCGTAACATCTGACCTGTCTCCGTGTCGTGATGGATCACCCACTGAGAGCTGAGTGCTGCGTGCATGGCCGAGCGTGCATGTGTGACAAAGGGAATATTCTCAATGAATATCCATTCTCATTTCTCGCCCATCTGCTCCTTTATAGGGAAGGAAACTGGCATATCTCCGTGAATACAATTCTCTTTAAATGGTTCATCATTCAACGTCCACAAAGACAGAACACCCAAACACACCCAGCGAGCCCATACAAACAGTAATACACTTGACACACTTCTCTGTACTCGTGAAGTGACCTATTCAGACAAAGCAGCGGGAGTCAGAGAAGCTGAAGAGCTGCCAGGCTAATGAATGCACGGGGGTTTGGACCACTTGAGAACGCCAGTGCTATTTGTGTGTTGCTTTTCCTTTTGCGCACATGAGAGACATATTAAACCATTAGCCCCTGTACTCCTCCCTCACTCTTACCTCCTGTTTCAGTGTCCCTGTTCCCCTAAACTGGTCTGCATGAAAACTAGGCCAGTCTTTTGATGGTTCACTGACCACTGCTTTTCTTCTTCTCCTTTTAATAGAAATATATGAAATGCTACAGTTAAACTGAACTGAAACGTCGGGGGCACTAGACTGGTGGACAGGAAAAGAAGGGACACCAGCCAGAATCTAATCACTCCGTAGGAACGGAGCTCCAAACAACGCAGCACTGACAAGATGAGGTCAGAGGTCAGCAAGCAGGCCCATAACGGCCCTCCTCAGAGGTGCTGCAGAAGGCGATGATAACATCCGACGGGCTGCTGGAGTCACAGCGCAGTGATGCCATGTTGGTATTCCAGCTCAAGGAGGACAGCGAGTGAAGACTTACAGATGGACCCGTGTTTCCATGTGTCACTGTGGCTTTCCTGATATGACCCAGTAAACAGTGAGATAAAACCTGCTTTCCTACAGCCTCACGTCTGTGACCTTCACTTCGACACAACTGGCTTGTTGTTCTACGGACGTTTGGCCAGCAGTAGTCCTGGGGGGAAATCTCCCCCGATCACGACAAGTAATCAACTTTGCGGATAGATAATGGCCCTCGTTCCCATTGCAAGGAGTTGTTTCTGGTGGTTGGCAGGAGAGCGGCTGCAGTGATTCACAATGTCTAATCTGATAGGTTATCATGGAGGAGCTGATGGCATTTCGCGGGGATGAATTTATCTCCGTTCCCATTAAGATGTCATTTAGTGGCAACGTCCAAATCTCCTTGAAATGTTGATTGTTTCTCCGGCCTCTTCAATCATCTGCACATGAGAAAAGGTCCACGGAGCATAGGCTGCTGTAGGGACCGCTGACAGATTAGCAATGGCCATTTCAGCATGTACCGTCAACTAGTTCTCTAAGCGGCTCTCTTGTTTTACCCTCCGTCGCACCTCTGTTCCTCCTCCTGGCTTTCTATTGTGGCGCTGTGGTAGGGAAACACTGCTGAAGACCATTGAGTATTGTTTGGCTTTCGGAACAATGCATGTAGTGAGAGAGAGAGAGAGAGAGAGAGAGAGAGAGAGAGAGAGAGAGAGAGAGAGAGGGAGAGAGAGAGAGAGAGTGAGAGAGAGTGAGAGAGACACGCTGCCTACCTGAACCTTCATGCCTCAGCATGGGCTCGTGTGAGTGGCTCATTCAGTGACATCAATAACCCTGCATACACAATTCAACACTTTATATGCAAATACACATACTGTGACTACAAGCATTTACTTAACTCCGGACGTAACGCTGGGTTCTAGACAAACGTCACGTCATGATAAACACAGCATTAGCTTTAATCACCAGAGCACACGCCTCACCACCAACTCGGATGAAATTGACAAAATGGAACAAATTCCTCGACACACAAAGGCACAATCAATCTCTCTGGCCCAATTTCTTGCACCTCCATTTTTTTTTTTTTTTTTTGGCTATTCTCCACTGACTTGCAGAGGACACCACACTGCCATTCCATTCCCCCTTCCGTCTTTTTCTGTTGTGCTTTCTAATAATACCGTATGAGACCCTTTTTGTGCTTTACTGGAAAGGTCATGTTTTCTGATACTAAAACGGTCTGTTTTGGAGGGATTTTGCCCGTTTCTTCCTCTGCTGCGTCACCGTCTCCTTTTTGAACACTGTCGCTCATCTGTGAAAGTGAACGCGTCATGTGACAAGAATAGGGACGGAGAATGAAAAAAAAACACACACAGCCCTCTCTGATTGACCGTGATGGAAACAGGACTTTGTGTGTTGTGATGTTGCTTCCGATAAACATGCGGTAGCTGCATTCCCACTGCAGTTAACAGAGGTCAGAGGAGAGAATTTAAAAAATGCTTTGATATTATTGGAAATAAAGAACTGCTTCCTGAGTGTAGCAAAAGTGGTTCAAAAAGGGTCATTGGATTCTTTAGAGGACGTGCTCAAATCCAGCGTGACCTTTCTTCTTTCCGATGCTCTCGCTCTCTCTTCTGAAAGATAAGGCTGTATGTGGGCAGTGTGCGAGTGACTCGGTGTCTCCATTTGTCTGGTACAAGGATTGACCCTAGTCTGAATGCTAGCGCGCAAATCTATTCATTTCGGTCTCCCAGCAGTTCAGAGCGCCTCTACAGTATTTCTGTTTTCGGTTTTTGTCAGCTGTGACCCCGGTCAATACACCCACCCTCTCAAAGTTTTCACACAGTGAGTAATGCAAACTCTCTTGGCCATTTCATTCTAATAGCTAAACACCGTAATCTCGTCTACAACACACACACACACACACACACACACACACACACACACACACACACACACACACACACACACACACACACACACACACACACACACACACACACACACACACACACACACACACACAGTGTTATCACTCAAAAGCAACAGAGAAGCGAGAGGCAGTGAGGTCAGGTCAGAAACCCAATTACTGTACGACAGTTTGGCCACACAGAATCTTCCTCCGGCTTTGGCACCGAATACTGAGGTAGGGTCTTGGAGACACTCACCTCCCGTCTCTTTTATAAGAGGTCATCTATCTCTTCTCTTTTCAACTTTCCCTCCCTCTACTAACAACCTCTCTCCTTCGCGCTCCTTTCTTCAGTTTTCTTTTCTGCAGCCCTTCACCGACCACACGGCCAGCATCTCTAATGCCTTCCGCCCACCATTTCCACACGCAGCTCCTTCGGCGGTTAGATCACTCGCTGCTTTTAGGAGATTAAACCAAATGTAATCCAAAACTAAAAGCACATAAAAAGCAACGGGTAACAATTGAGAACAAATCAAATAAAAGATGCTTGCTGAAATACAAAAAAAGCTCATTTGAAAAAATGGACTCCAAAAAACGTGCCCTTTCCACCAGAAGATGTGATTTACAGTTTTTTTTATTTCTTCTATCCATTTCTCTCATCCTGCTTTCAGCAGAGCAGACAGATACATGTCCACCCTCAATCTAATGCCTGTATATATATATATATATATATATATATATATATATAGTCCTCAAAATGCCCCGTTCCTGCAACAATGAGCCTGGCAGTTATTATGGTAAGAACATGTAGAGAAGGATTATAACCATCAGGGTTTGAGAAGATGAGAGTCTGGGATTTCTCCTCCTTGCACAACTAAGCAAACCGCAAAACACGTCTCACTTGTTCACCTACCATTCATCCTTTCATCCCTATGCAAACTCAGTTAAAACCCTAGACATTTAACAATGAGGTGCCATCATGTGCCAAAACATGGGATGCAGAAACAGGAAAAGAAAGGAAAAGTGAGCCACTTGGAACCCTGTCATTTTTCCATGCAAGCTGGTATCTTATCTGCTCAATCCTCTCATCGTCATTTAAATCTCCCCCTACTCCATCCGATCCCAGCCGTGGCCTTATTTAAATCTCTCCCTCCTCCCCGTCCACCACATTTCTAATGCTAATTATTTAAACCTCTCCGTGCGCTCTATCCCTCCCATCCACCCAGCTAGTTATTCAAATCTCTCCCCACCCACTCTACAAGCCCGGCCCCAGTTAAAAGGTGCTTGACTGAAGGGTTGATCCGCGCTGTTATTTTCAGACAGAGGATAATACCGCTTCTTCCAGACTTCCCTCGTTTTCCTGCTCTGTATGTTTTTCTGGCCTCCTCAAATCCTTTTCCTTTCTATATACAATCACACAAACTCTGCCGCACAGATCGTTTTTGCAATCAAGAGGTTTATTTGCAATGATAATGGATGGCAGTTGTTCACAACGCATGTACATAATAAATCCAATGTTTGCTGTATCAAATTAGGCAAAATACAACAAAGACAGGGTTAGGTAAAGATGTGTGCAATGTAGGGAAAAGGGCTGTTTATTTAGGAAGTTAGATATAATCAGTTATATCCATAAAACGTGTGTCTATGTAAGAAGAAGATAGCTGCATGGGAATGTGACCTGAGTCGGTGTGCGGCGGCCTGCGTGGGTCACTGTCCTGAGTGTTAAGTGAGTGACTGAGAGATGAGGACGGGTTTGGGAGGTCGGGGGGATCATTTTCCAGGACCAGGTGTCAGCACATCAGTCACAGACATCCATCACATCATTAATCTCCGTCTCCTCTTACACGCCGCACATGGTTTACTAGTTCCTTCATTTTCATTTCTAATCAGTCAGAGCTCTCCTCCGTTTGTCCATTCGCCGTTTTCACACTCTCTCTCTGTCTCTCTCTCTCTCTCTCTCTCATTCAGTTGAAGGGATCTCGCTGTTAGTTAGTGGAGAAGCCACCTACACACGAAGCATCAGGATCCCAGCTCTGTAAAACGCCAAAGCTGCTCACGACACTGAACAGGAGTCCAACTCAGCATCACTACTTATTACAGTTACATAAATGCTGCTTTTCCAACAACAGAAAGTGCACACTCCCGCATGAAAACACCGCCGCCGTGCCTCACGTGCAAAGCAAAACACCTGCAAGTAAAATGTATTCACTGTACGTGTTTGTGGAGCTCTTAAGCATAAAGTTGTTTTTGTGCAATGTATTTTACACAAAATAACAATTTGAGCGCATTTCGGCACTGTCTGTTCATCATGAAAACGTCTAGAAATTCTAAAGAAAATCTATTTCACAATAGGAAAACTATTTTAAAATAATACAACATGCATTGGATTTTCACACATTTTTGTGATTTACCATTAATATCAACAATTTACTAAAACAATAAATCCCCTTCTCTTCAAAACGCAACAACAAAGTGGTTGCCGTAGGGAGTGTGCTCACCTTGGTACTCCTGTCCGGGGGTGTAGGCGATGGGGCTGCCTGTAATCTGGAGGCTGAGCAGCACCTCTCCCCCACCTTCTGCCACCCCGGCTCCCTCCAGCTCCCCATGGTGGGTGCAAAGGAAGAAGAAGGGGTTGAAACGGGGGTAGAAGCTTGCAGGGGGCGCCCCGAAATCCACGCTGCTCCCCAAGACGAGGGCCAGCAGGGCACAGCCTAAGGCGCCCCCAAGAGAGGCCCGCGCCGTGGCCATCTGCCCTCACCAGGCGAGGGGCCGAGGGTGTGACAGTGGGTGAAGAGTTGAGGAGAGTGATGAGTGGGAGCGAGGAAGACACAGGTAGAGTTCCCAGAGGACAGCTTTTGGAGTCCACAAATGAGTCGAAAGTCCAAAAGTGGGTGCGTGACAATAAGTGCGTCTCTCTGTGTGTGTGTGTGTGTGTGTAGGTGTAATATTGATGTGTGTGAGTGAGTGGGGTTGGCCGTCAGGAAAAACTGTACAGCTCTGTTCTCCTGCTTCCTCTCCCTGTCCTACCTTCACTCTCAGGGAGTTCAGAGCTTCGCCTGTGCTGTCCTGCTCCAGCGTTTAAATACATCACCCCCTCCCTCTGTTTCCCTCTCTCCTCCCACCCTCCCTCCCTCCCTCCCTCCCTCTCTTGCTCTCTCCGTCTCTCTTCCGCTCTAACACCAGCTCCACGCGTGCTGTATGCGCTCTACCAAACGGCCTCCCTCCTCTCTCTCTCTCATCTAGCACTTCTCCCCTCCCTCTCCTCCGCCAGTCTATCACTCTGCCTTTTTCCTAATCTCTTCTCTCCTTCTCTTTACCCCTCACTAAACCTCCGTGTTATTTCACGTTGCCCTCTTGAATCCCTCTCCTGAGACCTTGGCCGTCTTATCTCTATGCATCTGTTAGTTTCTTCATCCCTAACCAGCCCCACTGACATATCCCTTTCACTCTCCTCTCTTTCCTTTGTCTTTTTACCCGTCCACCAGACTGTCTCCTCCTCTCCCACCCACTCTCACACCTCCTTCCTCCCTCCCTCTTCCGCTCTTTTCACCTCCCTCTTCTTCCCCATGTCTCTCTGGTGCTCTCCCGCTTATCCCCCCCCCCCCCCCCCCCCTTTCGATGTTTTTCCAACCCTGTACCTTCTGTCTCTCCTCTCGTCCTCAGCAGCACTCAGATTTGTTTTTCTTCTTCTCCACTGTTGCTTTTTTTCATGGGTTTTCCATCCGGAATCTCCTTTTCCACAGGATTCTCCAACTTTTTTCTCCCCGTCGGAGCAGAGTGCGCTGCCTCTCAGAGAGCTAAGAGATTAACCCACCACTACAGTGCAGACACCAGCAGAATGCTGCTTTCTCTCCCCCACCAGACTCTCCTCTAGCTCACAAAATGATGGATAAGTATTTCTCAAACACCCCCCCCCCCCCCCATATCTCACTCTCTCCTTTCCAGCAATAAATGTATACAATATGAACGCCCTCACGCTTTTCAGCCAACACTCCCTCCACACCTCTCTCTCATCCATCTCTTCTCTGTGTGTAAGTGATACACTATGCCCCCCTTGAATATTCTCTCAGCAGACAAGGTCTGCTATATAATGTGGTTCTGCAGAGAAAATCACATTAAATAAATTATCGCGGAGGGAACTTAAAGAACTTGCTGTTAACACCACTGAGCGTCTCCTCTGGCATTTCTCTTGAGCTGCCTGCTGGCTTTGTGTGGTTAAGTGCCCATTACAGACATAAACACTCCCAAGCCAGTAAGCTGCACACACACACACACACACACACACACACACACACACACTGTCCAAACAGCCTGACTGACCCACAGCAGGCACACGCCGCCAGGTCAGCATGGCCAAATGCTTCCACAGTCCAAACCCTGAATCTCTCTCTCACACACACACACACACACACACACACACACACACACACACACACACACACACACACACACACACACACACACACACACACACACACACACACACACACACACACACACACACACACACACACACACACACACACACGATAAATCGTATACTGTATTTCTGTCTATTCACTGTTTCCCTCTGCTTTGGTATTTAATATGATTTACACAGAGTCATTCACCTGCCAAGCCAGCTGCTGCACCCGGACCAGCTCCCGTCAGCATGTGCCTCCACATAGCACTCCAGACCAAGAAGGCTGGACAAAAAGGCAAATATTATGCAACTTTAAAGAGCTTCGCAGGCTCACTTTGCGGTTTGATTTTGAAGAACACACACTCTGTCAGCCCAAATTTCCCAGTGTTCTCCTTGTCATATTCAGTCGTTCACAATTCAGTCTCCACTACACGTAATGATTGATGTGATCCTGTGTTTGACTTGTAATTCTTCAGTCTTTCAACCGTGGACATAACATACAGCAACAAC
Organism: Eutrigla gurnardus; assembly: GCF_963514095.1. Lineage (NCBI taxonomy): Eukaryota > Metazoa > Chordata > Actinopteri > Perciformes > Triglidae > Eutrigla > Eutrigla gurnardus. The sequence goes on along the minus strand of NC_139923.1, from coordinate 11,909,530 downwards.
TTACACACCCCGGCATCTGTTGCCTGTGGGACACCACAACACCAGAGGGCTAAATAAAGTGATTTGGAAAGTGTGACAGCGGCTTCACAAGGACCAGCTGTGTTGTAATGCTTGTTTTAGTATGCCACTTTAAGATAACGTTGAGGGCATGCACCACGGAACAGCAGTGGAAAAGAAAGTTGAGCAAAGAAACATTGTATGGTCCGACTGAAAGGTAACTTTTCAGAAACACTGCGCGTCCTCCCCAGTCGCTCTACGAGGTCAGCTAGGTGGACCGTTCTGCTGAGACAGGAGTGTGAGGTCAGAGGTTATCTCCGTTCTCCTCTGTTGTTCCTCTCAACCGGCCCACAGCCCCCCCTCCAGCTGCTCGGTGCCTTAATTAAGCACTTTTAATTAATCTAACTGCATTAACTCACCGAAGAGACTTCTTAAGAGCTTAAGTCCTTACAGCTTCGATAGCATTCGACTGTGTAAATGTTGTCAAGCTGTAGTAAAAAAAATGTACCTCTCAACTTTCAAGTTTTGACTTGGATTCAACATTAAACTCAAGTTTTTTTTGTATACATCAATTGAACAAGAGGTTTCTTTTGGGTTCAATAAAAGCAACACAAGTAAGCTGATCAAGTATACACAATATAACAATATATCTGATTTAAGGACAGGGATGGGGAACTTGCTTCAGGGCGGCAAATGTTAAATATTCTCTCAGGTAGAACCAAAATGTCGAGTCATCGTCGTTCTTTTACGGCCATATTGGCTGTGAGAATCCTGATGTGGTTGTGTTGTATTGTGGTATTATAAAGATGACACCGACAGGGTGGCACTACAAAACATTACACCTGCAATACTAAATTACATAGTAAGATGATATGATACCACAGGAGTTGGTTCATCGAGAGAAGCAGTAGGTGGCGCTAATTCTCCGGGCAGGTGCCATTAAAACATTGCAGAGGAAGAGGGGACAGCCAGATGATTTAAAGGAGTCATCACCTGGAAATCGCAATTTCTCTTGTTAAAACATGCATATCTGTGTTTGACCTCAGTTGAAACTTGCCTGAAAGGCTGGAGTTGGAAAGTGGCGCCGTTTTTTCGCTTCTGCTCTTTTTCCGAACAGGAATAGCACACAAGGGTGTGCATTCCTAAAGCACGAGATTTTGATTCTGCGCCTTCGGTGACGTCACCGTGGCGGCTACTTGCATAAGCCCACCCCTCTTTCACCACCCAACCCCCCCTCCCGTCCGCTACCTGAAATCGCCGAAGCGCCGCCATTATGTTTTGGAGTCTGCATGCAGGCAAGCCCCCCCGGCTCTGTCCTTCCTGCGGCGAATCAACGCGCGCCTCATTACATATTATACAATGCACATCCGGACCAGTCAAAACCTCGCGCGTAATCTCGCGTGATAAAATCGCGGTACGAAAAAGGGTCAGAACAAGCTCAATGTTTGATTACATTTTTTTTTTTTTTTTCTAATAAGTTTTACGAATTGATCCAAAGCGATCCAAGGGGGGCTGGATACGTATAAAACCAGGTGATGACTCCTTTAAGTTAAAGGAGTGCCAGTCAATCCCAAAATGATGAACGAAATAAATAAAAACATGAAATATTTATATTTGTTTCATGTATTCATTAATTTCAGGAAGGTTATAGTCTCCTCATCATTCATACTGAGATGATTCTTTTGTCTGCCGCCATCTTTTGTCTCTCCAGTGAAGCGGAACTATCAGTGGGCTTTTAATTCACATGCATCAGTCTGTTTGCATCGCACTCTCATATTTTACTTTTATCGATTCGCCAACTTTCCCACCTCAGCAAAGCAGAGAAACGGACTTTCTGGGGTTTTCAAGCAAACTATCGGGCCAGACTCCTCAAGAGTCTGACAATTCTTCGGTCTTGAGATGGACTTTTTATACAGTTGTTGGTGATGTGTCATCAGGGAAGCATTGTTCTGTTGTTTGTGTAGACGGCAGTAGACAGTAACGGAGTAAATTTACCTAAGTACTGTACTTACATATCCAGAGGATTTGTACTTTACTTGAGTATTAGATTTCTTTGGTACTTATTACTCTTACTTAAATACATTTCCAAGACAAATACTTTTACTTTTACTCAAGGAAATTTCTAGAAAGGCTGAAAAGTACTTGTTACTTTCAGGTCTGCTCTTTTTTTTTTCCCCCTTTCTTTTTTTTTAAGTACTATTGGACACAAGCTGTGTTTGTCAAAGAAGGAAACCTATCACAGTGCACGCTCTCCACTGGGATCTACGCAAAAGTGGAAATACGTAATCCCTCCCCATAAGGATACATGGGGAGACAGAGTTTGTTGTGCTCCTATATTGTCCTTCCTGTAAAGACAAGTGACTTCAACAGTTATTGAAAGCAGAGATGTAGTTTTTTGTAAAACAGTGATTCTCAACCAGTGGTGTGGGGACAACATTGGTCTTTGAGGGGGTTCCAGTTCCCAATGATAGAGAGTTAGTTGGACGGTGCAGGTTCATTTGGTTACAATTTCAATGATTGTTAATAAACATCTGCATCTGCAACATCTGCTGTAGTCCTGTGATCCCAATTATTTTATTTGAAATTTACTCTTACTTTTACTTAAAGTAAATTTAAAAGCATGTACTTTTGGATACTTAAGTACCTTTAAAAGCAAGTACTTTTTTACTCTTACTTGAGTCCCATGTTGACTGAGCTACTTTTACTTGTAACGGAGTAAATTTTGACCAGTAGTATTTGTACTCTAACTCAAGTACTGGGGTCGAGTACTCTGTCCATCTCTGGTAGACGGCGAACTTTGTCCAGGCTGTGTCCGTGATTCATGAACCACTCATCAGTATCCCTGTATCCATGTTGACTTGCCAGCTGTACTGGTGTCACAAGGTCCATTCTACAGTTTATGTGACATCTGACGTAAGTGCAAAGTACAGGTAACCTCACGACACTGGAATATTATAAGTCGAAGCTTCTCAACCTACTAATTAACCTATAATAAACTACTCATTAAAAATGTACCATCACATTGAACAACCTCCGTAACCTTTGCCATAGAGTCCACAGAGGGTGTGTCAGTCAAAAAGACTTCTTAGGCTTGTATAACCCTGGAACCTCATTCATCAGCATAAAGGTATCGGAAGGCCAGGACTTAATCTTCTGCAAAAGCAAAAGTCTGGGGAGGAATTTCAGATGCCAGGAAAAAAGGTTTTGGTAAAGCAATGACAGGTCACAATGGAATATAGGCCTCGCATTCGACACCAAACCCCCTTTCACACAGAGATTCTACAGTTCTGCCAAAAAGAAGAGCCGCCGTTCCGCTGGCTTTGCTTTTTCACACTGAAACACACAAAAGCGCCAAAAGGCTTCCCCAGTGTGTGATTTCAGATATCACACTGGCATCACAAGAGCTAAAGAGGAAACTTTAAAATCATGTGGTGTAACTTCTTAATTTAGTTTATATAAAGACATGTTTACGTCCTGGATGGGAAACAGAATGACACAGATACACAAATGGATAGACACTGTTTCTATAGTTTACATGTACACTGATAACCCACGCAGATCATTGTTTTTAATTAGCCCCACTTATTTAGACAAAAGCAACATGTCAAACCTTTTCATTCATTTCAGTGAGACTACAGAACAGACACGACGTGGTGGAACTCGAGCAGATAACTGATCCATGCTCAGTTTTACAGAATTCACTTCAACACGTCAACCAATTGCATTAAATGTTACCACCCTCAAAGTAGAGACCGACGGTGTAACTAGATGAGTAAGAATTTGAGTCAACACCAGTCTTATGATGGCAAAAAGTCTGCTATCTCATGGTCACCAGAGATGGTAATTGTGTCAAAGTTCATCATGACAAGATGTACGTGTGCATATGTGCATGAGCATATGTGTGTTTGTGTGCAACCCTCTGCAGCCTTCTCCGACCAGCTGCTTCCAGAGATGGCTTCTCCGTCTGTTCCACACACCCCTGCTGAATACACACACACTCACAGTGTTCACACACACACACACGCCCAAAAAGAGGACCCTTGACACGGCGAGCAACATCCCAGCGTACTACGACACAATGAGCGCCAGCACACATGTTCCTGATGCACAACAGGCAGAAGGGGAGAGAAAACAGTTTGTGTCGATAGAGCCATCTGTTTTACCTGTAGCCGTCTTTATTAACAGCCACACACTCCCTGTACCTGGTGGCTCTGTGTTCCCTCCATGTGGGTCCTGTCCTACATCCAGCCCTACTACACCACGACCGCTCTGCAGCCCCTTCCCCTATGAACACACACACATACACTAATACACACTTAAACACACACGCACACACACACAGATAGTGTGCGACTGGGGGCTATCGTTCTCCATTATGAAAACTAGGTCGGGGAGGCGTGGGTGAAGGGAGTGGGGCAGTAATTATTTTTATCATTATTAATTTCCACCTCAAGGTTGCGCCAGGGCTTTTTTTGTCCGCTTCAATCTTCATTTCAGACCCCCTGCATCCACGCACACGCACACACACACACACACACACACCACCACCATCACTACCACTGTCTTTGAAAGGCTGCGTGCCAAACAAGGCAGAACAGAGAGTGGGGGCACAAAAGAGGAAAGGGCTCAAAGGGATGGGAAGAGTGCGATGGCAAGGGAGAGAGAGGGGAAATCAGATGCAGCGGAGGCAGGAGGGGTTGGATGTGTCGCTTCATCACTCACTGGACCCTAATTTACACTAACAGGTTGTTTACTCGATATGGGAAATGATAATAAAAGCCTGGGTGTTGGAGGGAGGGGGGGAGAAGGCAAGAAAAGAGGAAAAAGAGAAAGAGAGGCCCTGCGGGAGCACTTCAGTTGTGATGGCTTGCACACTCCAATTAGTCCCATGAAAAGCTCGCCCCCCCTGAAAGGAGTCAAAGGAGGGGTGTGTTACTTAATGTGTAAATAAAACCAGCCGGGATCACCCCAAAAACTTGATGCCTCGTCACAGAGGGAGGGCCGCAGTCACAAACGTCAAGGTTCTCCCCAGGCCCGCACACAATGAACGAGTCCGATAGTCGGGTCTGAGATGTGAGCACACGGAACGACACAGATGAAAAAGACACTCGAGTGTCTTAAGACTATAAATGGCACAACTCTGTGTTTCAACTGCTGGGTTAGTTACTCATGCTGTTTCAACAGTTCACATTACAGGAGAATTGGATACTAGAACCTTACAGTTTCCAGACTTTCCAATTGCAAATGTAAGATTTTACTTTTCTTGGGTCACATCAGGACCCAAAAGTAAGATAGTTATTGCGTCTAGGTTTTTCCATTTTATCTCAGCCCCAGTCACTACACACAGCGCTCTTCTCCATGTGCACTGCTGCCACAGTGGAAACAAAGTGTTGAATATCAGTTTGTAACCCAACAATGATTCAAAGCAGACAGATAGTGGAACAAAAACAGACAACTAATTGGCAGACAAAAGTATCAAGAGCCCATAGTGTTTCGTTAGAACTCAAGAGACAAAGGGGAGAAATACGTGACAGGTCAGATATGACATTAATATTATGTCAGCTTGCTTTAAAATCAGCTGTTCACTCCTGCAAAGTTTTCGCCCACAATTAGTGGAGAATTAATAGTCCTGTGATCACGTCCAGCCCAAACCACCTGATGTTTTGAAAACGCTTCACTTCAATTTGAATAATGAATTCAGACTTCTTTGTCTTTCGTTTAACTGCTGAAATAAATATAATTGTTAATCATGGGCTGTATTCTAATTGTTCAGTAATTAAGTGACTGATTCATGATTGCAGTCGGAACGAGCAATGTAATTATACATTGTTGTGCTGTTTGTTGTGTTTGTTCTGGAAGCAGCAGGTCGGTTCTCATGTTTTGAATTTAAATATTTGATGTTTTCACATTCCCATTTTTCAGCTCCTTGCCTCTTTAAATGCAGTGCTGCTTAACGTGTAGGTGATAAGAAGCCCCTGGCCGGTCCCCCATTTAGGATTAGGCCTCTGGAAGTGGGTCCACTCACACCTTGAGAAATGAAGTTGTCTTGTAGACCATATGGAGTACCATCCTTTCTAAAAACAGTAGGATCAACATTCTCCACATACTCTGCTCCTCCTCACTCAAACAAACGACGAAGCACCAGACCCAAATCTGTTGTTTGGAGAAAACAGTATAAACTGTCTACTTGTCCTTGTGAAACAGTCACTTCTGAAACAATTAGATAACAAATCAAAAGTCTGTCTAATCTGTGTAACTGTAACAGGACAGAATGCTGAGTCAGTTGTTTTTATCTTCAAGTTTTAAGCTGAAAAGCTGTAGACCTTAAATGTAAACAAAGTGAAGCCCCTTAAAGAAAACCTAAATAGTTAAGCTCGTATTTGTGTTTTCTATCAAAAGGTGGATCTATTTTGAAGTTGGATGGAGGACATTATCATGGGGGATGTGATGTGTGTCTTTTAGTCAAGCTTTCTGTTATGTTTATGCTAATTGAGTTGAAACTGAGGACAGTTTAGCCGGCAGAAAACTGAAAAGTGTCCATGAGTTGTTGGGATTGGCCTGTGAGACCAGAAACTACCATTTTTTTTATGAAGATGAGTTATGTCCTACAGATAGGTGCTTGGCACGGATCATTTATTTTTGGTTTGCGTGTGTAAAAACGATAAAACACACAGATATGGTTTTGAAGTATAGAGAAAAATGTCTTGGCTTATGATCCAATCTCTGACATGGCTTTCAGTTTTTAACTGTGCACCTGTCACGACCCGTCAGAATTCCACTCTCGCCTTTACCACCACTGGCCTTTTTCTCAAACTGGAATTACACTATAGTTTCAACAGTAACATTTCTGAGAAAAAGTACCATCAACTAAATTACTGTCAAAACAATTGCAATGTACAGTAATATCACCAAGAGTTTTCAAATTAGATTTTTTTTAATACTAGATACATTAATTCCTAATGTTTTAGTTGCCAAACCGTTCATTGTGAAGATAAGTACATAGTGCTAGAAAGATGTCCACACAGCCCCAGTATATTATGTCTCCCCTGCTGTTTTGCCAGACAGAAGAATGCATTTTTGAGCGTTCTCTGTGGGGGCTCCGCTCCACCGAACACACACAGGAATAAGCGCTGGTTAAACGAGTACAGGTGCACATGGCTGTCCTGATGGACTTGTCCTAGTCTGCCTCCTTGTGAGCCATGCTACATTCAACAATGGCCAACCCATGAATCACAAATACTGGTCATTGTCTGCGGTGCCTTCAGCAGCTGTGCGTCTGTATACAGCGTGTCTGGAAGTTTAAATGGCAAAGACACTTCACAACCTGGAACAACTCAAGTGTGATGCATTTTTCAATAGCCGTGAGTCATCGTCCTTTCTGAGTTCAGGACATGACGGAGTGCGTCGCCCAGGGCCGCCCGCTTCCACAGACTGTCGGCCTCGTACTTCTTTCCCCGTTCGCTAGACACTAAATCTGTTCTCCAAACTCCACGTTTCAGTTCAGCCCACAGTTCATTGTCATCGCAGCCATTCCACTCCCCATCCTGCAGTCATGGTAACGGAGCTGTGAAAGAACGAGCCGAGGAATATGAGACACGGGAGATGACAGACACATGGCCACATTGTGACGGAGACAGACGGAGCGAGCGCTGTGTGGTTTGACACCACAGACAGCCATTTCCCCATCCTAACATCCAGCATGCGAGCAATTAGAATGGACAGGAGGCAGAAGTTATGTGGGACACAAGCGGAGTCAGGAAAAAAACAGGACCGCTAGTGTTTGAGTGGCATTCAAGAGGAGAGTGAGTGGAAGTAACCGCTGAAACCATGTTTTATTGAGTAAGAGGCACGTCCGTATATTTTCGGTCCCGAGGTATCATTATCTCAGCTGACAAGGGACTAGTTTCCTGTACAAAAGAGATCGATGAGCTGACCTACTGACATGAACTTTTCAGCATTCCAGCTCCAAATCCTCTCTGTTCCTCATTCTGCATTCGAGAGAACATAAACTACGAGCGTGGCTGAAAATCAATGAGATAAATGAAAAGAGAAATGTCTGAAAAGCAACGAGCACACTCACAAAAAAATATATTCTGGGTTCATGAAAACTCTTATAGCTTAATAGATACAATATTGATTTTAGTGTGGTTGGAGCAAATGTTTATGAACCTGTGAGGGGAATAATAAAAAAGCAAAAAACAAAGACAAAACAGCTCTTGTTTTCCACTCCACTGCGGCCTGCATAATCTGGGCTGTTTTCAGGCATTGTGCTCAAGCAACAGCCTGGGAGAGGTTGCTTTTCTTGTATGTGCAATAGATGACCAGCATGTCTGGCACACACATAATAAAACACAAATCTTTCCCCAAAGATACCATTCATCTCTGGAGACGAGCTCAGGCTCTCACTTCATACGAGATAGAAGGTGCATAAACACACATGCAGTGATAGCAGCGATACAATGCTCACACACACACACACACACACACACACACACACACACACACACACACACACACACACACACACACACACACACACACACACACACACACACACACACACACACACACACACCACACACACACACACACACACACACACACACACACACACGTACTTACATACACACAAGCTCTCGCTCCTGCACAAACAAACACACACTTGGAAAAAAACACAGGCGGTAGTAGTAGAGGTGCAAATGTGCATGTACGCATGCACATATTTGCACTAACAGATCCGAAGGGGGGGGGGGAGGGGTTACTGAGGCTATGGAACATACAACAAAAAGCAAGCAGACAGCCTTGAGCTATGAGCTCAGCAAAATAAATAAATAAATAAATAAACAAGTGAAAATCTCATTTTAAACCAGTAGCTTCACACCCGTCTTGGAGCCCACTCCTCCTCCTCCTCCCTGCTCTCCTCCTCCTCCTCTCCATATCCCTGATCAAGGTTTCATCCTGCTGAACCACAAAGACTGGCTACCCAGCATTCATTTCTTCAACTCCATCCATCCCACCCATTGCGGCGCCTACAGAGATATGGACCAGGAGCGCTGCACTGACTGTGTTTTCCACTTCCCTTTATTCCCAGAATGAATTCTGGCAGTGCTAGACCACAGCAGGGTCTGACACCTGGCAATCAAACTGCAAGAGGGGGCAGGGTCCACATTGTATGTGTTTGTGTGGCTCTACTGTAACAAATTCAATTGGCTCAATTACATATTCCATAGCTTATTATGTTGAACTTTGAGGCTGGGAGGATGAAGCCAAACAGAGGAAGGGATGGATGTCACGGGAGCTTAGAAAATCCACAGTGAAGACCACTGTCGGGTACGAAACCTTCTTATTTACCATCGAGGTTTAGCCTGCTATAGCTCCACGGGCGAAACGCTGCAACCCCAGCCTCATTTAAGCAGAGTTATAGCCGAATCCATATTATGCTACGCTGTGTAAACAAGCAGAGATAAGTAGTGGCTGTGGGCATGTGGATCCTGTGGGTGTGGATGTCGGAGAGACAGAATGGATCATGGCTGTTTGGCATATAAACCCCACAGATGGATGAGCATCCTGCCCTGAGCTCTGGTGGATTTGGTCAGACATGACACAACGTCTCTTAAACACAATCATACTTTCAAAAAACCGAGGAAGAAAAGGTACGGAGAAGGAGGAGTGGGGGGGCTGGGGGGTATGAGTACGGACCGAGTGAGACAGATGATAATGTGTCCTTCATCTTCATGGCTACGAATAGGAGGGAGGCCTTTGCCCTTAATTATATGGGTCAGTGGACCAGGAGCTGGTAGTCCCACATGGGGGGGATCAACAAGTCAAACAAATGCACAGACAGACACAGACATCGACAGTTAATAGAGTGAAACCCACCAAAATGCAAATTAAAGCGCACACACACACACACACACACACACACACACACACACACACACACACACACACACACACACACACACACACACACACACACACACACACACACACACACACACACACACACACACACACACACACACACACTCGTATTCAGTGATATATTTATATAAAAGAGAACACGACAGTCAAATTTGTTTCTTTTCAGTCATCAATCAAAAGGACACTGTGTGCACGTGTATGTTCCATCATAAAAACCAAGGATAATAGCTGTTCCACTACCGATGACAAAGAGAACTGAGCCACATGCACACCTGCATCCTGATAGACTGTAATTACCGGCGAGGTGCAGACACACAGGAACACATGCATGTACGCACACACGGACACACCTTTACGCAAACCACAACGGCCTGCCGACACCTTCACTGTAGGTCCTCCAGCACAGTGCTCTACACACTCATCGATTCAATTACGGGTCGGAGGTCACAAGACAGTCCCCCATCCGACCACAATATACAATAGGACCTCCCCCACTCACTCCACCCCATCCTCCCAGCGTTTCCCCTCATTCATTTATCCTCCTCTCTTCACACCCTTCTGCTCAGCTGTCATCTCTCACTTCGTCTCCTCTAAATGGCTATTGACTGTGAACAGAGAGCTTTTCCTTTCTTTGTCCGTCTCCATCACAAATGTGTCTGCCAATCACAGGCTTATGTGCTTTGTATATTCACTGCCCTGCTCTGGCCAATCCTATGTCTAAGGGAAACGGCCAAGTGATGGGTTATCTTTTTAAAATATCTAAAAACCTCTTCATTAATTTCTCCTCCTCTGGTATTCCATAGTGGTGCTGCGGTCTCTGCACTAATCTATTTTCTCCGTGGTTGCCCTTTTCTCAATCATTGCCCTCTCTCCAAGCTTGCTCTCCTACGCTTATCCTGTTACTCACTCACTCTCTCCTACTCTCACCGTTATTCTCTCCTTATTCCCTCTCCCCTCAACACACAGAGTCTCCAGCTCTCGCCCTGAGGGAAGTTCTCCCTTTCAACTCGCTGGACCTGGAGAGAAGAAAACAATCTATTCCTCTCCCTCTGTGTCACTGCACCGCGCTCATCTCTGGTAACTGGCCAGGGAAGTCCATTCCCGTGTGTGCTAGTCAGTGTGTTACTGTGTCACTGTGTCAACATATGGTTGGCACAGTAACATTACTCATCTTCACTCCAGTCATTCACTAGCGTTGTCTATAACGGCGTGGGGCAAAGTCCACGTAAAAGCTGCACTACTCTTAAAACCTACACCATAAATGATATAAATGATTATACAGTATATATATATATATATATATATATATATATATATATATATATAAATATATATAATCACACACCCTGCACAGACAAGGCCATGCCTCATTAATTTCACTCCAACAAGCACCCACTCACACCCTCCCTCCTCTCCCCCCACCATGCATTTGCTTCTTGTCCTGCATGAGCGCACCAGATTTACTACCTCTCTGCTCACCGGCGGAGGTTAGTTTGATATACAGCGAGTAGTTAAAGAGAGGAAAGAAAAAGAGGAAGAGATGAGAAGTGAGATTTTAGCACTCCATGCCCTCAGCACCTCTGCTGATGAGTTTCGCTCTCCCGGCATCCGTCTGGTAAGAGCGCAGCAACTCATCACCTCTCTGGGCAACAGCAAAGGTAATTGTGACTAATGAAGTGCAGATTTTTACGGCTAAACACGGCCCTAACTGCATTGTGTGCTCATAATGGCATCCAGAGAGACACACTCTGCTGCACTGCATAAACATTACCCAGACGCAGAATCAAGGTCACCTCGGCAGATTAGCACAGCCTGCAGATGAGTTCAATTAAACAAGTTGCTAATGACTGCCAGCTAATGACAGTCCTACACTGGCAGCTCACACAGCTGCAAAGCCTCTGTATAACCTACGCTGTGTGACAACCGGTCCACCTACAGGTACATCGACGGATTGTTTGTGTTTAGAAGTAAATGATAAAAGCCTACCTTCCTCTGAGATTTGGTTTTCTGTAAAAATATTTTTGAACAAATCATTTACTTGACATGCTTTGCGGTGCTCAACTGAAATAATTTGTAAAAAAAAAGAAAAGAACATTCAGCTTAAATGAAATCAATCATTGACGTGGTAAATCACACAATGGAGTAATTCCACTCCACACAATGAAAAGAAGAGGACACATTTTGATCAGCTAAAAATCTAGTTGCAATAATTAAACATGAGTAATGAGCTCCCCCGTAATTAACCTGCTCCCCAAGCTACACTCTTCTCTATTAGAGAGAAGATCAAGAGAGCAGCAGAGACGGAGAGATAAGGGGCGGAATTTGAAATGTTCACACAACAGTAAGTGAGATCAAACCCATTTGCTTGGACCAGGGTGGAAACTTTCCGGGCAATTAAATGGCAATTCCAGTCCTGAATTGGGAGAGGGGATCTCATCATCAGCAGAAGCGGATGGATTATGCTTATGAGCCTGAGCATTGCTGTCACAGGGCCACGCCAGGCTCACTCACCCCACCACCACCCCTCTGCTCATGCATTTTGTTTTAGGAAAGTGAAATAACGTGTTCACATATCTGTCAGCAAGGCCCTGCACAATGACAAATACAACCTCACACACAAGAGAAACAACAAGACAATGAGAAGCTAAAGGTCAACCCAAACCCCAGTACTGTGGAGGGGGACTCCTCTTCAATTTGGTCCTCTGTCAGCATTATTTACATCTTATATTATCTTATGTGTTTCCTTGTTGGGCCACATTAAAAGAACAGTGTGTAGCAGTGCATCATAACCTGAAAATAAGAATGCTTTATTACCTTATCTACAACCCAGAAGTCCATTCACAATTTCAGATTTTCACGTTGGCCACTAGTTCTCCAACACACTTGGCACGCAGGAGAAGTTCCCATTGGTGTGGGATTTGGTCAAATCCTACACATTGCACCTTGAAAACTTTAAGGCATGTTTTTAAAAATCTACTCTGCATATTACTAAAGATAGAAAGTAAATTCCAGTCCACTTAGATATCTAAAGTCTCAATAAATCAAATAGGCTACACGTCTGTAATGGGCTACAGTTTAGAAACCAAACATTTTAAAAGCATAATATAAATTAAACGATTCAAGACAAACAAGCCTGATTCTCGACTACACCTGTGTTGGTCACCCAATGACCAGTGGTAAAAATGATGTGGTAAAAATGACTGATGACCCTTGTCCTAGAAAATCATGACACGTTTGGCATCTCTTCATGCCGTTGCGTTGCGTTAGCAGACAAACTTATCCTCGCCGTTTCGGTTTCATGGCTGTGCTGTTGCCAGGTTTCAATAATATACTCCTTCAGGGAGATAAAAAGTAGTCCAGTGGCTCAGCGAGGAGGCTTTCAATGTGGAGATTTGGTTCTTAGCCAACACTATACCCCTAGCAGAGGTATAATTCTATAAACAGCTGGCCTCCATCCCTCAACAGACAAATCCCCACCATCTCAAAGCCCCTCGCATGGGAGATACGTTTATTGGGAGTGTGAATGGAAACCACAAAAACCCAATTTATTGTAGCTGCACAAAACATGTAAATACTGTCTACGTTGTTTGACGCAGAAAAGACAAATATAAACTAGCGCTGAGTTGTTTGGTTGAACTTTTAATGACTAAAGCAAATATGGACTGTATTTGGAGGAACAGGAAGAGTCACCCTGTGCTCTTGTCCTCTCTGCTTCCTTCCTCGGTTGCTTTTTGAGGCCAGGGCAGGGTCGCTGTACACTGGCTCAGCGGCCATCCTCTCTGAAGGAGCAGTAAAACTAACCACCAGTGGGAGGTTAAGCTACTCCAGTGTCACTCTGCCAACCCGCAGTGATGCCGACACACTTCCTCTGCCAAGTTTTGCGGCTGGATCCTGACAAGGACAAAAATGTTTCCCAACTTGTCCACTGGGGTCCAAGTCTCACGCCACGGATGAACAAGCTGAATAAATCATGCAAGTATGACTGGGAGTGTAGAGCCAGAAAGCCTGAAGGAACAACAGAGTGGATTCTGAGCTTCTTTCATATTAGCAGACTGCCGGCCGCATGGCTGGGGGAGCTGAGCCCTTCGAAGCGCAGGCTGTTGTGAGAGAAACACTGAATTATGCATCCGAGAAGGGAGGGGAGATTGGCTGCTGGCTCCGATACCACCCCCTCCTCCTTTACCTCCTTCCCCATTCACTGACAGATAGATGAGGGCATCTAGATGAAGTTTCACAGGAGGTCAGCACTGCAGAATCAGGATTGATAGACACTGTGGGGCGTGTCCCTTTCTGCCGTTTTCTGCGCCATTTCACAGAATTGGGGGAAACGCCACTCTCTGGGGGGGGCTGTCGCCTCTGGCGAAGACGTATGCTCAATGACACATTGATGACACATTTTGTCCTCTGAAAATCACCATAGGAGGGTTATCATCAATACTCGGGGATGAGGACCATCCCTGGCCACACCTACAATGAGCAATGGGGTCAGAAGGTCACAATTCTAACTGCCGTCTCTCTCCCTAAAAAAATCAATGCCTTATTAGAACTTCATCGCCATCAGAGAGGGAATGGAACAGCGTTACAATGAAGACAGAGGACATTCACCTTTGTCACATATGATTATAGATGCTTTCTGGTTCCCCTCTTGTTGTTATGGAGGAATTTCAAATGGTTCGGTCCCTCTTTCATTAGTTTGGCCTGCACTGTTCCTCCTCCTCATTTGAACCCTTTTGCTCCTCGTCTCTTGACAGTTCATTGCCAGGCTGTTGGTTCTATTTCCGTCCATGGCCGCAGGCTATACATTCTGCATACTGTGCATGTACAGATGAAACCCCACATATGAAACACCTGCTTTTAATGCACACAGTCAAATATCACATTCAAGGGTTTCTTTCCACAGCAATTTACTTGTGGTTTCTTTGGCGGTTTAGAAAATAAATCTCTACTAAAGCTTGGTAAATTATTGAGAGGGTAAAGTTACGTGCTGGCTTAAAGTGATAGCTTTCCTGGCTTAATTGATCATCCAATCAGATGCCTTGTAAATCACATTACTGATGTCCTTCAATGCTGCTGTTGCTTGTGAGAAAAGCACCTCTGGTCTAATGGGGTTCACATAGATCCTCCACGGTCACAACCACCCAAGGCCTGTCGCAGACACATCCTCCTCCTGTCAATTGGGCTCCTGAACCTGGAGCAGTGGGCCCCTCCCAGTCCCTGTCCTCTAGACTACCTCCCTCCCCCGGACGAAGGCCTGTCATTCTGTGATAAACTGGCCAAGGCTACTAGGGGCCCCAAACAAGTCAATAAAAATGACCAATATTACAGAGCCAAATAACAGCATTGCCACCAACACACAGGCAATATGAAAAAACCTGACTTTTTGATATATACAATATTACACATTCAAAAAGGTCTCCCACTGCAATTAAATGCATACATTATACCACTAATTAATCTATACTGAGCCATCATTTAATTTATTTGTTTCTGTGTCTGTAGGCATTAGCCTCTCGTGGAGAGATTATGCAAGGTCGTAAAGGAGGGGCATCACGGTACTATACATTACATCAATTCTCCCGGTTATTTATGAGATACAACAAGCTGTGGCCAATTTGCAGACACAAACAACTAAATGAGTGCATAAATATAGATGACATGCTCCAGGCTTATGGCAGGAATATACGACCCCCTCAGGCTATAGGTCCGTTCCTGCTTCTACCCCCACCTTGAGCTCTGAGATGCCTATATGCAACAGAAATGGAGGGGGAAGGCAGTGAAGATTTATTTATTTTTTTTCTTCCAGAGTCAGATTTATGATCTGGATAACTAGATGAGGGCAGATCAGCCTGTCGCATCCACAGTGGTTCGGCATATCTCTCTAAAGCTCAGCGTACTATAGCTGTTGAATCCATTACCTGGATTCTACTTTCCTTGCCTCATGTAGCTCGTCTCTTGTCTGACATACAATAGAGTCAGCTGATGCATGGTGTGCAGTCGTCATGAAAATGCGTCCCATTATTTTCAGCATCTTGCTCGTGCATGAATCACCTTCCATGGCTCGTGGGACGATACATTTAAGAAAGACAGAGACAGAAATGGACTCTACTTTCCTCTCTTTTCAACTCATGGCACACACACACTCCCACTCTCCAAAAAATATTGCTCCTCTCTGGTCACAGTACACGGTTTGCTGGTTACTGGAGCCCGGATAAATCCCATCATATGCAGGGATATGTAGTCCTCACATTTCTTGACAAAGGCCGTTACCATTTCACAATACTGACCTTGACCTGGCTGCTGTTTGAAGAGGGGCTCTGTGGCTCAGGTGAGAGGGGAGGGGGGTCGCTGGTGCGTCAGGTTTTCCTGATGCATAACAAACTCGCACGAGGCAAGCACCTTTGCGATTCAAATCATTCCAGGTATTCCTGAATATTATGTTCTCCTTGTGATGAAACATCTTCATCAACCTGAGTCACTCATTCTGTCCACCTTCTTTTCCAACGTATGAACGTGTGTATTTTTGAGACTGTTGTGGTCGATGATGCGTTCAAAGTGCACCGCACCGTAACAATCCATCTCCTTTTGTCCTCCACCCATGTCCTTCCTCACCTCTCCTCATCAGAGGCTACGGGGCTTTTCGACCCTCTTCTCTCGTCTCGCATCATCTCGTGACTCGGGGTGTTGTGTCCTGCTAAAAGTTTACCAGTTCGTATCGTTGAGAAATGACTGATGCTACATTTTTCATGTGGGCCATTAAAAATTCAAAAGATCCGTTCTCCTTCTTCATTCTGAGACTCAAGGAAAAAAAACAAGTCTCAATAATGGATGAGAGAAAGGTTTGCTAAGAAAAGAGAGCCGGTGTGGTGCGATTGAGCTGAGGGGGAGGAAAGATGGAGCGAGGAGAGGGGGGGGCGGATGATGTACGGATGGACACAGTGAGGAAGATGGAGACGGACTGAGGGGATAAGGGGGAAGTTGGTGACCCGTGGTTCTGATAGACATGGAGAGGAAGGAGTGAAGGAGTGTGGAGCTCTGACCTGGTGTGGGGAAACATTTCTCCTCCAAATGCAGCCTTTGTCCATGGGTGTACACAGCTGGCTGCTGCTGGAGCTCTGCTCCTAGTCAGTCACGCACAGCAAACGCAAGCCTGTTCTGCCTCACACATGTGTACAAACACACACACACACACACACACACACACACACACACACACACACACACACACACACACACACACACACACACACACACACACACACACACACACACACACACACACACGCACACGCGCACACACGCACACACACACACAAACTCGTTGCCACAGGGCATATATTTGTTACTATAAAAGAACATTCATTGCTCAAGAGCCTGTTTGTCAGAGAAAAATATGTTAAACTCGCTGAAATTCCCCATTTTTAACATTCCTGAAGGCTCAACGCAGCTATTGTAAGGGCCGACTTAGGGGACAAGACAGAAACGGAGACACTTAAATACACTACATGTGGAGTACTGACCAACCGTAAATGTTGTTCCATAGGATTTCATGTATGTGGAGCAATATCACAGATTATGGAATATCATTAAACATGAAAAAAAAAACATCTGTGCCATCTCCAATTCTCTTCACTGTCAAAAAGGAAACATGCAGGCTTCATGAGCATGCTTTTTATTTGCCAAAAGTCTACAAAAGGCATCCCTAGACGTTATCATGGTTGCATCAACAGCAAACCAATAGAACACTCAGTCCTGATCAAATCTGGACAAAATCAAGTGTTGCACAAGAGATGAAGTAACAGAGAGACAGTAGAGAGACTTGTATATTAAAATTGAGAAAAGAGCCTGAAGTGCATCAAATTTAATATATTTAAGACACATAAAATATACACCTATGGAGATTATTTTATAATGCCAAAAAAACAGAGCCGTTGGGGTGACAAGGCCTCTCTCAGGATGCCATCTAGTGGTACATCAGAAGACATACACTATAATACTCAGAAAAATACTTTTTATTTTGTTTCTCTTTTCATGGCAATGTTTCACTCTAAAAGAGCTTCCTCTGGCCAGTTTGTCTTGTACCTGCACATCTTAGCCTGGATGTGCACAACAACACACAAGACATACACCTTTTACTTTGTGATTTAGAAGGACATTTTGGGTGATATTAAACAAGCTTCAATTAAAATACATTTGACAGATTTAGGCAAAAACAGTAGAACACTTTGATTCCGACTTCAACATACACTTATAGCTGATGCAAGCGATCACATTGGCTTCATGATGCTGGTTCTCTGCAGCACATGTTCTCAGTCTTTGCCCAGGTCAGTGCACATATTCTTAAGTCCTAATTCAAATCTGCCACAATATAATCATGCTCGCACTAGTGACCAAAGCGTGCCCTCACAGGCGTGCACACACAGATGTTGCAGTGAGCTCGTTAGCAGGGTGCTGGCCGTTATCAGTCTAATGAGTACAGTGTAAACATTTCTGATCAGAGCGAGACTGCCGAGCGCCAGAACTGGGAAGGCAGAGACAGAACAGACTTTGCATCCTGCCAAAACAAAATCCCAGAAGACAGTGAGGAAGATTCTAGACCCATCAACACATTGTTCACTGGTACGTGTCAACAACAAATCCCATGTAGAGACTAAAACCAGCGATGTATTCCAAGATCCTTTAAAATTGATAACAAATGTAAACTTCTTTTTTTTCCTTCTTTCTTTAAAGATAAAATATTTCCTAACACAGTTGGGCTGTAATGTATTCAAGCAGGAGTAAATTAAGTATTTGTTTGGAACTGTTGCAGATTAGTGAGAATTGACGGCAGCAGGGCAGTGTGTCTGGGATCAACTTAAAATAGATGACAGCGTCTGTGTTTGTCGTAATGAAGGGTGAGTCAGTCATGTGATGTGATGATGTGTTTTTCTAGACAATAATGGAACTCTTTGACTCAGAAGTCTACACTAAATAAGGATTTGGATTGGTCTTTTCATTTCTAGGCAATAGCAAAAAATAGTGACTATCATCCAGAATTATACTCTCATATGTGTTGCAATTGTCATATATGAGAATAATAAAATAAAAAAAAGATACGGCACTTATTCAAAAACCTAATTTGTTTAGTTGATTTAGTAAACAAAAGCCAAGTCTTTTCCGTGATCATTTTTTTTTTCTAAAAGCGATGCTAACTAGATTATTTGTCAGTTCAGGCAGTTTCAAACATCGCAGATAATTCTCCTAAATTGTAGACACACAAAGACATTAAGAGACACACACAAACACACCCCTACACATTCCTACTCTATAATCAACAAATTCAGACACCAGCCAACATCAGACAACACACATCCCCGCCACTATTCAACAACCCCTCTCATTGTGTTGATTTTGCTCCCTCTCCAGCTTTCATTTGGGTGTTTTATCTTTTGTTTACTGGCGGTTTTATTCTCAGTGTCTCGGGGAGCAAAGTGTTGGCAGAAGCTCAGTTTGATCTGCGGTCGCGGATGAAAAGCGCCAGTGGGGGAAAACAAGGGCATTTTGGAAAATATATAAACACTGCCATGTAATTACAATGAAAATACATAAATATGAGTCCTCCTGACAGCGAGGGAAAGTGCCAGTGTCAGCATTGTGATGGTAAACAGTCTGCGAGGGAGTGTTTGTGTGACTCAGTGGGGGTCACCTCTACAATAGACAAGCCTGAGTTTCAACTGGGAAATAAAAAAAGTCCGGAAACTTCCTTGCAATCCAAGCGGCCCTTTCAGGCATTGAGGCTGTGAGTTGGCACGCAGCGGGCTGGTGGTGATTTAGCATCAGCGACGCCACAAGACCATTTTTTGATGTCGAAGGAAAAAAAAGAAAAACAAAGCACAGGCAGCAAGGAGTTGCCAAAGAATATCAATCAACGGTTTTTACTAATAGAGCAGATAAATCCTGAACAACAAATAAAGGACAAGATAAACATCAAAACTTAGTAGTTTTGTCTGACTTCACCATGTATTTTCTTTTGAAGTCGAATGAATAATATTTGATTGTAAATTTGGGCTTGGAGAACAGACAAAACAATTATATGATGATAAATATCCATATTTATCTCAATGACAATAAACAAGTGAGACATTTTTTGTTCATGTTAGGTTTTTGTTTATGACTAATGACTAATAACTATTCCGTCAAATAATTGCTTTTGATAATTCATTAATCCTTTCAGTAATTAAATCGAGCAAAATGCCAAATATCTGCAAGCCTCTTAAATGTGGGAATTTGCTGCTTTTCTCAATCAACTAATCAGAAACAATCCATAAATACATTGGTAATGAAAATAATGATTAGTTAAACCTTTTATTAAAGTCATTATTGGGAACATATATTCTCAAAAATACAGCAACAATGTTTGCGGCACAAAAACATGTGTCCTTCATATTCCCTTCTGGTTAAATGTTGCAGATTGTTTCGGCAGTTTTCAGTTCAATTATATGGGATTCCAACAATTCATTGAACATTGTGGAATGGGTTGTACTTTCAAAAGATTTAATTTACTGTCCAGATTGTCAATTCCTGTCCAGCATAGTGAAATAGATTTGACGTCGTCCCAGTGAATGAAATACGAATCAACAGATGGTCAAACCCACATAGTTCTGCCATTTCATCAAGGACAAATCGAGTCTTAGCACAGGGTTTGTGCAGCAGAGTGAGTCGTCTCAAACAGGAGATTGATTGATTCCCAGCATGAAGATTATAAGAGACACGCTTGCCCACATTAAAAAAAAGTTACAAGCAAACAACTGTGGAGAAACTTTGAAACGCATAACATAATTTTTGTTAGTAGACATGACATCTGGGAAGAAGAGAAAGAGCAGCAGACTGAGAGAGAGAGAGAGAGAGAGAGAGAGAGAGAGAGAGAGAGAGAGAGAGAGAGAGAGAGAGAGAGAGAGAGAGAGTTTCAAAAAGAAGCTGCATGCAGTCCCAAATCACCACTCAACAACTAGTCCAGCCGTTATGTGCACACATAAAGACCATCTACACAAGCACATGCACACAGACACACAGTGTGCCCGGAAAACAACAACCTCCCAACGACCCGCGCTTATCTCAACACAACCAGGCTTTCTCTCTTTGGCATTCACTCTCACACACACACACACACACACACACACACACACACACACACTCTCTCACACACGCACGCACGCACGCACGCACACACACAGGCCTATCTTTCATCCCAAAATTCATGGAGGCAAATCTCTCTCATCCTCTACCAACCATTCTGTCTCTTCAACTCTCGCAGGCAGCGTTCCCTTTCTCTGTCCCCCTCTCTAAAATCTCAGGACCGTCTGGCCGCTACTCCGTCCAGTTCATTTCCCCCCTGAAATATAGTTCAACGGAGGACACCCCGAGCAAGTGGGACAATGCATTCCTCGTTAGCCAGAAAACAGGCGAGTTTGCCTCCATATGCATCCTGCAGCACAGGTTTGGACTGATGTGGTGCGTCATGTTAAATCATGGTACGTCGTGACTTAGTAATAACTTTAATTGGTTGTACCATCATTATCCACTCTGTGTCACTCGTCATCATCATCATCATGCAAGACAACGGGAAGGCTAAAGCTGATTCCCAAACACTTTCTTTATTCCGCTCTGATATCGTTGTGCACAGCACCAGGCTTAGTGGTGTTTGTGGTCCAGAGGGCACGGAGCATGAGAGGCATGGCCTTTATATTTGGGCCTTGAATCACACAGGGATCAGACAATAGACTCCATTAGTGACATCATTAATCATCTTTCAGGGCTTTTCTGCCCTTTTTTTGTACTGCAGCAAGCGAGAGCCAAACACACTACAGCATAATGTGCCACAATTTAACATTTCTGGTACATTATATTCATAGCAAAGAATGTTATTTGATAGCTTTGGTGCAGTACACAGCACGTTTGTGAGTCATCCTTAGATCCCAGCCTCTACCAGTCTAATGTTAGGCTCTACTGATCCTTGGTGGTCAGATGCAGTATTACAATCACTGGAAGCCAAGAATGCATTTTGAGTTTGGGTTGTTTTTACAGGGAAATTATGTCGAAACACTTGCTCAAAAGTGTTAATATATAAAAGTATACAATCTAAAATCTACCTAACAGAAAATTAAACACTATAACAAAGGAAAAGCTGCCAACTGCACATTATATATCTGAAATGTGGATATGTGATGCAACTTTATTATAAAACAATGAGATGGCACCATCTTCAGGTCAATTAAAGAACTACCATTTCTACAAAGTACAAAAAAAAAACATTTATTTCTTCATCAAAGATTTACATATAATCGGCATCTTCCTGCCAGCTTAAATGAACACATGTACTAGAGAGTACATTAGCCTATTACCTACAGTCAAAGACATTTGAACTCGATTAGGAGATTGACAGAAAAATTACCTGTGCAACTATTCTTGAATCCCAAAATTATTTTCCTCTAGCCTCTAGCTTCCTCTAGCTAATAATAATATGTTGACTCAGTCAATTATTTTTAAATAGAAAACAAATAAAGGAATAGAGAAAATAATTACCATACAAATCAGTAACAGATAATTGTTAGTTGCGGCCCTGACGGTGATGACAATCACAACCACCAGTTTCACAAACAACCCAATGGAAATAAGCAGGAATAATTTGTACACTTCTGAATCATTAAAGTAATCTCAGTCGTGTTATAGTAATATATTTGATTTCCAAGCTGTAAGTTAATGAGGTCTGGCAATAAATGAGCTGGAGGAGGCGTGGCTTTAAAACCAGTATTGATGGGGGAGGAAGAAGACAGAAAATATGAAATGGTCGAAGCATTCAGAGATATCCTCCTTCAGTTGACCACGTTTATTTGGAAGATAGTTCACTGGATCTGACCAATTACCAATTCTTTCTGAATTAGCTTGTAAACGTGAAGTGGTATGTGGTGTAATTACTAATTTTCACTTTTTTGTAAGGTTATGTGTTACTTTGATTAAAAAAAATAGACATAGGATAAGCAGATACAGGTAATATATGTGTAGATGGATGGATATATGCATGATAGCTGAACCTGAATGCATCATTGGGGAGTTAAACCTCAGCTGCTAAAATAAATAAACAATGTACTATTTGATTTTCCCCGTGAAATCTGATGTTTACCAAATGACTAAATTGTTATTGAATGTCTCTGGTATCCATAGAAATATCAAGATCAGATGCATGGTGACATTTCAGTGTACCAACATCAATGGTGTCATGATTCTACCTCTCTTCTTACCCTGATCAGACTGAAATCCATCTTTGCTTCCAAAAGTCAGTGTTGAACTGCAAGAAAATATAAGCAGCTGGCATCATGCAGAGTAGCCATTCGCTGATGGATGGGGCAAATATAGGACATGCATCTGATCTGACACAGAAATAAGACTATGGGGAGAGTGGGGTAAGTAGTGCCAATTTTTACTTTAAGTGCTTTTAAAGCAAGGGGCTTAAACTTAACTCTCAAGCCATGGGTCTCCATTCTTTGCAGGATGAGATAAATGGATGCCTCTTCAAAAATATGTGGTCCTGTGACCAACGTCTTCTATGGTTTTCTAGATAACAGGGGTGGCACTACTTTGCCCATTGGCACAAATTACCCCACTCTCCCCTAGACTCATTTTAAGCCTTGATTATGCAGCATCTTTATGGTAATTCAATAGGGTGAGAAATAATGAGGATGTACCGCATTTAGACCACGACAAGTCATTAAAGTCATAACCAGTTGCAGTGGTGGACAGTAACGGAGTACATTTACTTAAGTACTGCACTTAAGTATATATCCAGAGGATTTTTTACTTGAGTATTAGATGTCTTTGGTACTTATTACTCTTACTTGAATACATTTCCAAGACAAATACTTTTACTTTTACTCTAGTTAATTTCTAGAAAGGCTGAAAAGTACTCGTCACTTTCAGGTCTGCTCTTTTTTCTCTGTCTCTTTTTTTAAATACTATAGAACACAAGCTGTGTTTGTCAAAGAAGGAACCCTATCACAGTGCACGCTCTCCACTGGGATCTACGTAAAAGCGGAAATACGTAATCCCTCCCCATAAGGATACCGCCAAAGTAGCCACGCTCTCGACTGTGTTTGTCAACACAAAACCGGGACAATGGCTGAGTCTCAGACTGAGTGTGATAATGATCCGGAGAAACTTTCAGAAAATGTTAGAGCTATGTTCGATGCAGCATTGACAGTGCAGTTTCCTTGGCAATATTACACCGTAAGATACATTTTGTTAATCTAGTCATACTAGTTAAAGGTATATGTATTGTATTATATTTTACTTATCTTGTGTGACTGTATAGCGCATAGCAGTGGTTGGTATTTACTGGTGGTGCAGGAAGACATGAACCCCCAAAGACTTTTTTACACAAATATTTATTAACTATGTTAAGCCTAGAACCATTCATTTTATTTGAAATTTACTCTTACTCTTACTTAAAGTACATTTAAAAGCATGTACTTTTGGATACTTAAGTACCTTTAAAAGCAAGTACTTATTTACTCTTACTCGAGTATGTCGACTGAGCTACTTTTACTTGTAACGGAGTAAATTTTGACCAGTAGTATTTGTACTCTTACTCAAGTACTGGGGTCGAGTACTCTGACTATTGGCTACTTTTAAAACAAACCAACATTTTCCACTTTTTGGAGAAGTGCCATACAACTGGTCAGAGATGGACAAACATGTTACATTCACGGCTCCACTCGCAATGAAGATGGGTATGTTTTGGGTTTGTTTGTGATGTGATTTTGGTGAGACCGAAGATTAATGTGTATTGCTCATATGAGTTGAGCAATAAATACACCTCCTGGTTGCATGGTAACAACAGGTGGGAGTAAATCACACATGTGCAAGCCTCAACCTTCAAGTCTCAAGCATGTCCCGAGTCATTTTTGTGAGAATCAAGTCAAGTCAAGTAATGGCTTTTGGTCATGCAAGTCACAAGTCCATCCATCCATCCATCCATCCATCCATCCATCCATCCATCATACATCCATCATACATCCATTGTCTACCGCTTATCCTGTATTCATGGGGGGGGGGCTGGAGCCGATCCCAGGTGACATTGGGCGAAGGCAGGGTTCACCCTGGACAGGTAACCAGTCCATCACAGGGCCAACATGTAGAGACAGACAACCATTCACACTCACATTCACACATTCCCCCTGCCATGTCTTTGGACTGTGGGAGGAAGCCGGAAAACCCAGAGAGAACCCACGCTTATACGGGGAGAACACGCAAACTCCACAGAGAAGGAACCTGAACCAGAACCGGGAATTGGCTCTGGCTCGTCAATTCACACGACTCGAGTCCCCCATCTCTGAGTTGTGTATTTAGTTGCCATTTTTTCTGGTGGAATTTAATTGTAGCATGGGGAAAATACTGCAATAATTGCTGTCCTACTTCCATGTAGGTTTATACATTTGCATGTGTATGGCCCAAATAAACAACAGCTAGAACTGGGAAAAGGTCACAGAATTATAATTGTTTGCTTTTTATTCCCTTCCTTTCTTGAGAAACGACGTTTTGCATAAAACCTAGTCAATCTAATTCACGTCTGCAAAAGAACAAGAGGCTGCTTACAGTCAGAGCATTCAGCCCTGTGCTTTTTCAGGCCACCGTGTGCGGTTTCATGAAGTGTTACATAACCTCCTGGCAGCCAGTCAGCGCGCTCCACGGAGCGTCTCTGACCGGCAGGTAAACACGGACAGACGGATGACTCACACGTTCACCCCGCTGAAACACCATCTACCCTGATAGCGACAGCATACGCCCTCTTTGTCGCTTCGGCACATTTAAGACATCTCTTGTCACTTCGCTGTTGTTGACGCAGCGTTGCCCAGCAGGTGTGCGCCTCCGTTTGCGCGGATGGACACGCGCATCGCCGGCTGCCTCTGCGTCTGTATCGTCTGCGCCCCTCCCTCCCTCTCTCCCTCCCTCCCTCCATCACTGGCAGCGCGCCGATGCTGTCATAAACCAGAGAATACATTCCCGTTTCATGATCGCGTAGGGGGGGTGCGTCGTATTTAGGTGTGAATGGTTATTATACGTTAATTTGCAAGTGCACGGTTCTATTGGAGGGGAGCCCACTCGCCGTGAACACAACCTGCGTGTAAGGTTTTTTTTATTTATTTCAGGGCTCGTGAGGAGACATTTTATGTTGTGTAGCTGCGGTCGGGCGAATAACGTGTTCGTCTTTCACGGGCTCTTCCGAGGTTTTTTCCAAGGGCATCGGGCGAGCGACGCGGTGCGGCGGTGATGTGCACATCTGGCGGCTAGACGGAGCAAGACGGAAGAGTATTCAGAGAAATATATCCGCCACATCCAGGCTCGCTCCTCGGTTCACCCGCCTGGCTTTTAGGATGCGACGTCACGAGCTGATCGCGCCCGACAGATGTTGCCGTGTTGCGGTCGCGCGGGCATAGATTCCTCCGCTCGCTCTCTCCTGTTAACGCGCTAAATGCCAAGTCGTCGCTCCGCTCTCGGACGGCTCGTTTAAGTCTTCGGGATTCCGTAAAATGATCCCCGGATCCGCCGCATCAATGCTACCGTCTGCAGAAGCTGCGAAATTGTACCAGACCAACTACGTCCGCAACTCCCGCGTCATCGGACTCCTGTGGGCCATCTTCACCATCCTGTTCGGCATCGTGAACGTGACCATCTTCTCGCAGCCCTACTGGATCGGGGATGGCGTGGACACGCCGCAGGCCGGCTACTTCGGCCTGTTCCACTTCTGCGTCGGAGACGGGATCTCCAGAGAGGTGGCCTGCCAGGGCAGCTTCACCGAGTTCGCCGCCATCCCCTCCACCGCGTTCAAGGCCGCCTCCTTCATCGTCGGGATGTCCATGATGCTGATCGTCAGCTGCATCGGCTGCTTCAGCCTCTTCTTCCTCCTCAGCACCTCCACCGTGTACAAGATCTGTGGCTGGATGCAAGCAGCATCAGGTAAGCGGCATCCAGCAAGCTAGACCGGATCCATCGGGGTGCAGAGGCTGGAAGGGACCTTAGAGATGTAGAGATGTAGTTCCCATTGTATTCACAGCATGCATATGACAACTGGTGTGCAGCCACACAACCACAATCACCGGCTGTAGAAATATTATTTAAAAAAAATGCTCCGTCCAGACACTATCCTGTGTCTATGGGGGCCTAATTTCTTTCCGATAAGGTCCATGGCATGAAACCTTTAAACTGGTGTGGACTTAAACTTGATTGATCAGTTGATTAGATGAGTGAATTGTCAGTTGGAGCAGCCAAAGTGTCCAGGATGTGTCCTGCTGTCAGCCATCCCTGCCGAGCAGACGGCCGTCCATGCTCAAGTGTTGCAAGGACATGGCTGGTGTTATTCACAGCTACACCTGTAGTTTCTCAGCTTAAAATTATCTCACACTCACATTTATAAAATATCAATGCTAATCCACCTGCAACTGAAAACATTGCACACTTTAAGTTGCAGCCTTGTGTGTCAGTCAATCAAAAAAAGAAAGAAAAAAGAAGCAGGTTAAAATGATGGATATTGCCCCTAATAAGCAGATATTGGCCATGAAGTGATCAATCCTCATTATATACAGTATATATATATATATATATATATATATTCATTACTCCCTGCAATCCTTAGGTCTGTATTGAGAGCTATCTTGAAGAATGGGCCTCGTTGGGTGCATTTCTAGTTCCAATCCTGTGTTTTGAAGTTTGGTAGACCGTTTGTTTACATTGGGAACATGTATTGTGTCTTAAACATGTCTGTGGTTTAGATCATGGTGTTAATGTATCACCAAGATTCTTTGTTTTTCATTATAAGCCTGTCTCCTGATACATCACCACAACATAAATACACATGTATGCAGCTTAAACCTGCACATTTCTTTTCATCATCCGTCAAAAATGATGGTCCAGTGTATCTGGATAATATAATGCAGAATTAACAAATGTATGTTTTTTTAATGAGACGGCGTGGCACAATAAAATATGCCCTTACTTTCATGATAATGCTGGTACTATAGCACCAAAGGGCTATATGGCTACAATGTAGCTAAATATAATAGTTTTTTTTTTTTTTTTTTATGACCCTCAGTCATTCCTCAGCCAACAGGTGACTGTCTGCTACAGTTATGGGCTCTGAGGGTGTTTTAAATGGCGTCATGGTCACTGGTTCGAGCTGCTGACAGCATTTTGATGAGGACACCGCCAGGCTTTGTGCTTCTGTAGCTACGAGATGAAAGAGAAAGCCAAGAGGAGAGACCCTGACCACGCTGGCACAGGGATGTCTAATGAGGAAGCTTAGCTGCTTACTGTCAAACTTCATTCTGCTTAGCTGAAGGTGTGTGTGTGTGTGTGCAAGTCAATGATGTATTGCTCTTTCCTTGGCAACTCAAAAGGTGGCATCTTACTCAGTGTAAGCAGCCACAAATTATCCATATGTAAACAGGAATTAAGATTCCAATAATGTAATATGGTATAGAAAGACCAGCCCCACACAAGCCATCTCTAGAACGGAGTTTTCTCTGAAGCACAGGAAAAAAGAAGCAAAAAGCTGAATATTTTACACATTAGAACTCTCTAAACATCCAACGGCCAAAACAAGTTGAGTGCAGAAAGGCCCCTGCATCTCGTATCCTTCTTGTACCTCACCAGAGCTATTTCCGTCTGTGCATCTGCTGAAGTCCATAGCATGCAGATGTAAGCACCTTTTTTTTCCCCCTTCTTTTTTCGCTGAGCCGAGCACAGCGAGACGCACACGCTCCTGTACCTTATCTCTTTCGGTTACTTCCACACAATTTCACCCTTCTGTGCATCTCAACTCGTTTCCCCTCGCTCATTTTGACCTTGCAGTATCTCAGTATCTCAGATTCCACTCTCTTTTCAAACCTCTTCTTTTATTCAACTGCCCTCTCCTCTTTGCCCTTCCTTTCTCTACATTACCTCATTCCAGTGAGTGCAGCGTGCACCGTCCATTTATCTCTCCATCATTTCTGTCCTGTAACCACAATGATAATAATAATTACTTCAGTGTTATAACCCATCTACGTGCTCGTTATTACAGCTGCAAGCCATTTTTTTTCTTTTTATATTTGATGACATTTTGTTTCATCTCAAAAACATATGAGTCATGCCTGTGATAAAGCCAGACATAAGTTTTGTAAAGTCAGCAGAACAAATGTGCAGAGTGTGGGTGGCCTATTTGGAAAGTTACAGATTGACTAGATGCACTTTTCTTTTGTCAACGGTTGTGTGGATGTTGTTTTTCATCCTGCAATGAAGGGTTTCCTGACAAAATAGCATTCCAAAACCTCCTCTGCTTCTTTGTTGATGTCTTTGGTGGTTTGGTGGTCAACACTATTAATTTTCAGTTTGTGCTCGAGCCTGTGTTTTCTGCAGCAATTGCATGGTGTCCTCTGATAATAAGCTCTGGTGAATTTAAACAGGAAGATTCGTCTGATAACCTGCTCCGAGTCCCTGTCTGATGACCATCTGATCGGAAACCGGCTGTAGTTTCTGTTATCCACACACGACATTCAGTTTATTTTACGCTTTATTTCATCATATTCTCTATTTTCATCATATAATAAAATTCATTAGTTTGGTCAAAAGTTGTCAGAAAAAAGTAACCATTCACATGACTTAAACAATCAATTATCAAAATAGCCAAAACAGTATTTTCTTGCAATTATCTAATTATGTGACTAATTGTTTTTGATGCAATCCTAACATGTAACTTAGTTAGACGAGTAATCACTGTTGTGACCTTACTACTGACCTTTGACTAATATTGTGATTTGAGCTACACAGTGCCGTCCGTTAACATTCAGACTGCATGCATAAAGTTTGTAAAGTCAAGAAAATGTACAAATCCTCGATATATTAATGCCAGTGTAGAGTTGTTGAGTGAATGTTTATGTATGATTGTGTTTACCTGTATGCTGCTACGACAAATAGAGCCTTCAGTTTATATTGATTTTAGATAAACGGTGGATAAAGATCAAACCTCAGTGGTGAGTAAGAACAGTGGGGATATAAAGGGACAGTTGACAAACGGATGACATCACAGAGGCAAAAAGGACTGGTCGATAACACATGAGAGGTAGTTTGAGGTCTGAAGACAGACTGACAGAAAACAAGAAGAAGACATACTGATCCTTTGGGTCACTTTCCCTTTCCTGATGTATCATCTGTGCCTCTCAGTGACAAACTCACGTGCGAGGCTTGTTCTGAAACAGCATTAGAGGTGGATAGTGTGGGAGGTCGGCATGAGGGCAGCTGTCATAGAGCCTGTCTGGATACATTTAAAAGCAGATTACTGCTTGACTGAGAAACAGGCTGATTGTGTTATTGTTGTGTGTATGTTTGTTTCTCAATAGATGCACATCCTTTGTCTGCATGCCAATATACAACCATCGGTGCTCAGGGCTTAATTCACTATTTTTGGCCACACGCATCTTAGTTGAACTTCCCCAAGTAGTCAATCCCAAGCAACATTATGCTATAGCAGGAATTAGCATATAAATTAAACACATTTCTAATACAAGGGATAAAATAGTTGAATTTAATTTGATGAAGTGCTGTTAAGCTTTGTCCATAATTGCCTCAATCCCAAAGTAGTGGACAAAGCAAACGTTACACATTAACTGGAGCATATTGAAGCTGTATCATCTTCGACTGGCTATTTTTTCCTCTGTGATTCATTCTTGAATGACCTTCTGCATTTTAATTCCATCAACCACTCAATTGCGACACATCATAGCTGTACCTCAACTGATTACCCATTATTATTATTCATGCAGTGAATTAATAATGTTAATATATTTAGAATGTGATTGGAATAATAGTAATTGGATGGATAATGGGAGGAATAAAAAACTTATCAACACTGTCAATTGGCATTTTCCACTTTCACTTAATTAAAAAAGAGGATGTTGCTCTTGGTTACCATCATCATGTTAGAAACAGTTCAATGTATCCGTCACTCATGCTGCTGCAGCAACGTACAGAGTAAGGAGGGATGTCTCTGTACAGCAGATCTGTGTAATACCAGATAGTGAGAGCATGTTGTCTGCTGTCGTTATGGTGCATGAGTGCTTTTAACAAATGAAAAAATACTGCAAAAGAAACCCCGTCTCTATGCCTCTGTGTGGCAGAATTAGAAACTTGGCTCATATTGATGAAAGTGATATAACAAACGAGACCTGCAGCTTTTAAAGCAACAGAAATATGAAATGCTCTGAAATCCTAAATAGGTTGAGGAGATGGGGCAACGGGGATGATCTCTAGAGTACAAACCCATTGGTCCGACTCTCCGTTGCTTGTCTAATGAGTGTTCGTCTTTCATCCTGTCTCTCCGATTTCCCCTGTTGTCATTTACCATCACACAACGTGAAACAATCAGTCTTGCTTTCTCGCCCGTTTTCCTCACGTCTACACAGGAAATGCGTTTTCAAATCACCTCTGCAGTAAACAGTCTTCCACTCCTGCGATTTTTTGTAATTAGAAACACAAACAGCTAGTTGAACCATCTAATTATAGCCAGCGGGAGGCATCCTCCATGCAGCTCACAGTCCTGCTGCTGCTGGACAGCAGGAGGAGAGGATGGATGATGGATAGCCACACCCACACACCCACACACACCCACACACCCACACACACCCACACACACCCACACACACCCACACACACACACACACACACACACACACACACACACACACACACACACACACACACACACACACACACACACACACACACACACTATTTTACATGGATGTACTGTCCGTGGGTTTCTTTCAACACCGCACGATATTGACAGGGACGTCCGCGCCGTTTTACATATGTGTTGATTTAACGATTATTTGTGAAAGCAGAACAGTTGTTCTAATTAAAAAAACCCTGAGTATCATGTTTTGGGAAATCAAACCATACAAATCAATGCTGATTTATTAGCCTGTGTTTAGGCGTAGCACTGTGGAACGCAAACTTTGGATGCCAGCCAGCTCATCATCATCATGACTACCCCGCGTTTGGTGTCCCCGTTTGTGCAGGGGGTGCACTATAGATCTGAGCTAATCCCCGTGGTCTCAGCAGTGGCCTGGCTGATTCATTCCACAGGGAGCAGGATGAGGTTGGGCAGCAAGGACACTGCTAGCATGAGAAAATAAAAAAAAACCTCCATACTGTAGTTACAGAAATGCACATATTTGTGTATGATGTGTGTTGATGCAGGGATGGAGAGTAACATTTACTCAAGTACTGCACTTATGTACAATCATGAAGCCCTTGGGTATTTCCACGTTACGCTAATTTCTACCTCACTCCATTTAAATGTATCTTTTATTCCACTATATTAATGTCACACAGCTGTAGTCGCTCATCATTAAATGCAAAACATATGAGCAGTTTATAAAACACGATATTGCAATTGATCAAATATATATAGTATATGAAGCATTTGAAATGAGCTCCATCTCGACCAACTATGACATTAAAGTGCTTCCTGCATATTAATGTGTCAATAATAACGTCTAATAATATGACACCGATGGAGGCAATAATGCATTCTATAATACTGATATTAATAACAAAGAATACACTTTTATTTAAGTACATATTTGTATTGTTAGAGGGGGTATTGCTAATTTTTATTAAATATTGTTAATACTTATTTCATCACTCTGTGTACAATATATTAATTTCTGTCAGCTGTGTAGTTTGAGTCAGTCTAGCCCTTAAGCTCTCATGTTAGAAAGCTGGTTGGATAAAGTAGCTGGAGGGAGAATGAAATCTTGGGTTTTTTTAGTTGACTTTTTTTTCCACTGTGAATGCTTCATCATCATGATTGCTATGTGCTTTGCTGCAGCCAGTTTGTCCTGGGTGAATACTCCTCACGTTAACTCTTGAAACAGCACTGCCCAAGCTGTGGCAGTTTGTATCAAGCCAGTACATTTTTTTAGAGAGAGTTCTCTTTTGATCCCCTTTGCCCTTGCCAATCTTTATCCTCTGCAGAGGTACAGGCTGCATCTGGACCCGTTACATAAGCCCTCCACCCCAGCCTGCTCACTGCGGTTTACGCTGCACTCCTCCCTCTATCCCCCGACCCCTACCTCCGCATCTCCACCTCTGCTTTAACCTGAAGAGCCACATTTATTGAAGAGGCACACGTCGCACTCTTGTCGACCTTGTATCGCTTGATTGAACTCGCTCAATCATTTCAGAGCGCACCGTGTGCGGCGTCACCTGAGGGCAATAGCAGCCTCTCTTCTCCTTTCTAACGGCGACTTCAATCACCGTGTTCTAATGAGACGCCGTCTCCTCGCATGGCCTGTGTGGACATTAAGAACCAGAGTACAGACTGATAAAAAAGCTTCTACTGTAAAGATGACAAGTCACTGGCCATCAACTCCAAGGAGACAATGACATGGACACAATAGATGAGACGGACAGATGGGGGTTGTTGTTCTTTTTAAAAACTGGTTTAGTGAATTACTAGTATTAAAAATGCTGTCCTGATTTACAGCCTCCTCTTTTTGGATCAGGCCACATGTTCTGAAGCGATAGTCAAAATGATATTTCTAAAGATCAACCCTTGCTGAGTTGTATTCCCTATTGTCAAAGTCAGAGCACACCCTGTAGCCTACAGGTACGCTATTAAATGCTAAATGTTCACACGGGAGGATAATCTGCAGCATTGCAAGATGCTTCAAATGCTTTTCTCAAACTTGTGATGGGAAAGAACAAAGATGATTTGATGAAATTCACCATTTGCTGCTGCTTCTAAATCCTTTGGAGTGAATCGATGGGTTAGCTTTGGGCATTATGTGCTCGTTGTGCAGAAAATGGCTCTAGACGTTGACAGAGCGGGATGTAGAGGATGCCTGGAAGCTCCTTGCTCCCCTCCAGCAACCACCAAGTTTTGCCAACAACTGAAGCAAATAGATTTGGACTGTAGACAGCTCATCTCAGGAAGAATCGTCTTCCAGGGGAGATAGTTGGAGCCAGTTTTAAAAGTTTCTCTTGTCCCACTTTCCACCATATTCTTATATTAAATATTACATTAGAGAACTTTATTAAACTTATGTTCATCTTTGTTCTATGAAACCATAAGAACTAACTCAATGTATTTTTAAAAAAATCTCATAAAGCCACATAAACTGACACATCTTACATATAATAGCACTATCACCACATTTATAACCACTTTCTTTCTCCTCTTTCAACTCCATCAACCTGGGTCACAAAACAGTGACTTTTTCCCACACATTTAGTTCCATTATAGTTCACACAATCTAAATTGTCCCATTTGTGGTATATCATAGTCACAGTCTTTGGCTGCTTTCTTTAGTAGCAGAGTGAAGTCTTGATTTTCCAGCATGAAGAGGAGGAGGCTGATGCTGCCCACGCTTCAGAGTCTGGCCCGGCCATGGGAAATATCAGATTAATCAGTCTCCTTCTACGCCTTCTCATCTGACCACGTAAAGCTTACAGAAGTAGCTCTGTACAGTAAAGCCGGAACCATACTCTCATTATTTAGTTATGAGAATTATATAAGGAAGGCCAATCACAGACTTGATTATGGAAGCCTTCACAATACATTGCCTGAAAAAGGCAAACATAACTAAGGAAGCCTATAGAGTGTGATGTTGAATCGAGGATCAAACTACAAGGAAGTGCTCCCTTGGTAGCAGAGCAAGATGTTAAGAATTCAGACTTCATTGACTCAAATTATGGTACAAATTAGTTCAGAAAATGGGCCAAAAATTCTGGTGATTTCACTTCTGTTCAAAGTGCATTTAAAGTCGAGGTAAAACTGGTGATTTCCTATTAAGATCATTTATGAGACAGACAAATAGTAGAGAGAATAGAGTTACAAATATTAACACACATCCTGCAGCGCTACAGGAGGGACCAACTCAAGTATGTCAAAAACAGGTGTACTTGAAGTTATTGGCAGCTAGTTTCCCAAAGCATATTGTAAATATTTGTAGACTGACTACCCATGATGCCACTCCAATCAGTATGCAAGAGAGAGGTGAGCCAGACCCCAGTTATGAATGATACTATGATGCAGTCCTGATATGACGCATGAGCAGGAGGGGTTTTGAAGAAAAAGAAAACTACCTGATGGTGCATTCAAGTGCTTGCAGAAAACTCCAACATCCAATATGCTTTGAAAAGAAGTTTGCAGTAAAGTCATTATAGTTTGACTATTTCACCCACTCCCACCGGCCTCCCACAGTGTGGTGTTTGGGCTTTGGCTGCTCATCTTCAGTCTCTGCAGCGTCATTCAAGCACCCAGCCACACTGTCACACTGTTCCTCA
Source organism: Eutrigla gurnardus (assembly GCF_963514095.1). Classification (NCBI taxonomy): domain Eukaryota; kingdom Metazoa; phylum Chordata; class Actinopteri; order Perciformes; family Triglidae; genus Eutrigla; species Eutrigla gurnardus. The sequence goes on along the minus strand of NC_139923.1, from coordinate 11,874,256 downwards.
GCACTCTGCCTGGAGCTTAATGTTGGGGAGAGCAACGCAGACGACAGGCATCAGGGATGCACCATTACTAACTAATGAGGAACAATACTTTGTTCGGTTTGGAGTAATAGTGCTACTTTCTTTTTGCATTTTATAAAAGAAAGCACCCAAAGGAACCCTTTGAACTGAACTTGTAAGATTTCCCCCACATCCAGGTCAGCATTTCACCTGTGGGAGAGTAACATTAGCTATTATATTAAAGCAAACTTATGCATATTCATGGAAAGCCCCACCGGGATAAACACCCAAACATGTTGCCGATTTTCTTCTTTTGAGCTGACTTCAGGTTTTTTTTTTACCCTAAATGCTTCTTCTCTAGCTGTGCGCTCATTCACCAGAGACGCTGCCAGTCCAGTAAACACATACTTTTATTCACCAGCACCACGATGAGCAGTGACAAATGATGTTCAGGACATAAGCCACTGTGTATATAGATCCATATGCAGTGTGAGATAGAGCAGATTAGGATTGTGTTTGTATAATTCAGTTTGCCACAGCCACAGAGGAGGAAACGGGACCCACAAAGGCCGTGGGAGTGAGAAATGTGGATCCCTTTTCATGGCTGCTTACATGTACAGCAGATGTGTAAGCAATGGAGAGAGAGCTGCATATTTCCATCTACAACCCAGAGCAATCAATGACATGCTGAAACACTGACAACACACTCATATTTGCAACCGCATTGACAGTGTTCTAGTAAAACACGGCCTGATGCTATGGCGGTGGATTAAACCATACTCTTGCAATAGCAGTATATGCCGTATGTGATGTATTTTTCTTTGTCTGCAATGCCAATCCAATCAAGCTGCTGCTTTGGAGGTCACATGGGACCTAACCTGCAATACTTGCAAATGGCACACAGAGATTAGAGGAGTTGTCTCTTTGGGGAAAACGAGCCAATGAGCTTCTGACAAATCTGCTGCCATCGCTCTGTTGTGTACCATCTGCCGTTCTGCACTCAGACTCTCCTGTAGAGCTATAACCCAACCAGGCGTACCTACAGTGTCTTACATAAGACGCTGTCAGCCAACAAGCGTCCCTCCGTGAACAGGGAGAGAAAGTGACACACACGGAGAGGTGCGTGGAAAAAACGGAGATGCCGAGCAAATGCCGAGAATAGCTCCACCGAGGGGCTCCGACGTAGCCGGTGCTCATGACGTTAGCGTGACGCTGGGTACCTGCTGGCGGCCACACACAGGGCTGGAGCATAGCACCGGCCATGGGCTCCGACGTGTGTTTTTAAAAACACTATAATGTAGTTGTAAGTAGATATAAGGTCACTCTTCTCCTGTGAATACATATTTTATTGCATTGTGATACACCAGCTTCCTCTTATGGAAGTCTATGAGGAGTGTGTACAGTGCTCATAAATACTAAATAACAACACTTAAATTTAGTTGTTTTCATATCAAGCACTATCGCTGCAAGCTAACATTTTTTTCATTATTGAGTAATTATTTGGTAATTTGGTAACAATCTGTAAAATTGTAAAATTAGCTTGCCTCATGTACTTTCGTTTCAGTTACATATTTCCTTAATTTACCAGTTTACCATTTAATATGCTACCAACGCAATATATTCAGAATTTCCAGTATTTTAAAGATTACATGCCATGCTGCTTTGCCCACGATTTGACATTATATTAAAGGTTTTTTTGATTCCCTCTGCAAGTGTGAGAACATCATAACCTTTCTTTGGTATTATTAATATGCGTGTACACTGTGAGGTGCCATGGTTCTGAATTTTGATTAAGCTCCTCATTATATAAGTGGATGCTGGAACAGGCCTGCTGGGCCGTGTTATGGAGTTATGGAGTTATGGATAAGCGGACTACAGGCTTACTGTTAAAGAGTATGAGGGGACATGTGCTCCTCCTCTACCCACAAGTCCTTTCTGGAAACAGGGGCGGCATATCTGGCACCCTCTGTTGGTTTGATCTTGGCCAGTGAATCCCTCAGAGATATGAATCTGATGAAACCGGCGTAGATGTTTTACAGCATTCATGACTATGACAGATCTTTTTAGACTTTTCTCTTGCTCTATTTTTGTCTCCGTCCCCCGGCGCTATCAGCTTTTGTCAGTGTGTAACGCTGTTATTCACCTTCTCCTTATACCCCAGTCACCTGCCCCAGAGCTCGGTGTGCCTCCTCTCCCTCCTGAGCCTCAACGTAATATTCATGATGGCGTTGATCCAAGCCAAACGCATTGAGGAGAAACCAAGAAGGATCTGGGAAAGCCTTTGTTACCTTTGTGGTAAATGCATCATGAAGGAGAGAGGAAAATAAATGTGCATTGACTCACAGAATAGAGCGAGGCACTCTGGCCGTTAAGTGAAAGCTGTTACATAACCCCCCGTGATATGCACGCCGTTAATGCAGTCAGGAGGAGCATCTCACTCTTCCAAGTTGAAAAGGGCATTTAATTCAATGCACCACTATTAAATCATGATTGGCCATTTAACAGGTCACCTGACAGCTTTTAAGTACCTTCTCAGGATGGACAGCTCATTTAATGTATCATTGCTATCGGCATGTTATGAGGATTTCAAGTATAACATGTTATATGTTTCTGAATAGAATCACCTACTCTGCCTTTAAAGACAGACATTAAACGTGCAACATAACATTTAACAATAGAGTTTTTAAACCATGGCCACAGTGCAATATTGTTTCCTTTCTTCCACATCACAAGACTGCATCAACCCCCCTTCTGACTTACCTGCAGTTGAGGACATGTGGTAAGTGTTTGAATAAACCAGCCTGACAACGAGGAAAACACGAGGGCTTTCTTTACTGGAGCTAGAAATGTTCTGGTTTGCCCGAAAGAAGTTTTAAAGATGATTCAGCAGCAGGAGGACCCATTCGCTGTCTGAGCCGACTCATGCACTCGACTCTAGAGGCCATCACTATATACAGCACATCGGTGGGTGGAGACCTGGGTTCTAAAGTCACTGTTACAACCCGTCAAGGATGAGTTCAGTCTTTGAATCAAAAGGGTCTGTCGTTTGACTCAGGACAGCAAAAACGTAGTCTTTTATAAAACCAGGTTGTAGTTCAACATTAAAGTGACAACAACAGTGTACGACACCGATTTCTCTTCCTGAATCACGTGCTGTTTGCTCACATAGCGAAGTAAAGGAACGTTTTCTGTGTCCAATGGGATAGAAATTAGGGGTGATGAAAAATGTGGATACACTCGAGGCTTGCAATATCGTGTTTTATGATACAGTATCGTTTCTCAAAAACACTATATTGAATTTATATTTTACATGCAAAATTTGTAACTGACAGCGGTTCATTTTGTGTTTTGTTGAAAACCCGACTGAGCAGTGTTGTAATCCAACTTCAGCCATTAGATGAAGGCTTCCCTAATACAGTGAACACAATGGCCTCATCCTTTCCCTAAAATTAGATTAGTACATCGCCTTGCTTATAACATCGCAATATACTGAATAATAATCCCTGCATCATAATACGTATCGAATAGCCAGATTATAGCCAATACGCAGCCCTTATAGAGATGTTTGAAGTAGAAGAGTTTACTGCAGTCCTCCTCCATACGTCTGAATGCCTGAATAAGTACCTCAGTCCTTGCTCTCTCTGAGTGCGTATGAATTTGTTCGCACATTAAGAGTCATGGGACGAAGGTAGAAGGAGTCTAGGGGATGCTCTGCTCTGTTAGGTGTGCAGTTTGTCGGCAGCATTGCTCGTTAATTCCCCTCTTACTTGCTCTCTCTCTCTGAACCATCTCCCAACACCCCCGAGGTCTTTCAGCACCATTGAAGACTGCAGCATTACTGTAACAAACTGCAGTGTTTGAGTGCTTTAATGCGTATGCCTGGGCAGCTTGTGTATGTGTTAAAAAAAAGGATATTGTTCTCACTTGGTTGTAAGACTGCGGAAGCCAGATAGAAGATACAAATAAGGACAAGAGAAGGCTACATCATTTATATTACACTTCAGGTTGATTTTTAATTTTTTTTTATTAAAAAGTGTAAAAATAAAAGCAGAATGCAGGTCCTTAAATATGCATCTTACATGGTATAACTCAACGAAAGTTCAAAAGCGGAAAACTGTAGTACACAAACAAGCAGCATTCAGGGAAGAACCATCGCAAGCTAGTGTTTGGGGGATAAAGAAGTGGGGAGCGTACACTTTATTATTAATGTGCAATGCACTCGGGCTAATTGTGCAGTCAGCTTATTTTTTCCAGGTCTTCTCCCAGTCTGCTAGAACATCACCTCAAAGCAGCCCCTAATCCAAATTCAAAATGATTGAGGTTTTTGGCCCTTGGGCGAGTTGCGAGAATGCGGAGGATTTAGTTGAAAATCCAAAGAGGAAGAGAAAAGACTGCAAGATGGGCTTTTCATTTTTTTTTTCTGCTGCAGCATCACCTCAGAGAAGAATCTCTTTGAAACTGAAGATGAGAGAGACACAAATTGCAGATGAGAGTTTTTACCCTTTGGGCAAACACTGAGGAGGAGGAAGAGGAGCAGCAGCTGATATTACCACTATTTAAAATCCAAGACGCAGAGAGGCATCCGTGCGTTTTTGCAACAAAACAAGTAATCTATGTGAAAGTGAGGAAATCTGAGGCATTTTTCAGGACATTTCATATTATCAGAATGGCTTTGACTGTTGCTGTGGTTGTTTGCTGCTCTTCCACTTGCACTCATTGTGTCAAGACACAGAGAAGGAATGAGAATCACTGCGATAAATGCAATAGAAAAACCTAGCATAGCAAAATCTCCAGAGAGGAGAATATTCGGGGGAGAGATTTGGAAACACTTGAAATGATTGTTCTTCTTTATTTCTAATTTCCCCACAAAATCTCATTATCCCTGACCTCATTTATTACACCGCTTTCCTCCCCGAACTAATTATTGTTCTACTTTTACACTTTTGTTTCTCCTCCCTCTCTTGCATCCTCTTCCCCTGCTAATGTTGCCGACCTTCTCGTCCTCCTTTTACCCTTCCTCCCCCTCTCTGCCCCTCGCTAGGTATCTGTCTGGTGCTGGGTTGTATGATCTACCCTGATGGCTGGGACAGTGACGAGGTCCGGCGGATGTGCGGAGAGCAAACAGACAAGTACAGCCTGGGGGCCTGCTCAGTGCGTTGGGCTTACATCCTGGCTATTATGGGCATCCTGGATGCTCTCATCCTCTCCTTCCTGGCCTTTGTTCTGGGGAACCGGCAGGATGGACTCATGACAGAAGAGCTGCTGGCTGAGAGCAAGGGTGAGAATGTAATCATCTAATCCAGAGATCTTCAACAAGAGGTCCGGGACCCCTAGGGGGTCTGCAGAGTTACTGCAAGGGGTCCCAGAAATGATTTGATCCCAAACTTAAATATGTCCAAAAATACACTTTAACATGAATTCAGCCTATAATAAGCAAATATAAATTGTCCTGTTTGTTTAATACCATGTTGTGAATGTGATGTAGAAATATGAATCTGTCAACAAGTATTATCTGAATGGTTTAGGATTGTATATATAGATAATTACAAAGTACCATCATACATGGCACTATAGGCACTACACATTATTATTGGCCTGGTTTAATAAGCAACACAATTGTATATGATATGTAATAGGCAGCCACTCCACTGTGTCACTGTAAGCCAAGTGGTCCTTGGCTTGGACAATGTTGAAGACCTCTGATCTAATCGGATTAAATGTGATAATTTATTGATCGCCTTCGGGAAATTCACCCGAGCTTGTGCACCGTGCTGGAAGTCAGTTAGTTAGTCAGTAGTTTCAGATTCAGAGTAGAGGAATTCAACAGGACTGCTACTTGCCAGTATGTGAACGTAAATGTATTTATTTGGGGTGTAGTACAGTTTCTTTAACCATTAGGATTAATCATTCTCTTTGTATCCATATTTCTATTCTTGGACTTAACCAAGTTATTTTAATTTACTCTTCTTTTTGGTAAATGTAAATACGTTAAAGCTTGCTTTAAGTATAGACTCATCATTGTTAACAAGCCATGTGGCTTCCCATCCAAAAGTAGAACCTGAACACTCATTAAGCTAGTGATGAAACATACAATAGTCCCGCAAACATAATTATTTGAGCTTAAATTCTGCATTCTGTTATTTATGACAGGGGATAGTAAAGTAATGAGGTTTTGATGTGGTCTGTATAAAAACAAACTAAATTTAAGAAGCTATGAATTAATTAACCAAACTCAAAAGGGTGAGCCAGTTTTTGAATAAACGGGAAAAAGACATTAATCAGCAACTCAGTGGACTCATTTTAAGCCCTGAACAAGCAGCTTTTTCGTCCACAGACTTAATAATAATAATAATAATAACAAAATACTCCCTGTTCATGACCCATTTTGACTATACACATGATCATGGCCTTTTCTGAAAGGGGAACTACTGACCAAATTAAGCAACATCTTTCAATAATGTTACCATTAGGAAATGTTGTTGCTGAAATATTGGGACATAAAATGGTTTACAGATTCAGATATGAGACATTTTGTGAAGGTTGAGAAGGATTCAACCAGATACCGTTCCAAATAAGATAACAAAGTATCAATCTTCTGCTTGCCAATTGATTTATCATTTTAAATATGATCGAACCATAACAGTAGGAATTCAACCTTCCAACCATAGCTCTGTACTCTCAGGGGATGTAATGATTTAGTCATGTAATGGCCTGGCCTGTATGCTAGGGTCCATGCATATGTAATGTCTCTATTACTAGCACAGTTCCGAGGTACTGTGAAAAGGCCTGGGTCCAGGTATATTCCCAGTGGGAAAATGAAGGAGAGCAAAGGAAAAAAGCAGCTATTTCAAAATGTCAATGCGACAACATGCTACTCTGTTCATGTAGCTTGCAATATCATCCACGGAGTAATATAACCAACTCTCAGAGGAGATAAGTGCAGTTTATATGTTCTCATCTCAAATATGGTGTCCTTCAAATAACAAATACGAGATAGGGAGACAAGATGGAAGATCCAAAGACTGAGAAGAGAAAACTTGAACAGGATTTTCTAGTTTTAAGGGTCAGTAAAGAGCCACATTTTCCACTGATGTAACATTCCTTAGTTTAGGGTTCTAGAATCGATTTACATTGGATTCATTACAGCTCAATAGTCTTTTACCAATCAGCTCATCCCTGTTGCCATCTACTGGTGTCTGTGTGACACTACATGAACATGGGAGTCGATGTCCTTGAAAAGCTGTATAATATTTTCCTCTGTGTTTTTGTCTTTGCAGAGGCAGGCAACGCCTAACCAAATATTTAGGTAAGTGGGAACAAAGCATTGTCAACATCTCAAAATAAATACATGGCATTAACGAGGCCATCGTGTATAACCTAAGTTGTTCTGTAAATATGTTACAATGTACATTAATTTTACAATTTAAACTATTTCCTCAAATCGTTGCCTATTGTAGTCTTCTTAAGCCAGCAGTGGAAGAAGTACTCAGATCATGTACTTACTACAAGCAGCAATACCACAATGCAAAAAACAAACAAAAAACATGCATCACAAATGAAGGTCCTGCATTCAAAATCTTAGTGACATAAAAGTACAGTGGCATTTCAGTGTTGAAGTTGGTTGAGGTGGAGCTAATTTGAATTGCTTTACACTGATGATGTATGAGAGTATATGAGCTTATCATAGGTTCAGTATGTAAAATCAATACAACTCCAGCAATGTCAGCAGTGGAAGAACTACAATTATTTAGATGGTGATAGTAGTTTTCAACAGAAGAGAATGGAAGAAGACATTTTCTGTTGCTTTTAACTTGTTACTAGCTTTACTTCTTCACTGGTTGTTCTAATACAGTATTAAAAGGTGCAAGCGCAAATATTGTGTACTCCTCCGGGGGCTAAGACCCCCCTGTCTTTAAATCCTAGTGACGTCCCTGGTGGGAAATAACCAAGTATGCAAACACACCGTCTCTCCTTCTTTCAGGTTTGTGAATTCCCATGTGTCTGTTTCATGAAGTACCGATCAACCCTCAACATCAGCTTGGAGGAGGGAGGCCATCCAGGTCTGTGAAGGAGAGGAATACTATGGAACCAGCCAGCCTGCCGATCACACCTACCTGCCCACGTCCCCAGTGTCACCTACCCTCGACGTCCACCCATTTTGCTTGCGATTCCCAAAATCATCCCCAGCATTTAGATGGAGCTCAATGCACTATTGTCCCGATGTGTCTACAGATCTAACCCTTGCACACCATTGCATAGACCATGGCAGGGGCAGAGACTGTTATTCTATTGCGAAGTATATGGACTACCCACTACCTACCTAAGAAGGCACAGGGTTGACATTGTACACCTGCAGTATGAGCACAGACACACACACACAGACACACACACACACACAGACACACATACACACACACACAGACACACATACACACACACACACACAGACACACACACACACACACGCACACACACAACTACTCACTCATATGCACAAACACAACCCAGCGCACATTCAAGCAGAACATCCACAAACTCTGTAATTACAAGTATTAAACTATGTTAACACTTAGCTGTGTGTGCCACCGTCACATTGTGTGTCATGTTTTATTTGTGAAAAGAAGAAACTGCTCATTTTCAGATATTATCAGGTTGACGTAAATCTGTTGTGTTTCATATGTAAAGTTTGACAATGAAATGAACGTTTTAGTTTCCGTCTTTGATCATGAACCCCATTGTTCCTCTTCATTTAGGAAAGAAAATATATTTAACATATTTTATAAGAATATTATTATCCAAAAGAGAGAAAATTAAAAAAAAGTATGTACAGTGAATATTAAAGTTCTGGGATTTTAACTAAATCCATTCAATGCCCTGCTAGCTAACTTTGCACAGCACTTCTAATATTTTATAGTCTGTGGTATCTACACTGTGACGGGCTATTAGGACTGTGTGCTGCAGGACTCGTAGCTGCTATGTGAGTACGCTTCTGTGTGTGTGTGTGTGTGAGTGAGTGAGTGAGTGAGTGAGTGAGTGAGTGAGTGAGTGAGTGAGTGAGTGAGTGAGTGAGTGAGTGAGTGAGAGAGTGAGAGAGAGAGAGAGAGTGTGAGTGCATGCACATGTGCGATTGTTGGCGTGAATGTGTCGTGTGCAATAGTTGGCCTAAAGAACCAATATGCCAGCCTCACACACAATTGTCCTGCTGTGTAGCTAAATCTGTCCATCTCCGTCTTTGTCTCCAGCTCGATTTTTCCATTTTTCTCTCTTTGACTCCCTTTTCTTGCTTTGTTTTGTTGGGACATACAGGGTAAACAAGATGGAGTTGTATAGATGTATAGTGACCGGTTTGCCTGAGGAGTGATGGATTAGTAAAGCCTGTCCCAGCGTCACCTGTGGATATGTTCCTGTGTAAATAAATATTCTATAGATACCAAACAATTAGCAAACATGGAGGAGGTTAACTTAGAGCAATTAAAGAGATTCCTTTAAGAATATATGAACACTTAATAAAGGTTTTCACTGTTAAACACTGTTGTGGTTCCTGTGTTCATTTTGACAGAACATTTTAAAATCTGTCTCTTGCAAGTCTCCCATCTTTCCGTAATTCATTACTAAATTGCTGGAGTGTCCCTTTAAAAAGGTCAAATGTGGCATGGATATTGGATGGATATTTTGACAGTTATGACTAAGTCTGTTCTATTGTAGCACGGTGGGTAGTAATGCGCTACTCCGTTACATTTACTTGAGTAACTTTTTGGAAAAATTGTACTTCTATGAGTAGTTTCAAAGCAGCATACTTTTTACTTTTACTTAAGTAAATTTGTGAAGAAGGAGCGGTACTTTTACTCCGTTACATTGGGCTGATTCTGCTCGCTACTTTTTTTTTTTATCGATCCGTCTGCTGCATGGTCTGATTTGTTTATGTGGGGACCAGAGCCAGTGGCGCCGCCAGCCGGAATCCTGTACGCACTGTGCGTACTTTTTTGAAGGTGGACTAGATATTTAAATTTCAGCGGGTGACACCAAACCACGTCTGCCCAAGCAAGTCAGAGCTTTTCTTTCGCTCACACAGTGACCTGGAGAGACGCAGCCGCATTTGAGAGGACGATCGCGCGTGTGTGCGCAATTACGCATAGCGTGTGTTGGCCCCTCTCCACTACACAACACAGCTCGGCTCTAGTCTCGTCACCTCTCTGCTGCTGAGCACTGTGGGCCGAGCCGATGCAGGTCTCTCTCCCCGGGAGAGTTATCATACCGTACTGTGCGTGTGTGTCCAAGCGCGTGTGTGCGTGCGTGCGTGGAGTGCTCACAAGCGTGCGCTTGTGTTTAGGGCGCGGATGGAGGGCACAAAAAAAATATTTGCACCGGGCCGATCACCATGATATACGCTACTGATTTCACTGATACTGAAAACATTAGATTTTGTCTTAAAAAAGTATTTTTCCATTTGTTGTTGTATTTTGCCGTTTCTGTGCGTACATTGAAATTGAATCCTAGCGACGTCTAACTCCGACCGCACACACATTCCCCGCGGCAAACAGGCGGAAAAGAGCGCAGAAACAAAACGATGGAGACGGCATGCAATTCCGAAGAAGCCGAAGAGGAGGAGGCACAACACCCCTGGCCCCACATAAAAGAAATGTTCACACTCCAGGCAAAAAAAAAAAACAGCTACATTATGCGTTGCCATTTGTGTCTCCCGAAACAAGTGGAGTTATTTATTTATTATTGTTTATTATAAACTGTTTCAGTTGTCTAAGGGAATTCTCCGTGCATTATTTGACATTATTTGACCTGATTAATAAAGGAGGTTACTCGGCAGTTACTCTGTACTTGAGTAGTTTTTTCACCCATTACTTTTTACTCTTACTCAAGTAACACAGGGTGACAATACTTTTTACTTTTACTTGAGTCATATTATTCTAAAGTAACAGTACTCTTACTTGAGTACAATTTTTGGCTACTCTACCCACCTCTGCACAGGTACATAAATTGAATGTAAAAATGCAATCATCACCAGGTTAACTCTTTTAGGAGGTAGGCTATGACAAAAAAAATAAAATAAGTTAATTATAACAAATGGTCACAACACACAAAGTGTGCCACATATCGACAAATATTTCCAGGTAACACAAGTGAAAAAAAAAAAAAAACAGTTTCTTTGGGAGCTAAAATGCTTTGAGATTATGAAAGATTAAAATCTCACTCACAAGGCACTGGCTTTTTTATCCAAATCACATGCCTAGACCACCAAGACACGAGTGTTGTGCGGAACGAAGCAAGGGAAAATAAGAAAATACCACATTTAACTATTATTGACTGCATGCTTTAAGGCAAAACAGCAACAACCTATTTTGCATCTGAAATGGCTTTGTCATTTGGAATATGATCCATAGCAGTCAATAGGCTGCTGTCGGGTCTGGTTTATGGCTGATGTTTGTGTGTGGTCATGGTCCTCGAGAGTTATTTGGGGTAAGGGGGTGAGGTGAAAAATAACTTAAATTCATTTGATTGCATTTTTGGAACACAAAGAGTGAGTGCATAAATTGTTTGCAGCATCATGACTTGATATTTCAGTAGTAAAATGTTACCATATCAGCCGTTTTAACAGTTTATCAATTATGTTTTAAATCACAAATACTAAAAGTAAAATAGTGTTCCTTAGGACAAATACAAAGCTTTGGATACAGGGAAAAAAATGATTACGAGATACATAACTACACTTTGGATGGATGAAACTGCCTGCTTGGAATGTACTACAGATGGGATATAAGATGTATTATATATCTACTCTGTACGGAACTCTTAACCGTACAATTTTAAGGCACTTTACTTGTTTCCATTTAGTGAAACTTTCTACTACGTACTTTAAGGCACACATTGTATTTTTTACTTTATCTATTTAACAAAGTGGCAGTCTGTAAGATTTGAGATACATTGCTTCTAGCGGCCTCTTTGGCAGAAGATGTAACTGCAGGCGAGCCTCAGTCCCTCACCCAACAGTGTGGACTGCATCTGCGTGATGCCTTCAAATGCTCCACACTGAAATGAGGTCCGTCTTGTACATAGATTACACATCACAATTATGTACACAAGCAACAGCTGATACCTGTTGCTTTATTCAAATTAAAGAATTACGTCCATTACTGAATCAGTGCTCTTCTCAGAGTTTCCCCACTCGTAATTAGGACTTGAGGATGCGTTCATGTGCAATTTTCGAGTCAGAAACTGGTATTTGGCATAATTCCGATACCACGTGAAGTCAGCCTAAATCCACGGCCTGTACCTTTAAAACATGCACCACGGGGAGGTGGAGCGGCATTCAAACATGTAGCCACGCCCCTTCTTCTTGCTATCCCGGAAACAGAAACTAAACATCAGCCCAAAACAAAAATGGGAGCGTCGTTGGACACCCCGGCGAGGTGTCCTCTGTGCAACGAGATGACAGAGGACCCTGTCACTCTGAAATGTAAACACCAGTTCTGCCAACGGTGCATCGGAGACTTGTGGAGTGTGTCCCCGAACGGACCGTACCATTGTCCGGAGTGGAGATGTAAAACGGTGTACCATACTCTTCCGTTTGATACCAACCGGCCGCCCACCAACAGTCGATGGGCTGAGCCTCGTAGTGCCGCAGGTAACGTTAACTCGGTTACAACAACGTTAAAAAAACTGTTTATGAAGTGGCCGAATACACAATTGAAGGTGGTTAACTAGCTATCTTAGCTAACGTGGTCTGCGCCTCTATGTTACATTCACGTACGGGACCGTTAGTTTGCAACTGGCTGCCCCTATTGAATAGGTAGGCTTACGGTAGTGTTGAGATTTGTGTTATGTCAGCCTTATTTTAGGTGGCTGCTAATGCTTACTGACGTTACCATGTCGCTAACATTAGTTTAATATTTCATATCCTTGTCTTCCTCCCCGGGAAATGCCATTCCACGTATATCCGTTCAAATCCCCTCGTAAGACACGACCTCGTGTAATTAAGTAGTAGTAGGACGTTCAGTTTGTTTACAGTTTCCGGGGTCAGTCTCAATCTAATCTCGCCTACTTTGTGGTTTTCTTAAGCAAATAGCCCATTTCTGACGTGTAGTTGCTCATTAACTTTTCTTGTTTTTAGCATAAATCGTAGCGATTATTTTAAGGGGCGTTCAGACCGGACGCGATAGACGCGAATACAATCGCTTGAGACGCTCGTTTCGCGCCGCTTGATCATTTTGGACTATTTGTGTCATTCGCGTCATTGACGCATGACGCTCATTTTTTAACCGTTATTTCTCCACCCGCTCTCTTTCCACGTCGGTCATGGCTGATATCACCACCGTTTCAGCACTGTACCTGCTGTACAAGTCCCTGAACACCTGCCGTCGTGTCTGGGTTCATGAAGTCCGGAGCTGGGGGAATTTCATTGTCTCCTCCAGGAGCTCCGTCTGGATGACGACAGGTGTTGTGCCAGTGTAGGTATCCCCAACAGACATTGTTTCCCCTGGCTGCGGGAGCGCGCGGAGCAACAGCGTTATGATTTTATTCTTGACATATAACACGCTGTGATTCAAGTCCTGGTATGGAATTTGTCGAACTAAATATACGTCAATATCCAAAATCAAGACCACTGTGATTGTTTTCTGGCTTCAATTACGTCTATTTAAGCTACTTCACTCGAAATGTACTATAGTAGACAGATGTAAGTCTGAGCATCAAATGATTTATTTTGTGTGTTCTTTAGATACTACTCTATAACCTCTGTGATTATGAGCAAGTTTCTTCTCTTATACACAAAGTTATGGGGGGGAAACAGATTATTTCAGACGTTTACCTGTCTGCCAGAATTTGTATCCCCCCTCAAAATAGACAGAGGAAGTAGCTCCCGCAGCCAGGGGAAACAATTTCTGTCGGGGATACCTACACTGGCACAACATGTCGGGGATACCTACACTGGCACAACACCTGCTTCCAGCGGTACCTCAGGCTGACCGGAGCCCAGTTCGAGGACCTGTTAACTCGGGTCGGTGCCAGGATCTCCCGCCGTCGGGAGACGGCGACGTCGTCGGCTTGAACTCGTTGCTGATTGGATGTCGCGGCGCGATGCCGCCTGAAAAGTTCATATTTTCAACTTTATTCGCGTCGCTTCAGACGCTTCATTCGCGCCGCGTCTCATCGCGCCAGACGCTTCATTCGCGTTCTACATTATATATTCCGTGTTTTCAACAGTCTTTTCAAGTTGAGCACCAATTGCAAGGGCGCACCGATGCGCAGTCTCTGTCTGATACATCATCACTACAATTAAGTGTTTTTACCACCAGTCACCCACTCAGTAACAGCTTAGGTGAGCTTACAATTCATCATAATGCACAGAAGTGCAAACAAGCTAGATAGTCACTACTTGAATATGCTATAAGTGTAACTGCTGAGTCAGCAGTAAAAGTTGTGTGCCATTGTGCTGGGCAGAAGGCAGCTTGCTGGTGTGTGTTTTTTTTTTTTAATTATTGCTGTAAAATTGCTATGTCAAACTCTCCTGTGACCAGTTTTGTCTGTATTCAATTTATAGGCACGTCAGGTCATGATGAACAAAATACATTTGGCTCCATATTACGGAGACCCTCACTCTCCAGCCGACTTCTTGGGAAGAGAAAAGCCAGCACACCTGTATCAGAGCAACCTGAAGCAAAGCGAACAACCGGGAAGTCTCCCCGCGTGCAGTTCAATGACACGGAGACTCCTACCACTTCCTTCTCAGATAAACCTGTGCAGTTTACTAGTGTGGAAACGCCCAAGAAAGCAGTGAAACCAGAATCTATACATTTGGAGTGTGGCGATGCCAGTCACAACTCTGAAAGCAAAGCAGTCCCTGCACGTGATGCACCACCTGACATCCCAATCCAGCAGAACCAGGATAAATTAGAAGAAGTCATCTCATTGGAGGACTCTGACACCTCCAATGAAGTAGATATCTGTGATTCACCTACTCTTGCATCCCCCAAGAAAGCCACACAAATGACAGGAATTTATGGATCGCCAAAGGAACCTCCCATATCTGTCAAATCGGATTCCTTTCCTGGGGTTTCAACTCAGGGTAAAGGTAAATCACCTGTTCACCGTGGCAGCAAGTCTCCCCTGATATCCACCAAACATCCTGCTGATGCTCCAACATTCCCAAGTGGTGTTGGCAACTTCCCAGGGTCAGAGAGTGCCAGTGCCAGCCCTGTGCCCTGCCATTATTGCCCTAACACTAGGTCTCAGTCCGCTGTGAAGACCTGTCTGGTGTGCGGGGCTTCCATGTGTAAAGAGCACCTGCGTCCCCACTTGGACTCCCCCGTCTTCCAAAATCACACCCTGGTTCCTCCCATGGAGGATTTTTCTCCCTGGAGGTGTCAGGAGCACCAGGAGATAAACCGTATCTACTGTCGGCAGTGTGAAGTGTGCGTGTGCACAGTGTGTACGGTCATTGGCTCACACCGTGACCACATCTGCATCAGCATCCGAGAGGCAGAGAGAGAGCTCAGGGTAAGTGGCGACTTTACAGCACCACATATACTGTGGATACACAGTCATTTTGGCTAAAGTTGAGATGGATGAACATTTAGAAATAAGTTGTTGTTTTTTTCGTGTGTATGTTTTTCCACCAGGGGAACTTAAAAGAAGACATCAAGCAACTGCAGAAGGCTGAACACGAAGTGAAGGACAGATTGTCTGAATTTGTTCAGAAGAAAGAGACCTTCAAAGTGAGACATTCATTCATGCATATTTGAGATGCTTAGCATTACAAGAGAAGATTTTGTTTTTAAATCACTCAATCAGATCCAAGAACAGTTCATTCATCAATATTTATATTCAAGTTGACAAATTTTGATCTCAATGGTACATCTTAAATTGTATTGCACGTTGTTGATATAATTACACATCCTAATTTATATAATTCAGACTCATAACATATATTAGGAATATTTAAATGTTTTGCCATTTAAAGTTGTTTTGATATTCAAAGTGCTTTTCCGTAGGTTGAGTCAGAGTCCTCCAACTGTAATGAGAAGTGTCTTTTAGGAACCAAGACTATTGCATTACATGACATTGATTTACATGGTGTCTGCCCAGGTGGTTTTAAGTGAGGCTCGAGAAGGGGTGCAGCAGCAGTACGGAGCCATCAGAGAGGCCCTGGAGCAGGAGGAGCAGTCAGCTCTCCAGTGTGTGTCAAAGGAGGAGAACAGGGTTCTGGGGGTGCTAGAGGAGAAACTTGGCCACCTCCGGAGCTCCCTGCAATCCATCCAGCAGGGCCTCCACACCCTGGAGGGGTTGGCTGATGCCAAGGGAGACAAACTCATTCAGGACCAGGTCTTCATCATGGTGTGTTGGATGTTAGGAGAAGAACCCGCATGTTTGTTTGTTGGTAGAATATAACATCTACTTTTGGCTTTAATGGCTTATGAACATTAACACAAGGAAATGTCTGTTTCTCTTTTCTGATATGACAGGAATACAGCAAGGTCGCCCACATGTAAGTGATTTCCTTTCCATGTTTACTTTGTTGCATGTCAAGAGTACTCGATGTACGACCAACAAAGCATAGCTTCAGTAGAGAGCCTGTATGAACATTTTTATTAAAGTTGATTCACTCTTTTTAATAATTATTAAGTTACAAAGTTATGTGATGTTGGTATTTGTTTCGACTGATTTTTATTTTTGGTGCTGACAGCATTGAATAGTTTTTAACATGGTTAACATTCAGTTGCTAAAGTTGACACATCATTTCTAAGCAAGTAAGCGATGATGTTTTACCTCAAACTTACATTCTTCGGTAGAAATAGATAGATTATCAGGGATACCGATTCTGGATTCAGATTTTTCTGTTGATCCTTTTTAAATCGTGAAATTATTATAGTGGCGTGAGTAAAAATGGAATAACATTCAATTTAATTATTGGGATTGAGGCAGAACCATGGCAAAATAACACAAAACTAGCTGCATGGCTGGATACCACAAGTTGACTTTTTGTTTAATTTTGGGCAACACATTCTGGTGTCGTTATTTCTGTGTACATGGCCTCTTGAGAGGTCATTAAGAAATGAAGTTTAATAGTCTTAAATCTGTATGCTCTACGTCTGCTTTTCTTCACCAGGTCTAGTAACATGGGGAGCCATGTGGACCAGTTCGAGGCTCCAGAGGAAGTGGATCGGGCCCGGCTGAAGTGTCTGCAGAGGTGGACCGAGAAACGTCTGGACACCGTCGTCATCACTGTGCCAGGCAAATACAGAGACCTCTACAGACTGCTCTGTAAGAAGTGGCTTTTAAATAAACACCTGCTTACTTTCCACTCACTGACAAAGCATAGCTAATTAAACCAACCGACTAATTACATCCTGCAGACCTAAATGTGGCATATTCAATTAGTGTTAATCTTCTCCTCTAAATACAAGTTTCATTTCCTTTCCTGTGTACAGATGGCACCGCCCCCTTCTTGGATGCAGATACAGCACATCCCAAGTTGCAGCTGTCTGATGACAACAGGAGGGTGACCTACAGCGAAGCCCAGCAGGCCTACACAGAGCACGAGGCCCGATTCAGCTCCTTCCCACAGGTCCTGGCCGCCTCTTCCTTGCAAGGGGGATGCTGGTACTGGGAGGTGAATGTGCCTGTGGACGAGGGCCGCTGGAAGGTGGGGCTCTGTGAGGGTCAGATAGAGAGGAAAGGCCAAAAGGACAACTCTCGTCTGGGCTTCAACTCGTACTCCTGGTGCCTGGCCTGCGACAGGAAGAAGGTGGAAGCTCTGCACAACAAGGTGGGGGTTCCTGTGGATGCCGACGGGCTGCAGATAGTAGGAGTGTTCCTCGACTTTGAGGAGGGTATTTTGTCATTCTTTAATGTGACACCAGGGGGCAGTCTAGCTTTGATGCATTCCTACAAGCACAAGTTTACTGACCCTCTGTACCCAGCCTTGTCTGTGTCTAAAACACACCTGGCCATCTGTGATATGTTTCAGTCATAAACTGTAATGTCAGCTGTGATGAAAATGTACAGAATACATGAAATCTCTGTGCCTTTTTTATATGTGAAAACCATTTCATCATTAGAAATGTATTAATCTGTAGAATTCTCTGGGATGCACTGCATATAATACTGGATTTTAACAAACATCCTCAAATGATTTTCATATAGATTTATATTGTGAGTTATGGAATTGTAACACACTATATGTGCCTCATTCCAAACAGTAGCAGCATATTTTTCATATGTTGTGGATTTTAGATTTGTTTTAAAGATGTTTTAGAAGTTATCAGTGCAGATCAATAAAAAGCTGATGTGTATAATGCTAAAATCCAAATCTTCTTTGACTTTTTTTTTTAACAGTAATAAAAGGTTCAATTTTCAAAGCAAAGTAAAACCTGCTTGAAGTCTTGCCTTTATGCCTCCTATTTACGTTTAAATAGAAACACCTGTGAGTGGTGGCAGTTGGTGTGCTAGCTTTGAACTCTCACTGCCCCTGCAGCATGTGAGCTTTACTGACAACAAACACTGCCTTTGGCACAAACCACTTGTCGCTTCACAAATCGCTACAGTTGTTAACTCGCCCTCCTCCTTGCAAACCGAGGCTCATTTCTTTTGACCGAGGTTCCGTGTGGCTGACGTCATTGAGAGAGATCAAAGTGGGTGCTTACATAAATTCCTTCTGGATGATTGGTAGAGGCACCGGTACACCACTGGTTCAGGGACAGATGGCCAATGATGAAGGTAGATCCAAACCTGTTGGCTATATGAGTAGCATCAAACCCTCAGGATTGATAGTTGTAAATACTTTAACTGCAAAAGGACTGAATGAAAGAGCTCAGGGGAATAAAGCTTTTTTAAAAAGCAAGGCCAAATCAACACATTTTCAAAGTCTAAATTGTCAACAAAATGCCTGCTTCCTCTTCAGACAGACATTTGGCGTAGTTACCGACACTTGAGAGGACTGAATCCCTGCAGATGCACCTGTGAACCATGGCAACAATTTCACTCTTGCAAGTTACATGATCAGAAGGTAGTCAGAAATGAGTTTTGCTTTATTTTTCTCTTCCTCAGCTGGCACATGAAGGCAGAATGCAAGACATGCCTGAGAGGGGGAGGGGGGCTTAAACAGTCAGGAAAATTAAATCATTCTCCCTGTCCATCCACTGGTCTCTCAAACTCAGCCGGGCTCTTACAAGCTTTTTCAGACTCCCAGTAATTAAATGAGCTAATGACTTATAGTATGTGGTCACGGCACAATATGTCACACAGTTATTATGGAATCAAATGTACATGATGAAGTATTGAGGTCTCTAGACCGTTACATTTGGGAACTAATGGGTCATCGCTAAATTGAGGGACAGTGTCTTCAATTCATTAGGGATCCCCAGAGTCTACCATATCCTAGAGTTAACAGCACAAGTGTCAAAATGCCCCTACCTACCAATGGCTGCCGTGGTGAAATGCACTTGGGTATTTCTGTCTCAGGGGGTTATACAAGATAAAATCCTAAATGACTGCTGCTGTATAACGATAACGATACTCAGAGGATGTGGCCTTGCCTTGCAGCTGAAAAGCCATTGAGTTACAATGACAGTAAGCTTCTAATAATCTGTTGATTTACGGTAGTATGTTGGTGTTCACAATGGCAAATAAACGGGCATCAAGCAGTAGAAAGTCAGGTCATAGAGGGTGCTATTTGCTTTTGAAATCAATACTTAAAATTGTATCTTATTTTATTCTCTCGTTTTTATTGATTTTTTTTCTTGGCGATTCATACTGAACAGTATGGTAAATTAAGTCAAAGTGGGTGTCATTTGCAGCACTCTCCTTTAGGCTGCATGCTGTTACTGCTTATTGTTGTCAGAAAAGAAAGTGGAATGACACCGAGGTCAGAGTTATTAAAGCAGCAAGTCTTCCACTTAAACTGCTTTCTTAATGCCACAAAATGTCACTCTTCTTAAGTGCTAGCTCTTTTTTCCATTGGTTGTTGACCTTGTGTTCGGGTTGCTCAGGCTTTAATATATGCCGCCATTCGATGCAGGCCACTGAACATTAAAGCCTCTTTTTTTCCGTGGAAGTAATAGTGGCTGTGCAGCACAGATTGATGTTGCTGCTGGCCTGGGAACAGTAGCCAATTCAATTTGCATTCTTCCGTGGGAAAGCCTGCCCGGAGACAACTATTACCTCCTGGGTCAGGGTCAGTTAAAGCCACTGATATTAAGTCACTCAGCATGTAAAATGCTATGTTTACATTTAACCAGCCAGACACACTCACTTCTCTCTACAATCTTTGTTAAACACTTAAAGCTGTTCTGTAAAGTCCACAACAACTCTCATTTTTATGATGGTGTTATCAGCTAACCGCTGGTGCAGAGCAGCGGCCATGAGCTAGGCACTAAGCGGGACCTGGCTGTGTCAACATAGCACAGAGAAGCTCCAGTTACTGTACCACACACACAGAGGGAGGTAGGCTCAGGTATACTTTACTCAACTGTATATTTACACAGACAATAGTTATGCTGCTATATTAACGCTCCCCATTTGGAGAACCTTTAAATTTACACATAGGATTAATCTGTAAAACAATTATTGGATATCTATTAGCATCCTAGCAGCAGAGCACATCTGCTCCATCTACATCTTATAAATGGCCTCATTTAACATTTTATCCATCCAAAAGTTAAAGAACGAGGCTATCGTTACTTATCCTTTTGTATCTTTAACAAATGCTATTGAGCAATGTTTGTATTTCACAAGAATACAACAACTATTCCTGTCTGTGTAGCCAAATGTTGACATAGCTCATCCAATAGAACCTCAATGTTGTCCCAAAATGATTAAATATCACTTTAATTTCTTTGGCTACAAAGAATTAATCTTTGTTGATGTCATTATAGGCCTCCAAACACTTTAATGGTCCATTGGAAAAATAAAAGGCGCCATTTAAACTAAGAGAATGTGATTTCTAATCTAAAGTATTATTTTTACTGTCACATTTTTAATCTTAGAACAATCAAAGATTGCCAAGAACACATCTGGACGAACACGGACGGGCACACGTACGGACACACACACACCAAGCCTTGTGACCACATTTCCTGTTGGCATGGCAACAGTTGGTGAGCTCAGGTGAGCGGGGAGTCTCACATGTCTCACCCGGTCACCTGGCAGGCTTGGCAAGGTCCATGGAAATCTGAGACAGAAGTGAGAAGAGCCTATTGTCGAGTGACATGCCTATTCTTTTCCTTCACCTTTCCCCAGGCAAATCAATTTACTCTCCACTGTTCCACAGGGGAAAAAGAAAAATACGTCATGACTTTCATGAGCACCTATCTCTGTATGTGTCAGTCAGCCAGCGCTGGTAAAATCCAATCTGATGAAAACCAAATCTCGCATCCGTCTGTGCGGCTGCTCAGTCTCATGAGATTAAAGTGTATTGTGGGGGTGTATCGTTCCAAATGCATACTTAAAGCGGGCCGAATGCAGTGTAAAAATTTGAATGGCATACAATAACACCTTCCATCTATTTGCGTCTTATTGGACTATTAACGCGTCACCATATTAATATCAGGAGCAGCAACAGCTATTTCAAACAGCTGTATGGTGCCTGTCTGTCTGTCTCTACTGTGCCCTCCACCATCCCCCTTGTCTCTCAGAATATCTGCAGAGTCTTTAGCATTATCTATTTATTTGTCTGCCCTTCTGCTCTTTTCACTTAGCCCCTCTGCAGGAAGGTCAGCGTACAGGGTCAGACAGGGATTCAGTGGCTGGTTCACAGACTGCACACAGTGAGCTGCAAAGCAGTGTGGATGCAATACAATAATAAAAAACATCACACACCAAAAGACAGGCAATAACTTCTCAGAATATTCTTAATGAAATATAATTTTTCATCTCAACCCCATCAATAAGTAAAAAGGTTGATTCAATATGGTGCAGCAAGTTATGCAAACATTCAACCTCATTTCCAGGCTTTTTTTGTTGTTGTAATGCAGACTTTCTCTCCATCTCTTAACATGTATGGACAATAATGCCAAAAGCATTTTTTACTTAAACAACTATCATTCTTTTACTTAAATATGTATTGATCCCAATAGAGTGGCGAAGTCCCGCCCCTTCCGCTAGACTCCCATGGGAACTCTGAGATTGTAAAAAAAGCATGGGTCTCAATGCAGATAATATAATTATTTTCTGGTACCAGTCGTTATATGCCCCGAATTAGAAATATGCTTGTGGATTTAAATTATAATTTTTCATGTCAATAGTTTGAACATTGTTTTGTGCAATTGTTCAGTTTAAGTCTGTAGAGAAAACACAATGAGAAACTTCACCACTCTATAGGTTCTGCTCTTTAAGAAAAGAAACGGCGGATTCAAGAAACATGGCTTCATCCTCTCATTTAACCCTCTCATTCTTAAAGAAATCCAAAATGCAACTTCCCTAAATCGTTAAAAACACAATCCTTAAATTATGCTAAGCAGATCTACAGTGACTTATTATTATTTGCAAAAGATGGTTGTCTTTGGGCCATATGTGTCGAGCTGATTCCATGAGGGTGATTCAGATACACTAAATTGAATTGTCAATAAATAGACTACCCATCTGTGCTCATTTATTTCTAATGTTTTGTCTCCTTTTAGTTGTAGTCCCTTATGACCTCAGTAGGAGTAGAGGAACTGAACCACTTTCTGGCTCTAATAATCCTGTAACTTTGCTTTCCAGACAGGCACAGTTGGGGCTCTTGATCTCCCTCACCTCTGACATTTTGTCTCACGGCGCTGCGGTTTTCTCGTCGCACGCACAAATCACTAGAGAAATGGAGCTCTCTTGTGTTTTCAATCATTTGGCTTTACTGGTTTCTTCTCTTTTCATCATGCTCTATGCAGCGCACGGTTTCATACTCTGGTACTTGTGGATGGGCAAACAAGCATTTCTCAGCTGGAAAATAATAAAAAAAGAAAATAAGTTATTAACGTGATGGCCAAGAACACGGTGTTGCTGCGTGGGCATATGGGTCATTCCATCAAATTTCTGAAAATCTTCCCACCTGACCATCACAGAATGTACAAGAAACACTTGTAAATAGGAAAAATCCAAAATATTAGGTCTCTACTGTCAATAGTTTTCTCATGAAACATCATTGAATGGTAGTTTAGACGGTTTTTGGTATCATACTCTGAAAAGCCATTTTTAAACAGCAATATCTGGAAAACTATCTCACCTGTGGCCTTCAAAATGTCTACAGTGTATATCTGTTACTAATAGCTTCCAGACATGGAATATCAGGGGTATAGCTCAAGTATAACCTAGTATGGTAGGTACTTAAACTTCTCCCAAAATGTGGCTTGTCGAAATAATGTAGCAAATTTGAAGAGTGGCTGAGCTCCTATTTTTACAGAAAGAAGACTTCTATCACTTCTGTCTCTATCTCTGGTGTTAGCTTAAACATTCTACAAAATATGTTCTCTCTCAGATGATTAGTTTCACAGATATTAAGGCTCAAAAATGGAAGTAAACACATCTTTGCCGAACTTCAGAGACATATTCCAAAAAATTGACAAGTATCAGGTCCAAACTTACTTTTTTGAAAGATCAAGCCGTTTTTGGTACTCCTTGTCATTTCGACAAGGAGAAGTTTAAGTACCTACCATACTAGGTTATCATTGAGCTACAC
The DNA here is from genome assembly GCF_963514095.1 of Eutrigla gurnardus. Lineage (NCBI taxonomy): Eukaryota > Metazoa > Chordata > Actinopteri > Perciformes > Triglidae > Eutrigla > Eutrigla gurnardus. The sequence continues at coordinate 11,850,600 of NC_139923.1, read as the reverse complement.
CCCTGATATTCCATGTCTGGAGGCTCTTAGTAACAGAGATACCCTGTAGAAATTTTGAAGGCCACAGGTGAGATAGTTTTTCAGATTTACTGTTTAAAAATGGCTTTTCAGAGTATGATGCCAAAAACCGTCTAAACTACCCTTCAATCAATGATGTTTCATGAGAAAACTGTTGACAGTAGAGACCTAATATTTTGGATTTCCTATTAACAAGTGTGTCTTTGTACTAGATTTTTACAGGACATTCTGAGATGGTCAGGTGGGAGGCATTCGATGAAGTGACAGAGTGACCCATATATCATAGGAGTTTGATCATGTCTGCGAGGGTTAACTGTGTACCACCAGTTCTGTTTCTGGGTGAGATTCTCATCGACTCCTGTGACCCTCATCATATATCGCTTCTCCCACACATGTACAGTCACTATAGTTATTGGCGTACACCTGTAGCCTGTCAGTCAACCACCAGGGCACCACTGTTGTTGGTGACGCAGAGAAATCACATGATTTCCTTCCTGTTATGTTATTGTTGCAGTTATCACCGTACTTCATACTGTGATATTTCCCCGTTAATAATATGCAATTCAAGAATACTGGTTTCATACTAAGGTGTCGGACATAAATATGTTGGTGAGGAGTTGCAGTGTTGGCTAATTCTAGTAAAAATGCTATTTTCCCCCCCAAATCATCTTTTTTATGCCGTTATTGTAAGGACCAAACAAATATAATATGATATATTCATCAGGGTGCTGGTAGGTGGATTTTGTATTTGTTTATGAAATAAAATCTGTGGAAACATCAAAAGAACCACCTTAAATATAATTTTTCAGGTTTCTTTACTCCTCTGACAGTTCATATCTGTGAGATTTGGACAAACCAACTAATCGGGAAAATAACATACAGATTAATCAACAATGAAAATAACCGTTGGTTACAGCCCTATTTCAGAGCTTTGTGTATGTCTAACCCCTCTCGGTCTCTCCCATTTCTAACAAACTCCTTGGCAGATAGATGAGAGTGGCATCAATCTTTTTACCCAACTCTCAGCAAGAAAGCAAACACTACTCCTTAAACAGCGAGCCAATTTAAACCTTGTGTTACACCATAACAGGACAAAAGCAGATCATGTAAGAATGGAAGTACAAAAACACATCCAGCCTTAAGAATACTAAAATAATCAACTATTGGTTCCTGCGTGTACAGTCATCTTCCATGAGAATCAACAAGCCAACCTTTCCCGAGGAGAGAAATGACTGGAAGTCAAAGGTTCTGCAGGTACTGATTTCCAAAGTGACATGTACATTTGGTGTAACAATGTTTTCAGAGTGCCACTGGGGAAACACCAAGCAGTCATGATCCATTTAGAAAGATCAGTGCGACAAGCTGCCTCACTGCGTAGATGCGTTTATTGCTGGTGACAAACTAAACAACGTTTAACAGAACTACATTCCTGTTAATGGTAAATCTGGGGGATGCGTCATCCGAAGCCATCTTCTGCCTACACTATCAAATTGTCAGGCGGGGGAGTTCTCAACCCAGAGCGGCAGCACAGGCACAGAACTATCGTGAACGGTGAAACGTTTGGCATTTCCACTCGCAGGATATTTTTGACCAGGAGACTGAGCCTCCAGGCCAGAGCCAATCAATTCTGCCCAGTGCAATCAGGCCTTCTGGGTAGTGTATAGTAATGCATCCTCAGTGCGATTCTTCAACATTTTCATTTCCCCCTGCCTTCCTCCTGGGCCTCCTTTCAGCTGTCTGGAATGTTTTTTCGACGACTGATTGAGACAGCAGCTTCACGGTTTTCAAGTTAATTGGTTTGAGGCCGTTTGAGCCTATGGATGGAAATATTCCGTATGACTCATACTGCCACTGCTGTTCTTTTGAACACTAATATCAATGCACATATTGCAGTCAGGGCATCTTTGGTCCATGCGTCTTAAAAGCTTCACATCATTATTGTATTGGGTGATTCAGTCTTGGCACGCATCATTTCTATATAAGAAAAGCCTTGAAATATGATCTGAAGATCCCCAAAATCCCATAAATGAAGCACGCTTATTAAAATGAAACCGTCGCCACGCTCGCTATTTCTCTCCTTTTAACTTGAACTTTCTTTTGGCCAAATTTATGAATTCCCACAGTTCACACTTTTGTATTTATTCATGGCTCTGATTCGGTCTGGTGGCAGAATGTGAATAAAGACGGTGCCAGTGGAGCAGCAGGCTGGAGCATTTCCAGGCCGATAACTTGAGTGCCTGTAAATGCATTAGGCAAATAATAAACTTCATAGTGCTTATCAAACAAAACACTGTAATAGAAGTCTGTGCGGTCTGCAATAGGGAAGAGTGTGGTTGAAATTAACTTGACTAATGACTCACGTGACTATCAACACTATAACGCTCCCATAATGCAGCAGGTGTGCGGTGTGTTTGCTGTTTACTGCCACATTATTTCTCAACACAGGAGGTTTTCCAATAGTAAATGTCTACTTATATAAATAAGAAAAAAGTCAATTAATTCAGCAAACTCTTCCCTGGGAAGAACTGGGAAACGATCTGCTGTGTGTTACATAAGGACACTGCCGGCCTGAAATAACTGCGGTAACATTTTGAAGGCGCGGATCACGTTGACTTTGCCTTTGGCTTTCAGTGTGCAGCAAAGGAAAAGCACCAGAGGGAAGTGTAAGAGAAGTCGGCTGTCCTTCTTTATCCCCAGAGAGCAAGGGCAAAATCTTCAGTCAGACACCAGAAGCAGCAGGTCACCTCGGCTGCTCGTATCAACAGTGTGATCTTGAAGCGGCTAAATGTTTCAGTCAGTTTGGTTCATCTTTGTATTAAAATGAGGACAGAGACCCAGAAGATCTTCCTCCATCCCAGTGCAGATGAGTTCATCAAAAGCTTTCTTCCAGGCTCTGGTCCTTACATATATCTAGGGGGACACATTTCCATATTTCATACATTGGAGGGGACATGGTCTCTTGTCACAATGAAGTTATTGCTAGAGAGCTGCTGTATTTCACCCGGCAGAGCAGAAGGGGCTTCAAGAGTGTCAGCCGGTATCTCATTTCTCCTCATATTGGACAGGGAAGAAAGATGTGGAACTCTCAGTCCTCTCTCGTCTCATCAATGCAACAACGGCAACGGCCTGTCAGCAGGATACAGGACGGATCAATGTGTGCCTTGGCATGAGAACTTTTTTGATAAGCTGAGCTTGTCTAACCTCTCAGCTGGATATCGAGGCGTGCCAAGGCTGAAAATAGCAAACCTTGAGTTTATTTACTTGTTGAGCTGAAGCAACACAAACCTTTACTCATTTATTAAAGCAGGCAATCTTCCAGGTCTTACACAGACCCATCATCATCATCATCATCATCATCATCATCATCATCATCATCATCATCATCATCATCATCATCATCATCACTGTGTTACACTTCAGGGGTTATATTGTGCCAACTTATAAGTGACAGAAAGAAAAGTCCTCTTTATCAAAGACCTTGACGAGACAAAAACATGTGCAAATCAATCGCATGAAAAACATTCATTTTGATACCATGGTCCTTTATTTGGTAACACAGGTCAACTAAATGGGACTATGGCATTCAGGTGAAGGCAAGTCTGTGTATTCACAACAAAATTATGTAATACATACAATAGCACTAATGTCATAACTTCTCTTGCATTATTGAGACAAAAAAGGGTATAATATTCCCATTCTTTTCCGCACATGTTTTCTCTTCGAGCTCATTTGTTTGTCACCAGTTCAACCTTTCAGCTGTTTGGTATTGAAAAGGAAGGATTGATGGAGTGTGCGTTAACAAGCCCAACAGTCTGCAGCTAAAAAGGTCAGGTCTTTACTGAGGGATGGTAAAGTCAGTGCGAAGGTAAGCTTGGCCACTTTTTTTTTTTTTTTAGCGGGATGATAGAATTACCTGTGTAGTGATGCTGTAAACACAAGGGAAATATGGTGATCACATCATGATTCTCAGCCTTTCAATATAAACATCTTGGTCACTACATGCAGATGGAAGTCATACTGTGAGTACACACAGTTCTATTACAGAGCGGGGACGTTTCCTGCTACTTAACACTAAATAGCTCATTAAATCCCCAAGTCTGTGTGTAACAGCAAAACAAAATCCGTTATATATAAAACATTTAAATAGTGTTTCGGTGCATGTGGCAGTGGTTGGAGGGGAGAAGCTAGAGGAGAAACTGGGCAGTTTTAGTCCTTAAAGATGAAATATGTAAATTATATGCAACCATGTGCAGGAAATCACATATTCATCTGAGAAGACGAAGAGTGTGGTGATCCAGAGGGAATACTGTCTGTTTTACATATCACATAGATGTTGCTTTTATATGAGAGGATTTTGAGAAATTGTACTTTGATTCATTGGTTTAAAACGGTTCAAACAGTAACACCTGAATTCATAGCAGTTATGAGCACATCTTCTTGCTGAAAACTGTTGGAGCATTATATTAAAGCTTCTATTTTCCCCTCTCTTTTTATTTCTCCCACAACACCCTGGGACATCGTTCAGCTTGTGAAACATTCCCATTTCATACATCATATCTGATTTGGCTTCTTTTGAGTCAACTACTCAGCCTCTGTTAAAACTGGGGAGGTAAATGCCCTCAAATCGGAATTAAGCCTACCTTTGGGTTAATGATTTTCCTCTGCTTGGAACAAATAACGGCCAGGTTCTCAAAATAGCTCTTGGCTGAGGCAAAGAGGAAATTAAATTACACTAGAAAGAGGGGGCACACCATTGTTTCCCTAAGAAGAACAGCTTAGGTGCTAAACATTTTTGTCGGATCCCACGTAAAAACACAATGTGCCAAAGCCTCCGAGAGCTCCTTCATATCAAAAGACTATTTCCATTTCAAATCTTTTAAATAAACCCATTAATGCAAACTGAATGCAGTGTTTAGGAACACCTTGATTGTGCGCCACAAAAGACGTTGTCCTGCTTCCGTTTTCTTGGCTCTCATCATTCAGGTTTTTTTTTGTCGAGGTTATTCAGTGGAAATTATAATAATTCAGTTTGGGTCCTTATTATTATTGGATGAATGGGTTCTCTAATTCTCTCCAGGGTCGGATAGAGATTAATAAAGATTCATCTCAAAGTAAAGGATGAGCCAGGGAAATGATTTACTGGCTGCGCGTTTGTCCGGTGGTGGAGGCCAGCTCAATAAGCCTGCATGTAGACAGAGTGGCCTGCATTTAACCAATACTTGACCTTTGTCTCATTTTGAGCAACTGTTGGGCTATAATTGAGCAACATGTGAGATTGATTGACTAGTTAGAAGAGTTACACTTTTGATACAGTAAACTCATGGATAACTGCCATTTCAGACAATGTTTCCTGTAGAGAACAGAAAGCTTTATCACTCAACTCAAAGTCCAACCCTCTTCAGAAATCACCTATTTTCTTCCTCCTGTATAGCATCTGCCTCACACAGCCTTTCACCCGGCACTATTGCTGTCAGTATTGGCCCAGTCTCGTTCCTTTTCCAGGATGTCACCGTCCTCTTTGATGTCCCACAGCCTTCCTGTTCTGATGACTGGTTATGGTTTTCTCAGCCTGCTGGCAACAAGCCTAAATAATCCATTCCTTCAAATGAAAAAATGTCACTTACTCTTCAGCAGCATATCCTGGGCGTTTGAGACAAGCGAGGATTAAGAGGATCCCATTTTTAATAATGCCATATGATTACCATACACCCGCAATATCTCACGCTTTAAAAAACATCCTGGGATCCGAGGATGCGAAGTGAGATGTAGCACAGCAGGAGAATTTAAGACTAATGCCTAAAGGCCTGTCTAACACGATTAGCTGAAGAGGTGGGATGTCTGGAAGAAAGCTGATAACAAGACCTTGCTGTTGTCAAGGTCCACTGAGGTGTTTAATATGAGGAGTTCACAGACAGCTTATCTAAATGGATGATAAAGGAGAACTATTTAGGGTTTTTTGTTGTTGTTTTTTTTTAGAAAAAATGTCAGAAAAGGGTCATTGGGGATGAAATTGAGTGGACAAGAACCCGTATTCTCTTGCATTTTTGTTTTCCGTTTCACTGGAGTAAAGGGATTTGTTGCACTTTCATATCGGCTTGTTTACTTGATATCTTTCATAACAAACCTATGAGCGAACACAAGATAGGTTTTTATCGTCCGCTATAATCAAACGCCCGATTGGTTGCAGGTTGGGGGTGGAAGAAGAGTGTTGTTTGACAGGTTTGTGTGTGGGTGAAAACAAAGCACGTATGCCTCCCACATTCCAGCCCCTTTCTTGGAGACATATTTTCTGTTTGTTGCTCAAATCACACACAAAGTGCTTGGTGCCCGTTTCTGTGTCTGCAGGCTAAATATAATATGTACTGAAAAATGTTCTATCAGACAAAATGAAAGTTTAAACATTACTTTCTCAATCCCTCATGCCTTTTCCATCCAAACAAACAATTCGGTCTACAATCATCTTCACCAGCAATTCTTCACTCTTTGGATGTCATCCCTGAGATACAGATCAGGAGAACTACTTGGAAAACAGGTCAGTGTCTCATTCTGGAGGTTCACACATGATTCATGAATGGTATGTATGAATCGTTGAAGCAGGGCTGGGCAATATTTCGATATTATAGTGATATTGGGACGTGAGACTATCTCGTCTTAGATTTGCGATATTGTAATATGGCATAAGTATTGTCTTTTCAAGGTTCTAAAAGGCTGCAAAGGTAAAATGAGGTAATTCTCTGAACTCACCAGACTGTTTCAGCTGTTCTATTATTTGCCTTTTGTCCACTTAATTATCATAAACACATCAATGATTATTTATCATAAACCTTAGTTTATTTTGTTTGTAAAAGCACCAATGGTGGACTAATATCATCTCAATATTAATAGAGGTATTTGGTCAAAAATATTGTGATATTTGATTGTATTCATATCACCCAGCCATCCATGAAAAGGTAAAACAATGTATTACTAGAATAGTTCTTTGGTAACACTTACGTTTGGCTGCATTATTAATACTTGGACATATTTCTATGACATCATACCAATTCACTGATCACTAGCGTGTTTTGCATCAATGAATCTGTTCTTTCAAAGCTCTTCAGTTTAGGAATATTGATTTAGATTAAAGGGTTCATTTTGTTTTATTGCTCAGATCCCTTTTTATGTGCACATTATGATTTCCAATGGAAGCCAATATCTGAATTACAGTCCTTTTTTTTTACTGACTTGCATATGCAAAAGATAATACCGAAGACATAAAGTCCCTGCATTAAAACAACATTCCTAATAATTCTACAACACCTTACTGTCCCATCGCAGTAAGAGTCACATGATCAGAATTCTGTCATGCAAATCAGAAATGTGATGCCGTCACTGTCTAGCAGTGTCAGGCCTATATGAAAGTAGCCTAAATCAGAAAACAAAATTACAATTTTCATACTAAAGGAAAATATTTGGTTTCAACCTGCAGTTGGAATACAGTGCTGTGTGATGTTTTTCCCTGGAACTGTGTGTACAGTGAAATGTTGTTTTATTCAACGTGTGCTCCTTCATCCTCACACTGCTATCCGTGCACCTTTCCCCTCCCACACATTTCATTTTTGCTTCTGCCAGAAATTCCTCAGAGGTTCTTTCTTGCAACACTAATTCAGCACCTCTGTTCAAAGGTGGAGAGCTTGTTTTATTAGCACCTACATGAGTATCCTCGATGCTGTTACAAAAGCAATTAAAGACAAATAACCCTGTGTTTTTACATTAAGGCTCTGAATCCAAGGTGTGGAGATAGAAGGCTGTTACATTGTAACTGTTCTGCTATGTTATGAAAGGCTTGATGCTGAAACACCAGTCAGACATTGAGGAAACAGGAGCAGCTTATTCCATCAACTGTTAATTTGTTTTCAGAATAGATAAATGGAAAAAGAAAGAAAAGACAGAGACAGACAGACGGACAGACGGACAGAAAGAAAGAAAGAAAGAAAGAAAGAAAGAAAGAAAGAAAGAAAGAAAGAACAAATGAATAGGGATATCCTGAAATTGTTCTCTCACCCATTACATGGTGTCAATTTGAGTTTACAGGTGCAAGGCAGTTAGTGTGAGCTTTCAAACAGATGTATGCTATTTACTTTATGAACGACCGCTCCTGAATTTTGAGCAGGCAGACATCAGAGAGGGTCAACTGGCCATTCATGGACAGATGAACATATTGTTTGGGTGGAGGAAGAGGGGGGCCACAGAGGAGACGAAGGGAGGACACAAACAACATTAAGGGGGTTACATCATGCCAAAGTATTTTGTGTAGAGTAAGTAGGTAGATCATCAAAGTCCTATGGCATCCTGTTGCCAGACAGGGACATTCCTAAAATATTTCTGAATGAACATGCCTTGGCCCGTTATCTGTATTTTTGCAGTACCTGGGGGTCAAGACTCAAGATAAATATGGGTGGGGGATTTAAATTGTTACACACATTTGTATTAATCTTTGCCTTTTGTGGAATATTGGATTTTTTTTACTCTGCGGGTTGCCAACAATTATTTAAAATGGGACAATCTAAGAAGACTAGGCAAAATGACTCATCGAACTACTAACAACCTATTATGCACCTGAAACGTGACAATATGCTTCAAGTATACAAAAAAAAATAAAAAATAAAAAATACACATGAATAGAAAGAGAACTAAAATATCGTCAATGTAAAAGCAAAAAGGTGTACTGGATATGATGGTGATGATGCAATAGAATTACTATATCCAATAACACTTTGCACAATGCACAAAACGCATTAAGAAGTCCATATGTCCAAACAAACAACAATATTCCTTTCATAAGCCCGTCTATACAGCTGATTACAGGTTATAAATAAACAAGTGCCTTTCAACAATTAACCAGAAAAGAGGATACAACTCAGACAAGGCCGACCCAAGGACCAACAATAACCAAAAGGAGCTACCATGGGCCTGTTGCAACCTCGGCGGGTGCAGAATAAAGCATCACCATGGCAGCCAACACACAATATGTACTCCACAGCAGGTACAGCCCACAAACACGCACATTAAAGCAAAGGAGGGAACAGAGAGAGCCAGTCTGCGCAGGTTTGCACGTTTCTGGTCAACGAAGTTTGTTGCTGTAAAGTTACTCACTTGTCTGCGCGTCATTCTCTCCTCCACGATCCAGTCCAGCTTCAACTCCTCTGCTCATTCATCCCCAGTGCTTCATAACAGCTGGTCCACTCGTCTGTCGCGTAAAAATCCGTCAATTCAGCTGCTAGCAGTCACATCCGGGAGGGGGATAATGTCACAAACAGCAGGCTGTGCACACCTGCCTCAAAGTTCAAGTCCCTATAAGTAAATGCAGAAGCCACAGCTGGGGGTCCACCTTCTTCTACTTCTTCTTCGTTGAAAGATTATCCAACACGTGCATTTTAGCATTTTGTTTTTTTTTTTGTTTTTTTTTTGCTAGACCCAGCATGCACCTGTTCACCTGTGCATAATGGGTGTGTTTGATTTTGTCACTTAGCATGCTAGCCGGGTGGTGCTTTCGCTCTGATTAATTAAGGTAGAACCTCTACCATGAACCATAATTATAGTTGGTTGTATTTAATTGTAATGCCTTTGTGTATTCTACATGACTGTGAGTAGGCTACAGGTACACACAAGTGGGAAACCTGCAAATGTCGGTGATGGAATGTAAAAAAAGTTGCCTATTTTATATATTTTATTATACTTTCGAGGTAATTTACTGTATAATTTCCATTTTGGGCTACTTCATCCTTCCACTCCATGAGGCTACAGCTCAGAGGCAAATAATGTATGTTTAACTCCAATCAACTTATTATCTATATGTTGTATTATAATATGTACGGAGCCCCTAAAGGGTCATGGAAGGATTTTTTTTTTTTTTGCGAGATCTCGCAATACTTTTGCGAGATAAGTATTGCGAGATCTCGCAAAAAAAAAAAAATCCTTCCATGACCCTTTAGGGGCTCCGTAAATATGTATTACGCTACCAGGCTAAATATAAAGTTGTATAAATGAGCCCCCCTTAACATTAGAGTACATTATTCGGAAATGTGCCATTTTGCAAAATGAGTAGGCCTATTTTTTTATTGTTACTTTTATTTGATGCTACTTACCTACTATAGCTAATTTTACTTTACAGTATTTTGAATGCTGGACTTTTAGTTGTAATACCGTATTTTTTCCACTGTGGTATTGCTACTTTCACTTCAGTAAAATATAAGAGTACTTCTTCGATCACTGCCTGTGAATTAGACTTTCATTGTAACACTAGCATTTCGCTGAAGACCACGTTCACGTTCTAGCTCTAGTTCACGTATTACGGTATATCAAATCCAGCGTGCTCTTTGAAGTGAGCTCCGGTTATTACGGTAACGTCCAGCTCCCTTGGCTTGTTTGCTGCTCCGGGGGGTTTGTGAAAACCAGAGCGCGCTCTGATGAGGCTCCACACTATCTGCCCAGCACAATCACAGTAATAACGGCTTACGTTACACTCTGAAGCAAACTCCGGAGACCGCTCCGCTTCCAGCTGTAAGTTACACGCGTATTCCTTGCTTTTAAATATCGTGCCTATTGTCATTCAAACGAACTAGAATTGTACTTCAACACGCTTCAAGCTGTGTTTTGTTTGTTGAAACGTCTCAGCAGAGTTAACCAACTGCTAGCTTGAATATAGTTAAAGTCATCTCACGCTGCGTGAGTTGGGGGAGCTTATCGACTATTTCTGTCAGAGACATTATGTATTATTGTTTTCTTGTTGAACCACTATTTTATGTGAATTGTCGTTTACGTTAGAGAAGCGTGGGAGCGAAGTTTAGCGTGGTCGGCAGCTCTGTCAAATAAGCCGTTAAAGAAAAGACAATTATTTTCCTGCGAATCAATGGCATGTAACGTAAAACGCTTATCTACAATATAAGATATACCCCCTTCCCTGTTTTTTGTTTATCGTTTAGATCCATGACCGTGTTAATGCCGAGCTGCTCCACCCCACCCAGTCACTGTGAAGTTATTTAGCAGTCAACGGTTAACGAGGAACTACTACCTTGATTAGCTAATTATTAAAAAATGACAGTGCTGAGCTTTTACAAATTTCACTAAAGCATTTTAGTTCACACGATTAAAAAAAAATGAGGTTAGCAAGTTGAATAAATGTTAAGTTTTCAAAAGGAGGTGGCATAGTTGACTGGTTAATAGGTGAACGTATAGTAGAAGGGCAGTGAGAGCCAAAATCTCTTTGTGTTCAGCAACTTAGAAGTGTTAAATGTATTATTTAAAATCACAAGTAAGGGGTGGACAACTGTAATATTTATATAAATATGGTTAGCCAGTAGAAAACCGATGTGCTGTGTACACAGCACATACTTGTACTTTCCTCCTGAAATGGCAGTTGACATGAAGTGCAGTGATTGAATTTTTCCTTGGGAGATAGATCGTTGGGTGTAATAGTTTGCATAACACTGCACAGTTCAGGTTAGTGTTTGGTGTGTCAAGACTTGTCCCAAGTGCAGTTCAGCAATGCTGCAGCACTGTCATGTTGTCAGTGTTGAACTGAGCTGGATCTTACAAATAGAGCAGTCTGCAGGGAAAGTCTCAGTCCTGTTTGCTATGATAAGCCTTGATTGGATGACTGAAATGTAAGATTCTCTACTTTTCTAACCTTTAACTACTGAATTTGTTGAGTGTTCCAGAAGGAAGGACAGGAAATGAATAGTAGTGTTTTTGCTTCAAAATGACACAGCTGCTTAACGCATGTCTGTGCATTGACGTGCCCACATTTGCAATGCATCCAACGTATCAACACACAACAAAAGCAAACCCAAGATGCTGGCTTTGGTCAAACTGAAGCCCATAACATGAGGGATGCGACATGGTGGCAATAACATTCCTTATATCTCAATATGAAATATATTGTGATGTTGAATAAGGAGACAGATGAGGGCTATTATTAGCCCACAGCATGAAGAATTTTAAATTGCTTCTTCTGTCATTTTCATAAATCAAGCCTTATTCCCATGGCAGCACTCACACAATTCCTTTGTAATTGCCTTGTGATCAGGAATCAACATGCCATCCGGGTTCTGTTTGTGGGCAAGGGATTCTAATTGGCTGGGAAAATAGGAAAAATGAAACAGGGCTTCCTTCTCTCTTTTGCCCACGGTGACTAAGTTTTCATCTTCAAGGGAAATGAATAAAATGAATGTGGAGTGGGCAGCGGTCGATGTCGGTTGAAGATTATTGTGGCTGTGCTGATGTAGCACTCTTTTTAAAAATCTAAATCAAACCAGGAGATAGTTCCCATATAGCTAACATAGTAGTACTCTGAATGCAGAAACACTGGTAAATGGGTCAGACATGGCTGGATGATGACCTTTAGCATTGTTTTCTGTCTTCATTTACGCTTGACCTCAGCCAACCCTCAACTTGCAAGTTGTTTTTTTTTCTCACTATGCAGAACAATAGCATGGCCCTCTGTGACACCTAGAGGTGGTACACATTGTCTTACAATTGTCTGACCAATGTAAATATATTACATTTGACATCTCTATCCAAGAGCACAGATTCACTGTTGGTGGAACTGCTACTGTAGTGGCATTATATTTACCATAAAACCAAAAGTAATTATCTTTGCAAGTTTTCTAATGTGTCCCCCCACTAGTCTGGATTTAGTTAACCTGGTCTCGATGGAGCTGGGCTCTGAGAATGAATTTATCCTTGGAGAGTTAAGCAGTAGCATATTTGTGGATAGTTGCGTGTTTCAATGTAGTTTTTATGAAGAGACACACAGGCAGTTTCACAGTGTACGGCCCTAGGCAGTCTCACAGGTCCTTCACACACTCTTGGTATGTTGCATGCTGGGTAGCTAAAGCAGATGGTGACCCCTTTTTGTTTAACCCTTGATTAATTTACGCTTCCCTTAACAATACAGTCCACCAATTATTCAACAAACTGTAAGAAGGACCATTTTAATGGTTATTTTTGCATCTACAAATGTACGTGCAAATGTGCATGTGTATTTGCAGGCCATGAAATTGTGAGGGTAGTATTTACACCGCCTGAGGCACTTGTCCCTGGCAGATCAGATACAGTAACATAAAAGAGATTTCTCTCTAAATAATGGCTGCAAAGGTTGTTTGCCTCAAGACTTTATCTTTGTTTTTGTTTCTATATTTTTTGAAGGTTTTGTTTTTCAATGTGAATCACTTCTTCTTGCATTGTTTTGGTAATTGCCACTTTAAATCTATTTTTAAAATAGCAACAAATGTGATTTTCTTCAGCAAAATGGTGGTAGCTATATTTAGTTTCATATTTCTGCACTGGCTTCTGGTCTGTCTCTGGGGACTACTGTGTACCAGCAGTTGTTTTCTGCCAATGAGAATGGCTTTCTTCCTGGCATCGTTGCTTTTAATTTCCTACTGGCTGGTGTGACAGCCATAGGCTTCAATAATGAGTCTAGAGCAGATGTGCCTCTGTGATGTGTGTTTATTTCCAGTGGACAAGATTAGAGAAGCTAAGAAGACCATATGTCGCTTTTCAGACTTTGCCATTTTATGGCAGTGATAGGGTGTTCAACTCATTGATTACAACTGTGGAAGACAGAAAAGCAATCCCGTTGTTGAGTGGTGTCAAAACACTACAGGCCATTTCTGTGTATATTTGGCAAGTTCCCTTTGTCAGTACAAACTCAAAATCTCATTTTGGATTAATTATCTTCTATTATCTCCTTACTTCATATTGTAATGTTACACAACATGTGGTGCCACATAAGGTTTGTGTTTCTTGCATCTCCTTTTGTGGTTATCTGGTCTTTATAATTTGCTTAAGTTATTTTAATGAAATGAAGAGACATTTTTCTTTTAAAAACATATGCTGTACTTTTTAATGGACAGGTAAAATTTAGGGGACCCTGCAGGACATTTGGAAGAGTGGAGTAGTGCCAGCAGCAGCGTCATCTTCACCAATCGGGGTTAGGAGCCAGGTGTGAACTAGCATCTCTATTCAGTAAGTCATTTTTTTTTGTCTCACTTCACTGATAATAGTTTTTTTAATTGTTATGTCTATGTAAAAAGGCCTGCAGTCCCCAGAAATGAGGACTATACCAGCCTGTGATTGTGAACTGTTAATGGGGCCGTGCTGTGGGGACTGGTTAATTGGAGTCTGTATGCATTCATGCTCACAGTGGAGCCTTGTCATTGTTTTTGGCTGCATGTGTGCACAGTTTGAGTTATTTCAATCTGGTGTCACATTTCCCCCTTGCCATTTGGACAAAGTCACCTTTCAGTTCTCCTCAGCAGACCTTGCACATCACATCTAACTATTTCAACAATTGCGTCGTATGTCTAGTTAGCTGACCTCCTGGCAACCTTTTCCTGAAATTATTCAACTCGGTATGATAAAAGAAATGGAAATATTTGAGTTGAGGCGGCAGCTTTATATATTTACCGTATTGCGTAAGAACCATCCCTATTCATATTGCCTTATCCCTGTCTGTCTTTTTTTATTCACCCATATCATTGAAACAGCAGCAGTCACTGAACTTTTGTTTCACTTGACTGACATCTGTTGCTAGTGTACTGCAATATTGGTCACTTTACGTGTCGGGTTCATCTAGATGTTGCTTCAATTAAGTATTTTCTCTCTGACTACAGAGGGGATTCAATATACAGGGTGACAATGCGCATATGTTGAGCACTTGTCTCATGTTTCTCAGTTCTTTGATGGATGGGCAAACATTTTGTGCCGTTCTTGCATGACAATGAAATTCTGAATGCATTTTTTGGACTTCGTTCAGATGGAATTTGAAAAATAATTATTTTGGTTTGGGATAATAATCATTCATATCAGGCTCGGCCTCCATATGTACCCCCTGTGGCCTAGCTCCGTTTCCACTACTGCATGCATGTTTCACTTGCTTCCTCCAAATGTCTTTTCCTTTTTTCCCTGATCTTCTCCGTTCCACCTTTCTTCTCTTTTTGGGTCCTTTTATCCATTATATTGTAGTTATTTTTGCATTCATTATCAAATTACAGTATTAACTAGCTTATTTCTGTTTAGATTTGATTATTCACGCCTGACCTCTGACATGCCATAGATGGACAGATCCACTTGAAGGGGTTGGAGAAGGCAGGGACTCTAGCACTTACTGCACCTACTGTGTAGCCTGTTTGAGACCCTGTAACCCCAGTCAGATGGGCTGTTCCAGCATATTATTATTATCAATGGGCCACAGAAAAGAGATATTTTTTTTAATAGATGGGCTCTGGCTGCAATACACATAGGAAAACCGTTTGCAACCGATTTTTATTTTTTCCGACAATTGCCCTGCGCAATCATGCCCTGCAGCCCACAACTGGGCCGGCCCTTCTGGCATTTGCCAGATTTGCCAGATTGCCTGTCTGAGCCTGCATAGAACCTGGAAAACAGGCAGACAACCTGAAGCCAGGGGATGTTTGGTGTTATTGCTTGAAAATAACATAACGATTAACCAATCATCAAAGTTGTTGATTGATTTTTTTCCTGTCTATTTAATCACTAGATTACCATTTCCAGATGTTTCTTAGACGCACCTGCAAAGAAGCGGCAAACAAATAAAAACATAAGTTAGTGTAAGCTGTCACCGTCAACATACGGTTGAATAATACATTCAATAGCAGCTGTGTTGCTGTGTTTGTCAGCTACTATTGGTCCAACTTGGTCCGACCTTTGTTCAACATTTTGCAGCAATACTTTCCCAAAGGAGATAAGGATAATGGAGGAGCCACAAAGGCCACTTATTTAATAAGAAAACCTGTATTAAACCATTATTCTGCAAATTTACTTTCCTGTGGAAAACCCTGCTGGAAGAAGTTTAGGGGATTGCATGGTCCATGTCAAACTATTGTTATGTTTAATATTGGTTATTTTTACTGGTAGAGAGTGTATTTTATGGCAGGCCAAGGGAGAAAATCTGTATATTTTACATAGGCCAAGTCAATATTATAATATATATCTTGATCATATTATATTGTTGTTTTATACTAATGATGCTTAGCACATTGTAATTTAAAGCTTAAGTGCTAATTGTATTAAAGTGTGTAAGCTTTTTTATCACAAAGTTTAAAAGAAAATTACTGGTAAATATCATCACATTTTTTGCTTGATCTAATGCAGTGGAGTAATGTTTAATTTTGCTACCATTTACCATTTGAAAACTATTTTATCTATACAATGCTTTTCCACAGCTATATTGCCCAGCTTTAAGTGTAAGTGTTTGCCTCATTTGATGTAAAACATCAGATGTAAGAGGAGTAAGTAAGCAGCTTCTTGCTATTAAAAGTACATTTTCAAAATCATGCAGTCACAACCAGACTCTTGCTGTGGGAATAAACTGAAGCTAATAGGGCCATGACACAAATGCAACCTTTTCCCCTGATTGGATATTTACCTTATCATGCTTGATCATCAGCCATCCTGTGCAGGAATTGATTTGCCACTGCCTAAGGTGGATTCCCTCATCTGTTTCTGTGTAAACTCAGCTGAGCCCCCATGGCATTTGCTTAGTAAAAACCTGATTAGCAAGGTGCAAAAGTGTATTCACATTTACCAATAGGCGGCTTTGGCATATATGAAGATCAGTTAACAATATAGTGTGACAGCAATTTCTATTAAGTGCCCTGTGGTAGAAAACCTTTACTTGGCCTTATTTTGTATTCGTGTTTCCCTCTGTGAAAGTGGAAATCGATCCAATTAGCTTCAGGACCTCACAGATTGCTGCTTCTGTGGGCTGTTGAGCAAATTCGGCCCATGTGTTTTAGTGACGAGCTGTCTGACCTTTTTCTGCTAGTCTAATATGGCTTGCCTGCTTTGGGGCAAAACGCTTTTTCTACACCTTGACAACGACTTTATTCATGCCTGTCTGGCTTCTTGTAAAGTGAGCATTGTTTACTACTGCTGGTGAGCTGCATGCCATGTCCCCACCTCCTGAACAAGAATATAACACTTCCAAGAAGAGATATGACTGAAATTAAGTTGTCTGTTACCTGGTTATTTTGAGACAAGTGGAAGACTGTGCTTTCAGTGGGACTGTAACATGCAATGTTCCCAGTATTGATTATGTGTCACAGAGAACCTTTATTATTTGCAGTCTGTCTGCAGTGTGGGAGAATGACTGACAAACCAATCATAGTCTGAATAGTAACAAGTATGGTATGTGCTTGTGTTGGTATGGGTGCAGCTGTGTGTATCACTGTTTGTGGAAGGTGCTCTGCTTACTGATGGTAGAAATTGATTCAAGTGTTTCTGTCATTGCATCAGAGCTGAGTAACACAGAAACAAAGACAGTCTGATGAAATAAGTTTCTCTTTTAGACAGAGGGATTATAGCTTAAAGACAAGGGTTGTGTCTGATAGAAGAGGAATCATGAGAAGACATTCTGCACTGAGCTACAGCGATGAATGTAAGCTAGCTTTTAAAAATCATCCAATTGGGGAAAACCCACCGCTGTGTTGCATAGGCTAGATTGACAAGATTATCATTCAACACAATATTGGTTGGCCATGATAATGGTCCTCACACTGCCACGATATCAGAACGATATTTAATAATGCAACACCTGTTATATATTTTGCGCTGTATTCAGTCTCTCTTTTTCGATGCTTAAACCACATTTTCATAATGTATAAAATAAAGTACCAGTATGCTATCATATACTGTATATGATTTTGTGATATTGTTCTTATATAAATGTCTTCTAAGGTGCTGTTAGAAAACTACTAGCTACAGCCACCTTAATACAGATGGCTGCGGTTAAGTAAAATATTTTTGAAAACATGTTGTGGATTTTGGTAATGATTACATCCATCTTTTTCACAAAACATTTGGACATTTGGACTGAGGACAGACAATTAAGCCACTGCTATGTGGCTCGCTGTCCATGTTAGAGACATGGGGGAAGAGAAGTTGCAGGCTGGTGGACGAATGCGTTACTTTTCTTTAAAATATTCATATAATTTTATTTGTATGTCACAGTTATGCAAGAAGCTTCAAACTATTTGGTACAGCCCTAGTGATATCCCATGTAGGATCAAAGTGATTTGTAAACTATGCCACCTATGGCTATTGCAACATCTCCAGTCCATATATCTCTGTGCATCTCTATTTTCACTGGATTTTGTTGTTGTTGTTTGTTTGTTTTGAACAATTATCTCATATATCGTCTTTCTTAAAGCAATATTTGTCAGTCGACCCAACCCTAGTGTTGCCAACTCTTTTCCAATGAAAGTGCAAAGCTCCAAAAATCCCTAGATCTAGTGAGAAAGTCAGCAACATTGACGGTCCATCCCTTCAGTCCTCCCTCCAAAGCTACTCTCCACAAAATGTTATTATTAATGGACACAACTAACATGGCTATTGTTATACCTATGTTCACACCAAATGTGGATCAAATGTGTGCCCTACTCTGGTGGATCAATAACAAAAGTCTAACTAAACATATCCCTCTCTCTTTCTGTGCTTGTATGTCATCGCTACGTTAGGAAAAAACACTCTTGTAGCTCCCATGCTGTTTTGTTGAATGCAGATCCTTTTGTTATGTATACACAGTAAATTATAATGTAGAGAGTGAATCCAATCTTTAAGTGTGTGACAACAAGATGGAAGTTGTTGTTCTTGGTCTAGCGTGCTTCTGGCCTTATACAGGAAAAGCTGACCAGCACTCACGTTGATGTTGTTGGATGTTGTTGGCTGTTGCTGTGGAACCCACTTGTTGGCTCATTACAACTTTATTGGCAGTAGAAGTGTGCTTATTGCTGTGAACCCACCATCATGCCTGGAATGATGAGCTTATGATTATCGGTATATGACAAGCTCTATTACACATGCTCATGGGAGGAGGTGAGATGACAGATGGAAAAAAGCAAATATTTAATGAAATGAACTACATGTTACTAGATAGCAATATAAAGGAGAGCATGTAGGATTTCTTTTTTTTTTTAAGGATCTCTTTTTGACCTTTACCTAGCAATTACTCCCACCTGAAGATATCCTATAGTGACACAGACTGAGTCCTCAAATGAGTACTGTTGGTCATATAGCAGGGCTGCCTAGCAACCAGGTAGCGCTTCAATAAGCAAGACAAGCTGTGCAAGCAAGGAAGAAGCGGAAGGCTTGAAATAGTCATATTGGGAAACCTGGGGACTCAATCTGCAATCAACATTGATTTGTTTATTGTGAAAGAAACACAAAAGCAGTTGTCCTTGGTAGGACACATTAAAGCATTTCATATAATTAGTATTACATTGCTTCGAAATTCATTAAGAGAAGCTATTTCCATTCTTTTGCTGCTCAGTCGGGGGGCTTCAAGAAGTGGAAAGCCAGAAAGCTGTTTCATTGCTTTCACACTCACTCACTGACGGGGAGAGAAAGTAATTGTCCTCAGCCATGTGGGTTTCCCTAGGAACACAGAAACTGCTCCTGTCTTACAAATTGCGGATAATCAAACTCCCTTTTAGTTCTTCAGCGCAATGGTAAATAAGATCAGAGAAGCAGAATAATGTAAACAGGAAAGTTAGAAAGATGGCATATCATTCAAAAAGAGGTGTACTATGATGTGACCAGGCTCTATTCAGTAAAAACGTGTATTTGGCGAATACAATTCTTCTTCGTGCCTCTACTCCTCCTTTCCTGTCCTCTCACATCTCTTAGTTTAGCTGATCAAATCAAACCAGAAAACATAGCCTAGTAAAAAACCCTCTCCATCTAGCGTTACATTCGTTAATACATTGTTTATTATAAGCCTCTCCACTGTGTCTGACTTTTTTTGCACTTTAAGCAAGTAATAGTTCGTTTGCCACAAGAGAAAAAGGAATTCTTGCAGTTTACAATGATTTTGTGGTGATATGTATTAAACTTTAATCCACAAAGTTCTGTAACACTACCCCTGTGGTGTTTTGTGTGGTGAAGGTCACCCTTGAAATGTTCAATGTCTTGAGGGCAAAATAATTGGGTGCACAGAGTTTTATCCACTAATGACCATTTGTTGTGCGTCATTAAAGCCTGCCTCAATGATCATTCATCTTGGCGAACAGTTACCATGAACAACAAGTGTTGACATCTGGTATTTCCACCTACCTGTGACTGGACCTCACTTAATTCCTTTTGACTTAGCACTTTAAAGACTTGTAGCCTACATTCAGCCCACTCAGCTACCGCTTTATTAATGTAGTTTAAGTCCTGCCATAAATTCTACCTTCATGAATGTTATAATGTTCTCTTTTACATCATAACATTCATGATGTTTTAGAGAGGACTCATTTTGGTAATTTTGGAGGCTGCTGTTGAATTTTAGTGTGTTATACTGGCAGGTGTTTCTATTATGTTTTATTCATTTATAACGTTTTTATATTATCTCTCTCTGTAAAATGCAATACAGTTCAAGCATAACAAACTACAGCCTCTTAAATGATCGCAGTTGAATTTGTATGATCATGAAATGTCCTAGCTTTCTTTAGCTTTGGCACAATTTTAAATCCTCTCTGAAAGTTTTGCAGCTTTACTTGATGTGTCATTACAATAATGAAACAGAACATCTACATCTGCTTTCTAACCTGCCCCTCTGTGCAATTATAATTGCTGCATGTTGTAAAATCACATAGACAATGCAATAATATGCAGCTGTGAATGTTAGTCACTGTATCATTGGAATAATAATAATTATTGTATATAAGTGGTAATAATTACTGGTTGGCTGTTTTTGGGTGACCTGCAGTGCAGCAGAGACGAAGCTTGGAGGTTTTGTGTCACCTTTGTCAGGGTGTTTTTTGAAGGCGGACCTTATTCCCGTCTTCTTTTCTCGTTGAGTGTGTGATAGATCCCCGCTGAGCTCTGATGGTTTCGCTCCTTGGAGGAGATCATTCACCTCCCAGCAGCATGTGTGCACTAAGTGTCAGCTCTGCTTTACCTCACCACGTCTCTGCTGCTTCTATGTTGCCCTCACAGTGAGCCTGCCGTGTCAAGATGCCTCCATAGATGGAAACACCAAACAATCACTGGCAGGCCTCAGTGATTTCATACTACTAGACCCCCACCCACCCTCTCAATACCATGCCCCACATGAGCCCAATATATACCAGAGAGTAAAAATAAACCTTACACACCATTACATTGTTTGACTTTGCAAAGCTGTCAAACCCTGCAAGTGGTTTGTTATTGTGGTGTTGACACAGATATGAGTTGATATTTCGTCTTCTGGAAATTACATTTGGATAAGTGGGGGTTGTATTATATTTGAGGACTGGACATTTACATGTTCACATTTGGAACAACCATTGGCTCCAACTGAGTGAGCCTGTTACAAGAGAGTGTTGCATTATGGGTTGTTGGTAGCCTAGAGGGGAGACACCCCAGGCAACAAAAGAAAACATCCAACATGGGATGATGCATCATTTGCATATTTAAACATAAAATAAAAAGTCTGCCCGTCCTGAGTCAGTAGCTAAAAAAGGCATCATCGTTTTTATAGTAAAGAAGTGGTTCAGTAGAAGTGGTTGATATTTCAGACATTGAGCAAATCACTGTGGTGTGCAATGATTTTTTTTCTCATCTCCGAGCCAGAAATCTCGACTCCAGTAGCACTTGCATACACCAAATGTTCCAGTTTCATTCCTATTATATTCTGAAGTGTATAGAGGGGATTTTACATAGCCCTTTTATAGCCTGATTTAAATAATATAGTATTTTTGTGATACACAGATTCTGTCTGTAAAAAAACCCTTGACTCCAAAATGAAACAAGGATTTTTAACCTTCTCAATGTTCAGATTTATGTTCTAGAAATATATGCAAATCAGCACATATTTGACAAGACAATGCCTCGTTTGAACATTTAAACATAATATTTTCAGAAAACAATAATATCAATACAAAAAAAAAATAATTGTCTTATGGTAAGTAACAACCTGAGGAAGTGTCATGGTGATGTCTATTTGTTAAAATGTTCACCCTATACAGTCGGTGTCTAATTCCATGTTCAGTGCACAAACATATTTAAGTTAAGGTTAACGCTCAGTGCTCAAACCAGGCATTGCATAAATCCTTTTTTATTTCTTGTAATTAATTCATGAAGGAGTAGTTGTAGTGCACAGAGGAGGAGGGATGGAGGGGGTCCTCCGCTGAGACACAGCTGGACTGCTGTAATTTGAACTCAGTCATTATC